>NW_006399856.1:1544049-1553846 GCF_000299155.1 Elephantulus edwardii | reverse complement strand
GGGAAACTGTGTGTACCTTAGTATCCATATGTCCAATGACAGAGAAGGGGAAACTGTGTGTACCTTAGTATCCATATGTCCAAGGAGAGAAAAGGGAGAAACTATGTGTACCTTACTATTCAGATGACCAAGGACAGAGAAAGGGGGAACTGTGTATACTTTACTTTCAGAATCCCAGCTTCTTCAGGCTTAGCAGCAGTGTAGGAAAGAGGAGAAAGAAAAATCCATTCAGGTGACAAACCTGCTCCCAGACAACCTGGATGAAATTTTGGTGATTGTGTCTCTGATAGAAGGGGGATCCAACCTTCTCTGTTATAGACCTGAGAGATCTGGGCTAAGATAATGAATCCTTGATTTAGAATTGTACCAAATGGAGTATGTGGTACATAAGTTACAATAAATGAAGCAAAGAATAAACAGGTCTTTTTAATATGAGCTGAGTTCTCTCTTCAGTAAGTTGCATAGCTTTCTGTTGCTGCTTTGAAGGTACAAATTGACCCCAGCTCACAGTAACCTTAAATGCAGCAGGTGAAATGTTGTGCAGTCCCGCGCCGTTCTCATGATCATGAGGATGTACGAGTCTCTTGTTGTGACTATTTCTTTAGGTATTTTATTGTGTTTTACAGAAATGTTCTGGCGTTTTCTTTGTACAGGTCTTTTGTGTCTCTAGTTAGGTTCACTCCCAAGTATTTCAGTTTGTGTTTGGCTATTGTAAATGATAACTTTCTTGGTTTCCTTCTCTGAGTTCTTTTTGTTACTGTGGAGGAATTACACTCTTTTTTGGAAATTGATCTTATATCCTGCCACTCTACTAAACCTGCTTAATACAGGTTTTATTGTTAAGTCTTTGGGGTTTTCTGTATATACTACCATATCATCTGCATATAGTGATAGTTTAACCATCCCTTTGGCAATCTGGATTCCTTTTATATCTTTCTTCTGTCATATTGCCCTAGCAAGCACTTCCAGTTCAATATTGAATAGAAGTGGTGATAGGGGATATCATTGACTGGTCCCTTTTTGCAAGGAAAATGTTTTTTAGTCTTTCTCCACTGAGAATGATGTTGGTTTTTGGATTTGCATATATGCTTTGCACTATGCTAAGGAAATTTCCTTCTATTGCAATTTTGTTGAGTGTCTTTATCAGGAAAGGGTATTGGATTTTGTCAAATGGCTTTTCTGCATCAATTGCTAAGATTACATGGTTCTTGTTATTTACTTTGTTAATACGGTTAATTATGTTGATGGTTTTTCTGATGTTGAACAACTCTTGCATACCTGTTATGGATCCTACTTGGTCACGGTGAATTATTTTTTTATTGCTTTTGGAGTCTATTGGCTATGATTCTGTTAAGGATTTTTTGCATCTATATTCATGAGAGATATTAGTCTGTAGTTTTCTTTCTTGGTAATATCTTTGCCTGGGTTTGGTATTAGGTTTGTGTTTACTTCATAGTTTGACTCTGGGAGTGTCCCCTTTTTTAATTTTTTTAAAATAATTTAAGTAGAATTGGTGACAGGTCCTCTCTGAATGTTTGGTAGAATTCAGTTGTGAAGACATCTGGCCCAGGATTTTTTTATGGGGAACTCTTTTTATGACCTTTTCCATTTCCATCTTCAAAAAATGGTGCTGGCAAAGCTAGACTGCTACCTGCAGAAAATTGAAACGGGATCCACATCTCGCACCACACACAAAAATCAACTCAAGATGGATCAGAGACCTGGGAGTAAAGCCCAAAACCATAAAGTTCATAAGAAATAAACTTAGATCAAGCTTAGAAGACCCAGTCTATAGTATAAAGAGACTGCCAAATTCAGCCAGAAATTCACATTCTGAAGAGGATAAAATTGATGAATGGAACCTTCTAAAGATTAAATCCCTGTGAACATCAACAACTTTTCTAACAGGGTGAAAAGAAAACCTACTGGCTGGGAACAAACATTTGGCAATGCCATCTCAGACAAGAGTGTCATAAGGAAAGTTTACAGAATATTCCTGGGCCTTCACAAGAAAAAGACTGATAACTTAAATTACAAAATGGGCAAAAGACATAAAAAGAAATTTCACAGAGGAAGATATTCTAATGGCCAACAGACACATGAAGGAATGCTCAAAGTCACTAGCAATAAGAGAGATGCAAATAAAAATCACAATGAGATACCATCTCATTGCAGTAGCAGTGGCAAAGAGTAACAGGACAGCAAGTAATAAATTTTGGAGAGGTTGCAGTGAGATGGGAACTCATATACATTGTTGGTGGGATTATAAAATGGCACAACCACTCTGGAAGGTAATTTGGTACTTCCTCAAAAAGCTCAACATAGAAATCCATATAACCCAGCTATTCCACTACTTGGAATATACCCTGAGAAAATGAGAAGTGAGGCAAAAATGGAGATTTGTACACCAATGTTGATAGCAGCATTATTCACCATCACAAGAACATGAAAACAGCCCAGATGTCCAACCACACTCGAATGGGTTGAGAAACTATGATAAATTCACACACTGGAATACTACACAGCACACAGGAGCAATGAATACTATCTAACTTGGGAAGGACTGGAGAGCATTATGCTGAGTGAACTAGCTCAGTCCCACAAGGACAAATACTGTATAAAACCATCATTGTAGAATGAGTATTAGGATCGGGGGTGGGGAGAAGGAATGGAAGCCGAGAGTTGAGGATGGGCAGGGGAAAGGTGGATTAATCATAGAGTCACGCAATTTAATGGGTTGGAGTAGTGAAGGAATGGAAAGTTCCAGTGTGAAAAAACAATTTATTTGAACATTGTAAATAAACCAGTATAAATTTAAAAAAAAAAAAAAGAGGGGAGAAAAGCATGTAAAAAATCTAAGGGGTAAAAGGTGAGGTATTAAATACTTTGGCCTTTGAAGGTCATACAATGTCTTTTGCAACTACTCAACTCTGCTTTTGCCTGACAGTTAACACAACCAATAGGTAAAGGACAGGGTTAGGTACTAATAACATTTCATTTACAAAAATAGACAAATGGGTCTGTTTGGGCTTAAAAGCAGTAGTTTCCTAACAACAGCTCTAATCTCCACAGATGAGAGAACAGACTTAGTCAGATGGTTATTCAAAATCACAGCTGGTCAGTAGCAGGATCAAAGCTAAATATTAACATCACTGTGTAAATGTTTGTAAGCATGATAAGTTGTTAGAGACAAATAAAAACACTGAGCCAATGAAATTAGGGTCCTCTTCACAGAGATGGGACTCATATTTGGTTTAAAAATCTCATTGTAGACAAGAACAACCACATTAACTACAAAAATAGAAGATAAGCTAATACAAAAGAGAGCCAGGAGTGATAGTTGACTACCTTCTCACTAATAGATTCAGAATTGATCTGTGTTTCATTTTATGTACCATAAAGGAGAAGGAACAAGAGTAAAAGCAAAACTACATTCCAAGGTAGCCTGTCAGGTCAAAGATCAGAAATGGCAATGTCTCCTCGAAGGAGAGTAGGTGCGTTTAAGAATATTAATCTCTGAGCAAGCAACATCAGGAATAAGAAGACGGCAATTGAGCAGATTAAAGAGCACAGCTCAGTCTAAGATACCAAGATGACTATGAGTGGAATCTTCCCCCAAAGTTCATACACACCCTCCAGGGACCACACATGTACAGAGCCACCTTTGGGTCACCTGCTACAACTTTTCATTTTGCAAATGGAGAAAATTAATCCCAGAGAAAAGAAATCATTTGCTCTGTAATCAAATGAGGAGTCAGATTGATTCTGAGTCTTAAATGCTTCTACATTCTCTTCAGACCCTTTTCTTATATCTTGCCTGAGCCTCCCACTCTCACTGGATGTCTTTACAGCACTCTAAATCAGTCTTTCCTATTCAGGTATGCAGGTCTCTAAGGTTCATATGCAAGTATGTGTAAGTATATTAGCACTAACTTGATCTCTGATCATTATATGAAAAACATAGTTCTGCCATCCGTCACCAAAAAAACCTCCAGTCTTGAAGACGGGCTGACATGGAAAAAGTAGATCCAAATAGGACCAAATCATTGACAGTTTTAATCTTTTTACCAACTATTGTTGTTGTTGTTATGTGTCATCAAGTCACTTATGACTAATAGCAACCTATTGTTGTTGTTGTTGTATTGTTAAGTGCCGTTGAGTTGTAGGTGACTCATAGTGACTCTATTAACAAAAGTCCTCAACACTTGTGTGACTTTCATCCTCTCTCCAGCTTCATAGGGTTCTGGAGGCAAGCTATTTACCAAAGTGGATGCCACTCCTGTTTCCAAGCTTGTTAGCTTGTTTTAATGGGGGAGTGCCACCAAACACCGACCACCACAGGCAACCATTAACACATTTGACACATTAGTGTCACAGTGTTCAACTTCACAGCAACCACAAGTTACCTCTATACAGCAAGTGGACATACCAGGGCTATAAGACCTAGAAGAATGTTTGAACAAAAACATTTTTTAAAAAAAGCAACCTATTAGTGACTAGGAAAAAGTCATTCAACGCCACTAAGCTTAGTTTCCTTTGAGTTACTGTCAGAATAAAATAAGGCAATCTTTTTGAAACACTTGAAAGGACACCTAATATTCAGCAAGCTCTTAAGAAATCTCATTGAAGAACAAAACCATGCTATCAATAGCATGAAGTTCATCCATGAATGATCTTGTTTGCTCGCCCCTCAATAGCCATCTCAAAGTTATTGTATTTGGGTACCAAAAAGCAGAAGATAACTGAGGTAAATCTATCCACAGGATCAGCAAATAAGAACATCAGCCCCATTCACCTCCTGGGAGAATTAACCCAGTACTGTCCTCTCTGTGAACTCAGGCATCTCAGTCGGCTCCCAGCCAGAGCCCCATGCACTTTCCACAACCAGTCTCTGGCTGAGGCTTTCATATCTCAGTGGAGTTGGTGACAATGGCTGATGGGCTGACAAAGAAAAACAGACTGTTTTCAAAAGAAAAGTGTATCAACACCTGCTAGGCAAAGAGAACTGATCCTGAGAACTGTCAAAAGGAAAAGAAGAAAAGATGTCAAAGATAGACCTGGGGGGGTGACAATAACAGGTATTGAAGTCTCAGTAGGTGGCCCTTTTTAGCCACAGAATTGGGTAAAGGATGAAGTAAGCAGATTATCTAGTGGTCAAGTAACAAGGTCAAAGGCCCAAATCAATCCCAACTGTGATTAAAATATCAAGCAGAGGTAATGGGAAAGCAAAGGGTACAATTCAGTCCAATTCAAATGTCCAAAGCAGAAAATAAGGTTTCCAGGAGAAAAACAGAAGTGCCTAAACAGATCCAACTGATACACAAAAGTTAATGGGATGAGGTACACTTCTGACACAAAATATTGAGAGGTGACAAGTATAATCAAGCTTCATTGTCCAGTTATGGGGAAAGAGAGCAGTGCTGAGCTGAGAAATCCTGATTTTCAGGGTGCCTCCTTGCTAAATTCCATGGTACTAAACATTTTTACCTTCCATGTGGGGTTTGAGTCCCCCCTCAAAGCACCTAACTTGTAGGCATTAACCTCACAAGTAGGCACTTGTCCGTACAAGACAGCACATTGTTATGGTGTTGAATAGGCAACTCTAGTGGCTTAGTGGTAAGGAGTTGTATTGCCAAAATCCAAAAGTACATAGTTCGGATCCACCAGCTGCTCTCTGAGAATAAGATGGTCACTCTCCTCCTGTGTGATTAACTGCCTCTGAAAACCAGCTGGAGGGTCAGCGGTGGGTCAGTTCTGACTCGATGGTACGCACAACAACATGATGCTGAGCAGGTTTCAGCATCCAGACTAAGGTGGACTAGGAAGAAAGACCCGGCACTCCACTGTTAAAATCAACTCATGAAAACCCTCTGAATCACACAGTTGAACTCACAGCCTGTGGAAGGTCTTGGGCAGAACCAGGAAGCATTTTGTTCTGTTCTTTGTGGATCTGTCATGATGTGGAGTCCACTCAACAGCAACGACCACCAACTTTCTCACTACCTCACCACAACCTGCTTCAAGTGCCCACTGAATTTGGAACTGCAATGAAAGTTAACAACTGTTTACACTGATTGACGTGAAGAGAAGCAAGAGCAGAGGTCCGCCTGCAGCCTCCAGGGATCCGCAACGACCTCAGTGCTCTCCTCAAACAAACAGCAAGATGTAGATTCAGATCTAGACTCCACCACCGAAGAAATACATGGCCTGGGGAAAGTCCTTCATCTCTCCAGCTCATTTTCTTTGCATGCAAAATGAGGCCAATGACACTAATGTGGGAGATGGTGCCACACGATAAGAAAGAAGAATGTAAAGCTCTCAGTGAAGATTGCTGGTCCTCAGAAGGCCTGGGCTGTACTTCTACCCTCTCCCAGGCTGCCTTCTGGATCCCATTAGCACATCGTCAATGTGATAGTCTATTATGGCCATAAAATTTCTTATAAATTCTGATTTCAAAGATTCTGTCCCTTTGTGACTATGGGGACCAGTGATTTCATAGAACACTGACTAGGGAGTTCAGAAAATGCAATCATCACAATGCAATACAAATCACATAGCAGAATAGACATTTATAACAATCTGTCTTCTATGATTGGCTGTCAACCCCTCAAAGGCAAGAGAAACTATTCTTCTCTTTATCCACTACCCAATAGAGAGTGGATCCTCAGTAGACAATAACTGAAAAATAAATTATCATCACCACAGCTTAGTGCTCTCAAATTTCACATAATAAAATCATCAGTATCAACTCTTCGTGTCTGGTTTCTTTTACTCAGTCTGTTTCTTAGAATTATCCAAGAGATGAGTGATATTTTTAAAAAATTGCTGAATGGAATTCTCTGTTATTAATAGACTCTAATTTGTTTATCCAATCCCCAGGTGATAGATGTTTAGGTTGCTTCCAGTTAGGGACTTTCTATGAAACCTGCCACGAACTCTTTGTTGTTGTTAGGTAAGGATAACAGATCTGAGCCCTGTCCTATCCTGAGCCATCCTCATACTTCTTGACACTGTAAAGTCCATTGTGGCAACCACCATGTTAATGCATCTGGTCGAGGGTCTTCCACTCCCTCACTGACCCTCCACCCTTCCAAGCATCATCTCCCTCTCCAAGGAATAGTTCCTCCTAGTAAGATGCCCAAAGTATGTGAAATGAAGCCCCATCAATCTTGCCTCCAAAGAACACTCTGGCTGCACCCTCTCCATGGCATACTTGATTGTTCTCTTGGCTGTCCATGGGATGTTCAGTGTTCTTCTCCAACATCACAGCTCAAAAGTGTCAAGTCTTCTTCTGTTATCCTTATTCATTGTCCAGCTCTCAAATGCATAGCAAGTGATTGGAAAGACCATGGTCTGAATCAGACACATCTTAGGACTCAAACTGACATCATTACTCCTCAATAATTTGGAGAGGTCCATAACTGCAGACTTTCCCAGTGTAATACATCTCCTGGTCTCCTGATTGCTGGTACCAAGGATGTTAATTATGTATCCAAATAAGATGATTGTTGACAGGCCCAATCTTTTCTCCGTTCATCATGATGCTGCCTAATAGTTCTGTGATAAAAATCTTTTTTCTTGACATTGAGATGCAATTCATATAGAAGTCTGCATTCCTTGATCTTCTGCAACAAGTGCTTCAAGTCCTCCTCACTTTTAGCAAGCAAGCTTGTATCATCTGCATAACACAGGTTATTCATTGAGTCTCCCTCCAATCCTGATGCCACATCTCTCTTCATAGAATCCAGCTTCTTGAATAATTTGCTCAGCATACAGATTGAATAGGCATGTAACTCTTCCTTAGATATTTTCATTTCTCTACATCTTTCAAACATACCCAACACTATTGCAGAAGAAAGGCCTACCCATCAACTTTCATCAAGATTTCCACCAAGAAGACAGTGTGGCGTTCTACTCTGGAACACATGTAGCCCACAAGTCCTTGATGGCAATAGGTTGGCTTGGGTTTATTTTGGTTTGTTTGTTTAAGGGGTATGATTAAACTCATTAGAAAATGCCAGTATGTTTTTCAAAATGTCGGTACCATTTTAGGCTCCTACCAGCAGTATCAATGAGAGTTCCAGATGCTCCACACTCTTGCCAACACTTCAGATTGTCAGTTCTTTTTCCTCTTCTTTTACCATATTTATTCATCAGTTACTTTAATGTTAGCCATGTGATTTTCTTCATTTGATTTGCATTTCCCTGATAGACACAATATTGAGTGATCATGGTCCTGGACTTTGGATATCTTCTTTATGAAAATTGTTTCATTGTATGTTGGTTTTTTCAGTTGGGTTCTTTATCTTCTTAGAATTCTTTTGTAAGATATTGTTTGAGTTCAGTTTTGAATATTCTAAGTAGGGAGCTGGTTGCTTAGTGGTAAGGAGTTGCCCTGCCAACCTAAAGGCATGCAGTTCAAATCCACCAGCTGCTCCACAGGAGAAACATAAGCAGCCTCCTCTGGTGTAATTTCCTGCCTCTGAAAACCCCCTGGAGTGTCAGCTATGAGTTGGTTCTGACTCAATGGTATATACATAATAAGAACAGCATAGTATAGATAGTAGTTTTATGGAAAACATTTTCTCTTATACTATCACTTACCCTTCAATATCCCTGATAAGACTCTTTTGACCAACAGAAATTTGTTTTGTTTTGGAAGATTCAATTTAAAACATTTTCTTTTTTGGCTTAGTGACTTTGTGGCCTGCCTAAGAAAAATTTTGGCTACCCAAAACAATAACAATGTTCTTATAGTTTCTGCTAGAAATTATCGTTCCAACCCTATGGGATACAACAAGAACTAGAAATTCTATTGCTTTAAGGTTCCATATTTAAGTCCATGATCTATGTCAAATTAACTTGTTGATATGGTGTTAAGTGGTGTTGTTATTGTTAGGTGCCATTGAGTCAACTGCAACTTATAGTGACCTGTGAACAACAGGTCTAAACTTTGCCCTACCCTACACCATCCTCAGGTCATACTCAGGTTCACTTTGGTAGTCTCTGTGTCAATCTATCATGCTGGGGGCCTTCCTCTGTATCTCTGACTCTCCTCTCTCTCTGATCCTCCTTAAGGAGGAACCAAGAGTCATCTCTTCCCTTCAGACAGATACTCGATTCTCCATATCACTCACTGAAAAAGACTTTCCTGTCACTGAAATTCATTGATGACTTTATTGAAAATGGAATGACTACATAAATATACAACTTAAACCCCCTCAAAGTGTGTCCAGGTATCTGAAATTCCATTGGAAATAATTATCTTTATTAAAAAAATTTGAAAAAATAAATCATTATCTTTGTTATTTTTGGATTTTTTTTTCCTTTAAACTCCTAAAAACAAAATATGCACAAATTAAGTCCTCATCCCCATTTACAGGGCGCAGTCAATTTATAGGTAGCATAGTTAAGAGTGAGTTGTATTGCTACTCTAAAGGCCGAGGATGGCTGTTCAAATCTATCAGCAGCTCCTTGAGAGAAAGAGGAGCATCCTCCTTCTGTTGCAATCTCCATATTTCCAGCCCATATTTCCCACTGGAAACCCAGTGGAGGGTTGCTGTGAGTCTGGACCAACTGAACCTCAATGAGTCAGTTTCTCAATTTATAACCTGGTGTATTAGGGTCCTTTACATCCCATGCAACAAAAGTGCTTGCCATTAGCAGATCTGGATGACAGATAATTCTGCTTAATTCAGCATTCTTTTTTTTTTTTAATGTTTCAGGCTTTGGATCATGTTTTTTTTTTCTATAATTATATTTTATTAATTTTCATAAACATTTACAGAGATTTTGGG
>NW_006399856.1:1521147-1543700 GCF_000299155.1 Elephantulus edwardii | reverse complement strand
GAGTAGAGGGACAGCGCAGGAGGGGAAGACCCTCTATGAGGTGGATTGATTCAGTGACTGGGGTAATCGGGATGGGTGTGTCAGAGGCAATGAGAGTGGCACAGGATAGAGCAGGGTTTAGGTCTGTTGTACATAGGGTCGCTATGAGTCGCAAGCGACTCGACAACACATAACAACAACAACAACTTCAGTAGTTACAGGAATTATGAGATACTCCAGTCAGCTCTGTATTCAGTGATCGTTATCCGTAGTTCGAACTCTCCAAATGTTAGCTTCTCCATCTTTAAAGTGAGATTCAGATAACTTGTGAAAATGCTTAACTCCTAACTTGATATCTAGTAAGTCTTCCGTATGTTAGTGTAATTTTTTTCTTTAATTCTTCCCATGGCTGTGATGAGGACAAAGTCAGGGTCACAGCAGTACCTTAGATTTAGAAAGACGCTTCTAACTGGAAGTCATTGGCTAATTATTAGAAATACCTAAAGATTATGTTAAACAATATCAATTTCCCAGGACCCAATCTAGGATTCTTTCTTTTTTTTTTTTAAATTCTAAGACCTGGGAAGCTGTAATTGAAATACAAATATCCTGGAATTCTATGATCAATCAATTTTGGGATCATTGACTTTACATACATAAAGAACAGTAAGGGTAAGAATTTAAAAATCACCTCAGAAATGCCATCGCTGTGCAAATTTCACTGGCTAATCAGACGAAATGGCTAAAGTTGGCAGACATCTTTTCAGGAGAAACAGCACAGCGCAAACTTAGAGAAAGAAAGGGCATGAGCTTGTGACCACAGGCACATATCAGCAATTTCTCAATCCTACCTGTGGCCAGGCCTGCTTGACATTCAAAATCAATTCCCATCAAGATGATGACAGATGAAACCAACAGGTTTGCCAATTCAAACACTGATATATTTAAAAAAAATAAGAAGCCTAGAGCCAAAAACTAATTGAGTGCAAGATAAGGCAAGCTGATATGGCAAGCAAGCTCCTGGAAAAAGAATTTTAAGGAACAGTAGCAAGTTTCAAATTCTGACGGAGGCATGGTGACCCAGCAGGACTGCTGAGGGTCAGGGCACCTCCAAAGTTGTGAAAAATCCTACAGATGAGAAGCCAAAGAAAACTGAGTTCAAGAAAGCAGAATGGGGTGAGGGCTGATTTTGTTGGCAAGAAAACGATCCGTGGGTCACGCAGATTTCTTTTTTCTCTCCTCTTCTGAGTTTCAGAAAAGGTGAGCAGATGACTGGAGAACTGGAAGAGAGTAAGAGTTCCCAAGTCGGCCTGAGAAGAACAGAGTAGGGTAAAATTCTTCTCGGTCAAGACGGAGACAGGAGCCAGTATGACACCATGTCAAAAGCCCAAGGATGCCCCACAAGTCCACACATTCATGGTGCAGGAGGAGAAGGCCTGTGCTTTTACAAGGTCTTGTTTGGGCCACTAACCAGAGTGACTGTGGACCAGAGTGACTTCGAGTGGAGACTCTGGAGCCCACTGAGATCAGCAAGATAATGCTTTGCCTACAAAGTTTCATCCACTTCTTCTATCCATTTTAATTGCCAGAATACACGGCTGATACTTCCAAGTGGGCTCAAGGCATGAGACTGAGGAGGAGGAGGAGGAGGAAGTAGAAAAGGACAAAACTCTCCCTAGCAGCGACTCCTCTCCGTGTAGCTGGCTCTGGAAGGCCTGTGGGGATCGCCGCTGGCCTGCTAGCCCTTAACCCTATTCCCGAGCCTTCTGGTTGACACCTTGTTTTCTGTGCCGGGGAAATGGACAGTATACCCTGGAAAGATGTGTTGAGAAGAGACAAAGAACTTATCATATATGCCCAGAGAGCCAGTAGTGAAAAAGGAATATGAAATCATGGAGAGATTATGGAATCTAAGGCCACTTAAAAGGAAACAACAAAATTGAAGGGATAATTCCCAATCCTGTTATTTTAGATTGACATTAACTGTGTGCACTTTTGCTAAAGATAGCAAACCCAACAATTCTGTTCATTTTCTCTCTCTTTCTCTCCTTCTCTTCCCCCCCCCCACTTTTGCTAATGGGCTCTGCCACCTCCCCTTATCAGCACCAATGTCCCACCACAATAAAATCCAGAGAAATCTTCAAATAAAGAGGTTGTTTTTGTTCTGTTCCTTCAAGTGTTTTCCCTGGGTTGTTTTAATGCCTTCATGATGGGGAGGTCTATACCTCAGGAGCCTTTTACCAGATAGGCTGCTTGGAAGACAGTCTAACCCTTATCACCTTTATGAAAAGTGGCATGATTGACTTTAGAAATCACTGCAAATGGTATTTCTGAATTCTCCTCCCCATTAAAAGTGTGCTGCGTTCTTGGAGGGCAGGAATTGAATTCAAATGAAGCATAATAGAATTGCAGAAGAAACACCCTTCAGACATCCTTTCTTTTATGAAATGTTACCTTGTTTTCTGTAAATCAAGACCACTGATATATAGTGCATAGGACACTTTGAGCCTTGAAGTCCTCTGTCAGCAAGGCACTGATCTGATTCATCTAAGGAGATCCTTCTTTATACCTATTTCCAGTGCAAGGCACAATGCAGGCATGCGAAGGTTTGTGACATAGATTTTCAAGTTCAAGATAAGTGGTCTATTACAGGGTACATCAATACTATAATATTTCAGATGAAAGTATGTTATAATAAAATTTGACTTGTATAAAACAGACCAATCAGTCCAGGAATAATTAGTAGAGTCTTCTAGTGTATTTATTTACTCTTTTCTTAATAGTGGGGCTAACGTAATTTCCCTCAATTCTAATTTGAATTTTCTTTCTGTCAGATAAGCCCATTTTCCTCCTTTTGAAGACAAAGAAATGTTCCCTAATAAACAGTGAACAACCAACAGCCTCAACATAAAAATAATTCCGCAAACGACTCACATAACAACTCACATAACAACAACAACAACATAAGATGCCTTATATTTATTGTCAATTATTTTCAAATTGTTTATAGGTCCAATCCCAAAACTGCTTTTATCTTTTCTTAGTTTTCAAATAATTTTGGTTTTGTTTTTCATTCACATTGTGTTTCTTACAATCATTCCCATTATAAAATTAATCACCATTACTTTTTGGCCACTATTATGCCATCTTCTCAGGTCCCCACTGGATCGTTCTCATTTCCTTCACCCACTCCCTCCATCCACAAGATTTTATGACTCTGTTACTCCCCCATTTCCTATCCTCCACCCCCCACCACCTTATCCCCTTCCCTCTTTGGATGTCCATACACATTTTACTAGTTATCATTCTGTTTTTACAGTAATTGTCTCACAAGCCTCAGATAATACCTTACAGACAGACATAGACCCATCTAGTATGTTGCTGAGGTCTCAAAACCTGAAATCTACGATTGTTAGTATTGAATCTAGGCTTTACCACACTCTGCCACAAATGAATTCCACTAACCAGGGCCCTTAACCAGGAAGGAGAGCCCACTCTTACTCGTTCTCTGCTTCCTCTACCAAGATGAGCACTGTGTCTACCAAAAATATCCCCCAATATTCAACTCGCTACTTTCATCCCACTCCTTCTCATCTTCATGCACAAACGGCTGAGAATCTAAATCGCCCTGAAAGGAACCATTTTCCTTTTAAAAAAAAATTTATTTTATTAATTTTAATGAACATTTATAGAAATTTTGAATTTTCATTCATTCATTGTTGCACTTTTTTCTTTACCCCCTCTCCCCCAAGTTCACTCCTCTCCTTGAAAAGCAAGAGAGAAACTTCTTCGTTGGTATACAATCCCCTCCGCTCCCCCACCCCCCCACTCCCGATCCCTACCCTGCGCCCCCTCCCCACCCCAAATGCACTCCACTGTTGTTGTTAAGTGCCATGGAGTCACTGGCGACTCATAGCGACCCTATGAAGGAGAGTTCTCAACGCTTGGGTGCCTTTCATCCTCTCTCCAAGTTCATAGGGTTTCCGGAGGCAAGCTATTATGGAAGTGGATGCCACTTCTCCTTCCATGCGACTATGCAACCTTAATTCTGGATTCCTGTGATAATCATAATACGCTATCATATATCACTTTTAAACTGTTCTCTCCCTCATCTGTTTCAATTCTGTATACATAATCTATCCAGTTTTTCTCAGTCTTACTGATGTCAGTCACTTTCTACAACAGTGGCACCATGCAGTATTTGTCCTTTTGTGACTGAGATATTTCACTCAGCATAATGGAAAGGAACCATTTCAATGTAGATATGATATGTGTGAGAGAGAGAAACTGCAGAAGTACATGGAGAAACTTTGCCATCCTTGACTTTCTGGAAATGTCAGCATCAGTTTGTCCTCACCTTAAGCAACTCAATTACAAGCTGGAAATATGTCAGTTCCTGCAAAGGGAGGTGTACAAGGTACATTCCATCCCCAGATCGAATTAAACTATTTACTCCAAAGCTATCTACTTTCATACACATTGAAACTCATCTGAGCTTCTCTGAAGTAAGTAATGACTTTACTCAAAGAGTTTGCTCATGGGGGAAAAACCCGCCTTTTCCAAATGTCCAGACCCTGCTCCTAATCATGTTTATTTGTTCATTCTTACAATTGGGATGTTGTTAAAATTGTTCTTTTCTTCTATTGTTTCTGTTTCCTTTGATTTGTCCCTCATTCCACCTCTTCTCTAAACCCTGAGGGTGTTGGGGGAGGGGAGTACTCTTAAAGGTAAAAAAAAAAAGTCAGTCTGAGGAAAGTGTTCTTCGTTTCAGTAGGCACGTCAAGCTCTGGGAGAGTTATGGGGAAATTTTCACCACAGAATAAGAATCACATGTAGCAAGAAGAGCTCCTTAGGTTTGCCTCCCTACTCTTTGCTCTGATTTCCTGCGTCTGAGACACCACAGGAGTGCAAGACCTTTCTTTGGCCTGAGAACTGAATACCTCGTAGACATGCTTCTAGAGAGCTGAACAGATTCATGCAAACCCCTGTGGCCACGCTTAATTAGCATCATCATTATGGTCCTCTGTTTGCAAACAGCATTCCAACTTACCTGTTTCTGACATTGCCGATTTCAGCCATGGGAGATTCAATAACACCTGAGTGTATATGTACTTTGAGTACCTAGAACCTGAGCTTTTTCTCTGTTAGACTATGAGTAATGTGAAGACAGAGTATAGCCTGTATCTCTATGACAGCTCCAGAGCTTAATTAGCCCACTAACTGGGTATAGATTTGATGCTGAAGAAAGACTGTTGAGCAAATGAACAAAACAATGGATGAAGACTCAACCCAGAACAGCTATAAACAGGTAGACCCTTAAAGGAAGGCAGGAGAGAAACAGTCAGCGAGGAAAATAAAAAAGGAGCAAAATAATATGTGAAACTTGTTCTCCAGAAAGACAAGATTTTCCTGCTCGTAATAACCGGGGAACAATTAAAGCCAATGGATATAGTTCCCCAAGCCAGAAAACAAGTAAAACTAAAATAGAAGCTAAAATTGAGTCTCCATAGATGGAAAGATGGAAAGTGAGAGTGTGTGTGTGTGTGTGTGTGAGAGAGAGAGAGAGAGAGAGAGAGAGTGAGTGTATGTGTGTGTGTGAGTTTTGGTAAGAGGAGCTTCATCAAGGAAAATGAAGACCATGCAGCCCACTATTTAGTAAAAAGGGGATTGCACACCTGATTTTGCCAAATCAGCTATATCTATTCATCAGACTAGCTAATTGCTATAACCTTGATTCCTTTTTGCTTGTGTAAGCAAAACCTAAAAGACTGGTTTTTTGTTGGTTTTTTTTTTTTTTTTTTTTCACTTACACCATTGTTTTCTTAGGCTTTTGAGTGTGCTGTCAGCCAAGGGCATTGACCACACCCCTGTCTTTCAACACCCTCCAGGGTTTTGTTCTGTTTATCAAGCAAACAGCAGGTGTGCAGCAAAAAGCATCAGCTTTAGGGAAGTTATCTTACTGAATTGCTAACCTTTTCTGTAGGAATCCACAGAAGTGATAAAGACTCCTCCAGTGCCCCCTCTCTTTTTCATCTTGACCTAACCTGTTCATTCCTTTCCGAGAGCAGAGAGAATTGGGGGGCTGTCCTCCCTGTTCCTTGGGTTGACCTTGTTACTATGATTGCCCATGTTGTCAGCTTAATTCCTTGACTAGACCTGGGAAATTTTGCCTACATATTGTCAGCAGCCCTGTCAATCTGATTTCTCCTTCATAAATTACAAGCTGGGTGCATGAGCATTTTAGTTCAAAATATAGGAAACCTTGTAACATTGCATAAGTGATTAAGAAGGAAGACACAGACACACACACACACACACACACATATATATACACACACCCCTGCAAAATTCCATCCTTCACAGGATTCTGAAGTCTTACTTTCTCCATGAAGTCCTTAAAAGCTTCTATGCCATAGAAACAACTTTCAAAGAAACTGAAAATTGATTTAACCAAGAAGATGGCGGGGTGGGAAGGAAGCTTCCCTCACATAAACAAAATTAGAAAAGAAAGTTTTTTCAACTAACTGCCCACCTATTTTTCAATTTTATAGATTCATTGTAGCATTCCAATTACAAACATACATTTATCTTTGTGCACAATGTACATCTATAAATCTTACCTATTTATTTGATGTACTGCCATTGATAACAATGATCTGAAAGCACTGTAGATGTTTAAGTTGATGCTATTACACTTTGCATCAAAAAATAAACACTCCTCTCTGGCTCTAAACATTGATCACCACCATAGAGATTTCCAACCCATCACATTAATCTGTAAAAATTTTTTGAAAATATTAATTGCAGGGCTGAATCCCAAATTTATGAATTAGGATCTCTAGGAGGAGTCCTAAGGATGCAGGTCTTGACCACATTTCCCAGTGATATTAGCAACCAGCTCAGGACTAGTGCAGACGCTGGAATTAGAGCTATTGTGGCCTAGTGTTAAGAAGCTGAACTGTATTTCCAAAGGCACACAGTTCAAATCCACCAGCTGCTCTGTGGGAGAAGTATGGGCAATCTCCTCCTGTGTGATTAACCACCTCTAAAAACCCACTAGAGGGTCAGCTATGGGTCAGTTCCAACTCGAAGATACTCAACAACAACAACAGTGTTAGGAGAAGCTTGCTCTTCTGTGAAGAGGGACATCATGCTAGGAAATGTCAACAAAAGGAGAGGAAACCCATCAACCAGATGGATTGATGCAGTGTCTGTGGCAATGGGCTCAAATGTGTCAGGGATGAGAAAGATGGCACTGGACAGGACTTAGATCTGTTGTCCACAGGGTCACTATGAGTTGTGCTTGACTTGTTGGCACTTAATGATGCAGAGAGGATTGTTAGCAGGGTCTTCTAGACGAGATAGTATCTGCCAGCATCTAGATCTCTCTGAAAGCAGTATTCACCACAGTACACAAGAGAGATCGGGGTGGGAGTGAGGGTGAGGGGAGAAATGACACCACTTCCCAGAAAATGGAAACTATCTCCAAGAAAACATTTCCTTCAAGACCTCAAAATATGTTCATGGAGGAGATTGCCTCGCCCTGCTCCTCATTCCTTTCGATTGTGTGTCTGTCTCTTCTAAACCCTTCCTTCCTCCAACTTCTGCCCATAGACTTTCTGTAGACACTAAGAAAACAGGGAAATAAAATGAAAGGTCACTCAGGGTTGCTCTTGTGGCCCCTCAAGGATGTCCCCAAAGTGCATCTTCTGATATCTTCTCCAAAACAACATTTACAGGGGGCTGAGCTTTTCAATCTTGACTCCTTCCCCTAAAGAGATGTCCATGGTACCAGTGCCACAGGGAGCCTGGTGGTGCAGCCTTTGGGGAGCTGCACTTCCAACCCCAAGGGGCCCCCTTTGTAGCTGTTCAAATCTACCAGCAGCTCAGTGGGAGAAAGGCAGGTGGTCTCCTCTCACGTACAGCGCTAGAAGCCCAGTGGAGGGTCAGCTCCAAGTCTGTTCTGACTTTACGGCAATGAGACGTATGAAAAGCAGAGACAGCCTTGAGCTTTGCATAAAACGTCTCCCTTATTTCACTTTCTATCATAAAAGCATAGAGGTCAGAACCACTACGTAGTCTAGGTCCCATTACCCTATCTCTGGGGATAAGAGTGTAGACAAGCTGGGCCCTGAAAAGCCCCCTAGCTCTCATTTCTTTATATTTCATTTCTTTCTCTACTCTGAGAACGAATCTCTCTTTTCTTATAGTGTTTTTCTCTGTTATTTTTTACGCCAGGCAGACCACCAGCAAATCTGAGAATATCATCCCTTAGCAAAGCAGGAAGAGCTCAGTAGCACTGCTAAGCTGACCTCCTGGTAGACCCTCAGACTCCCTCTTCTTTGAACTGGCTCCAAAGTGTATCACTCCAGGAACGCAAACACATAAGTCTCTAATTTACTTATAGCTCAGGTCTCATCAGCATCTACAAGAAGGCCACTGGCTGCCCTCCCCACGACCTGCAGCTGTATTTGTTTGAAGCTTTTTGCTAGCTCCTTCTAAACAACTGCCTCCTTCCCCCGGCTCCCACCTCTAAGCCCTCCATCAGAGTGGAAGTCACAGGAAAAGTAAAGAACAAATATGCAGTTCTCTCCTCTCTCTTGCTCCAGAAGAGGCCTGGTGGGGCAGTGGTTAAGCTCCCCACTGTTAACTGAACCTCCACCATGGGAGAAAAAGGTGGCAGTCTGCTTCCATAAAGATTAGTCTTGGATCCCGAAGGGCATTTGTGTTCTGCCCCATAGGCTCAGGCTCACTAACAGTCAGGATTGATTCAATTGCAATGGGGTGGCTTTTGAGTCTCTCCCGCCCCAGGTCTCTCTAAGTGCTAATTTTTCCCAGCTTTCTCCCTACTGCTCAGATATTTATCTTTATGATCCCTGTCTCACAGATGTATTTGTTTGTACTGTTCCAGACTGGATTTTGTTAAGTTCCTGTCTCTTCCCACCAAGAAAAGATCTCCAAATCTGGAAAGTTCCACCCCGGAATCTTTGCTGCTTGTCCACAGCCCCTCCTAGTCCAGAATCCACACAGTGCTCACAGAGGAGGTTGAGCAGGGTCTGGCCGTGACAATGGTCCTCGATGGCTCAGACTGTAAATCTGCAGCCAGCCTGCTCCTCCGTAACATTGACAGAGGCAAACAGTTTAAGGAGCTGCTCCCACTCCGCTGAGAGGTTCATGCTGACCTCGGGCTCCCCAGCACCGGATCTGACTTCAGCACCACCCAAAATAATCTGCACGCATCTCACATTGAAACTCACAAGTTGTATTACATTTGTCCCAAAAATTCCAAATCTATAACATCTAGAGAAAGCCTTTCATCCAATTATTGAGTAATTCTGTGAATGGAAAAGAGCAGCAGAAAACAAGGCCAACACACCCTCCACCCATTGAGGTCTGGATGTGGGGTTTTTTTGTTTGTCTGTCTGCAGGACGGGTCTGTTAGCCAAGCCTGCTTTCTCCCAGCTCTGGTTTTTTGGGCTTCCTTTTTTTTTTTCTTTTCATGTCTTTGTATTTTCATGTTTGCTCTGGCATGTAGGGAAGAAGGGATTGGGTTTGGCTTCAAATTCTAAATGTCTAAAACACTGTTGAGAATGAATCCAGACTCTAGGTTACCATGTCCCCGACACCCAGGACCTCGGTGTCAATTGTACTTTTCCATTAAGCCATCTGTGAAATGCTTCACAGTCAGCATGACCTATGAGCGTGGGGTCTATGAAAAGGTAGCTAACTCTGCAGTGTCTTCCCATCCCTCCCTGGAGACACCATTGTTTGTCCAAGTCCTTTGGTGCTAAAGTAATTCTAATTTCCTCAGCTAAGGAAATGAAGCTACTGCCATCCAGCCGTTTCAGGGCAAGGAAGTGCACAGTAAGTCCAGTCGCTGTGAAGTTGCAGACTCTGAAAGTTGCAGAATTTCTGCTCTCGGGAATGTCAGTGGGTCAAAGTGACAAATGAACTAATTGTTCTCCATCTGGGCATTTGGCACCATGTGGACCTAACTGGCATCTGATTCCATTGCCTTGACAAATCCTGCAACCATGGAGACCAAAGCCTGTTTCTGAGTCTATCAAGGGACCGTCCATATATAAATATCATGTTAAATGATGTTGCTGCACTGAATGCTCTGTGCACCTGCTTACAATTCATTTGCCCGGAAAATTTCTTCAGGAATAATGAGTATCCCCCAAGATCCAGATTCTTGCTTCTGTTTCTCCTGATCAACCCTCTGATCGCTACAGAGGAGCACTCAGTCACTCCTTCCAACCTAAAAGAGAGGGGACAGAGCAGGTTTATGCTCAAAGTATACAGACCTTGAGCTCAGTCATCACATCTGGTGACTGCACTTCAGAATCCATGTTGCTCCAAGACCTAGAAGGAAAAAAAAAAAAAAAGACCTAGAAGGAGTTACAAGAATTCAGATCTAAATGCCAAGGCCTAAGAATTTCTTTATGTTTGATCAGAAGTCCCAAAATTCTCCTGAGTCAGAACATTCTGGATTGTGAGTCTCTGTGAACCCACTTCCTCAAGTAGGCTCCTGGGCCTCTTCATTCAGATCTACATCTTATCTCTGTCTTCCCTCTATGCACCCAGGGGTCACGGTAACCAATGAACTCGGGCTGTGTGCTCTCCCAGGTCAGAGTCTCCCTCAGTTCAGTCACTTAGACCTGGCCCTTTTTGTGCAGACCGAAGAAATGCCTTACTTTTCCTACATTCCAGTCTCAGCTGTTGCTTTTATCAGTTACTGACAAAGAGTCCATTTTTCCCGCTGAGAATTTACAGTTCCAACGGGTTACATTTCCGGAATTCCAGCAGAACCCAGATTCTGGTTTCTTCTACTACATAAAAGTAAGGTGCTCCTGTGAAATTTTCCATAACTCTAAATGGTATAAAGGGAAGACATTATTGCCAACAATTTATATGTGGGGGGAAAATTTAAGTATAATGAGACAAAAAAACAAACAAACAAACAAAAAACCCTCCAAAATCAAATTCAAACACCACATAAAATGGAGCTGCACTCCCAACTCAAAGGCACATTGTTCAAATCCACCAGATGCTCTAGGGGACAAAGACGGACGATCTTTTCTAAGCGATTTACCGTCTCTGAAAACCCACTGGAGGGTCAATCTATGAGTCGATTCTTCCAACTCTATGGTACAAAAACAATACTAACATATAATGTCCGTAGACACAGTCTGAGGCTACAGTGACTTGATACTGAGGTACTTCACTCCTGGGAAGACTGTGACATCACCCTCACTGTTTGGAACCTACACTCCCTCTTTTCTGGCTTCATGTTCTGTGCTGTTCAGCCAGAACTGACTCATAGCTGACCCTCCAGCAGGTTTTCAGAGACAGTAAATCTCGTGGGAGGATATACCACCCATCCTTCTCCCAGAGAGCACCTGGTGGATTTGAACTGTGTGCCTTTGGGATTTCAACATAGCTTTTTACCACTAAGCCACCAGATCTCCCTCTTGAACTGCTGACTGAAAAAAGGATGTCAACAAAACACTAGTTTTGCCTTTCTTTTTTTATGTGTTTTTATTGTTGTTGTGTACTATATAGTTGGACCCAACCCATAGCTGACCCTCCAGTGGATATTCAGAGGCAGTTAATCGCATGGGAGGAGATTGCCCATCCTTCTCCGGTATTTTTATGTATAAAAATGAAAATCCTCTATTTCTTTGCTTTCAGGAGGTGAAAGAAAAGAAGCACAATGCAAAGTTTTGAGAAGTGTGGGATACCTATATCCTAATCATGCTGTGATGTGGCTTTTCTAGCCTTGGGTAGGATTACAACTGGCTAGGACTGTGCAAATATGGGGTATTTGTGGCCCACCAAGGGGTCTCAACCACATGCCTGGGTAGGATTATGCAAACATGAGGTATCTGTGGCCCACCCAGAGGATTGGATAGCTTGATAATAATGTAAGTAAGATAAATGGCACTGCTGTGGGATGGTACTATACAAAGAAAGTGCAAGAAATGCTAACACGGAGCCTGGTCTGTTTTGTCATTCTGCCAGGCTTAAAATGAGCCACCACAGAGGAGGGAAAGGGTAGGGAGGGGAGGATCTCATTGCCATCAAGGAAGCAGAGCCAAGAGTGCAGCCCTCCCTCTTGGGACCCCTGCATTGAACATCTTTGGTCCAGGAGACAGAGAGCTGGGCCACTGGAGAGATTGTACAAGACAGGAAGATACAGAGCGGCAGCGGTGGAATGGAAGCAGCAGCCGTGACGTGCAAGCAGTGCTGTGGGCTTCCCGGCCGTCGGGCTCGAGCTGAGCACCGTCAGGCCTGCATTAGCCTGTGAGTTAATGTCCAGCTCTCACGGAACACTCCCTGTCTTCTTCTTTCCAAATAGTAAATCACCTGTCTTTAGACTCTACTCTAAACACAGGAACTAGGACCCTATGTGTCCACCATGGTAGATGCTTACATGGCTGCCCTGCCTTTAGATTTGCTCTAAGTCTTTACTTCTCACAAAGAAGAGAGATCTTTCAAAATGAAACACCAGATTGTGTCACTCCCAAATTAAAACTCTTCAACATCCCTCAATTTCCTAGTTGTTGTTGTTGTTAAGTGCCGTTAAGTTGTAGACAACTCATAGCGACCCTATAATGACTGAGCACTGTTCATAGAGTTTCTGGAGGCAAGCCATTTCAGAAGTGGATGCCACTTCTGTATTAATTGGGAAGTTCCACCAAACACTGTCCACCATGGATGGAGATTATTGCATTTGATACATCAGTGTCACAGTGTTTAGCATCACAGCAACCAAGAGTTACCTCTGTATAGGAATGCACAGACCAATTTCCTAGAGCAAAATAAAAACTTAGTATCACTTAAGTGCTTTGTGATCTGACCACTAATGTCTCCCCATCTTCATCATGTGCCGTTTCCCTTCCTGTACTCTATCAAACAGCATTTGTTATTGTGTGCCATCAAGTAAGTTAATTTCAACTTCTCGCCACCCTATAGGGAGCTCTGGTGGCCGAGTGGCAAGAAGCTGCACTGCAATCTCAAAGGCCCATGGTTCGAGGCTCCAGGCTGCTCTGTGGGAGAAGTGTGGCCAATCTCCTCCCATGCGATTAACTACCTCTAAAATCCCACTGGAGGGTCAGCTATGGGTTGGTTCCAACTTGACAGAACACAACAACAGTAACCCTATAAGTCAGAGCAGAACTGTCCCATAGGGTTTTCAAGCTTGTAATCTTTGTGGGAGAACATTCTGAGCTCTTCTCCCTTGAGCCAATGGGTAAATCTGAATGAGCAACCTTTCAATTAGCAGTCAAGAACTCAATCATTGAGCCACCAAGTCCTCACAAATGTCAACACACACCCTCAGCCTAGAACCCCCCTGTCTAGGACCTCTTTATTTGGCTATTTTCTAATTTCTTCGGGTTACAGTTCTTAGCTTCTCTAACTTCCACAGGCCTGTGTAAGCGCTCCTCTGGCAGCTTCCAATTCTTTCTCCCTCAAAGTACTCTCCTCAAATTGTGCGACTAACAAATTTCCCAACTTCCCCAGCAGATTTTAAGCTGTAAGATACATACATGGTAAGAATTCAAAGATTTTCAATATGCTAGGCCTTCCTTGGACTTTAAAATACAATCGTAAACAAGACAGACCTGCCTTCATAGTGCTCACACTATAAAATGACAATAAACACGTACACAACACACAAGCACCGTGTTTGCAGAAAGCCAGAAATGAGAGACTGGTGGATTGCCATAGAGTTTATTAGGAGAGTTTATCAGGAGAGGGGAGGGTGAAACACCTCCTTTCCACATAGGGTGGTCAGGGAAGGCCTTGCTGAGAGGATAACACAGAACAGAAATCCAGCGAATGAAAAAGAGCCTAGGACATGGAGGTCATTCTAAGAATGCCAAAAACTAACCTTGCTGAGCAATGAGAGAAAACACCTCCTCTTCACACTGTGGAGTCCACCACATCAGACGCTTCGGCCATAGTCGTTTTTTCGCCTGTGGGGTGAGTCACTGCAGAGAGGTGGTTTTGTTCTCACCAACGGGAAAGGGCGCTTTGTAACAGAGGAGCCCACACACAGCCTTTTCCACAAAACATCTCAAAACTCTAAGGTCCTGTCTTCCAGGCTCAAATTCCAACTCAGTGCGGTGAGCTTTCCTTATTTAAGATGTTCCATGTGCGAAAATTCATTAATAACCAGCAGAGGAATGGGAATGAGATTATTTGTTTAATATTTTTATTTGTTTTCATATAGTAATTCATCTACATAGTTTCATTCAAATATTGTGTTCTATACAATCACTTGTTTACTTTGTGTTTCATACAATCACTCATACAAGCTGAATCCCATATAATTAATTACTATTGATCTTTATCTATTATTATTTTATTTTTTTCAAGTCCCCATTGATTCTTTCCCATTCCTAAATGAGATTATTAATACTTTTCCTTTTTTTGCCTGGATGAAGAAAAGTTGGGAGTAGAGGAGATAAGACGTCTAGGGTCCTTCTTACCATTGATTCAGGAGAGACTTTTCTGAGATGTGTTACCTAGGATGGGTGTTCCTCCTGTTCAGACACTGAGGGATCTCTCTTCAGATCATGGCATCACCAAACACACTGACTTTATTCCAAGCCCCAATGTACACGAGCTCTCGAATGTGCTCTGCCATCTGCCCTCCAAGCAGGTTTGGTCCTGACCCCTGCACCAGAATAATACCCAAGATATTCTGACTGTGAGTTACTATGCGTAACAGTAGGGACGAGGGAGCCTAGGACTGATTACATGTCTTCTGGACAAGCTGTTCCCTTGTTTCACCATCAGAATCAGAGCTCCCTCCCACCAATATCTTCTTACACCAGCCGTTTAGAGACAGGCCATATTCCTAGCTTAGACAATGCATTCTTACAGCCTTGACACACACAACCAGAGTGAGCCAGGCAAGCTCTTGGGGGAGTCAAGCTACCCACCCAACTCTTGATTTTGGCCAAGGGCACCTATCCAGGCCGTGTTGTCATAAAAACTAAGGTCCCCTGATAAGCTACAACAGCTGAGCTTTGAAATTGACCATGGCAATGCAGATAGCGTTGATGAGGATGATATCAGCCTGGATTGCTCCAAATTCCAGATTTAATGATCCAGCTAATTAGGACAAGTCTGGTGCATAACTCTTTCTTCCCTGTAAAGTCATCCACTAGGTCCAAATCTTGAGAGGGTATTTCTACAAAGTGGGGGGATACTGATAGTTATAGGATAAACAAAAACATAATGGGAGCATCTGGGTATGAAAGGGTCTTTAAAACAACTCCGGGTACATTTCCATCACTAATTTGTCACTGATTCTAGGTGATTTAGAACCAATGGCCAATGTCAATGTCTTCCATGAATTCATTCCAGGAATGCATTCATTCAAAAGTTGTCAGGCTCTGTACTGATGTGGAAGAAAAGTAAATAAATAAGACAGGTTACAGGTTCCTTGCCTTCAATGAGTTCCATTAAAGCATGTGTTTATGTACATAGGTATTTCTCTTGAGAAAACAGCACTGGAAAAACTATACTATATGAACCTTCCAAAGTCGTGTACTACCAAAAATGTCATCTTGAGATGTAAAAAAAAAAAAAAACACTCCAAGGCAGAAGTGATGATGATGGTGGTGGCTGTGCACCTTTGGGCTGTTAAATCATCAAGTGAATAGTGTTCCTCCTCTACAATTCCTTGTGCATTTTATATTTTCAGTAGTTGACAAAGCAAGTGTAATATAAGCTCCTTAAGGAAAATAGTCTAAGGCTTCCTGTGGCCTCAAATCAGCTAGCATCACATTGGGCACAGTAAATGGGTTCAACCTCACATCTTATGTCTTGACATCTTAGAATATCAGACAGGGGAAACATTTGGTTCATTTTAACTTCCATTATTATGTGCTAGGCACTGTGCTAAGTTCTTGACCTACACTGTCTCTCTCTTTTTTGTTTTTTTTACACCATCTCTCTTAATCCAAGTCTTCCCTTCTTAACAACCAAGGTCCTATTTTCCCCCCACATGGAGCCTATGTTCGAAAAATGTTTACAAATGACCTATATATATAGTTAAGTAATTATGTTGATTAACCAATCAGAAGTTTTATGCAGCAGGAATTTGTTTTCACAAAAGGTATTGATAACATTTTAGCAAAACCTCAAAGCATATGGGCTATAGACAAATAGAAAACCTCTACCTTACTTAGTCCTTTTTATTGTGATTATTTATTGTACTGCGAGGGCTCACTACGTACCAGGTATACTTCTAAGTGCTCTCCATGTGATTTTTAATCCTAACAACCCCAAGAGGTTTTCTGCTTGCTTGTTTTCGTTGGTGGGGCAGACATATAAAGTTGTGCACACTATCGCCTTTGACTTCCATAAATTACTCTGACCCTCAGACATTGCCTGAGCACCATCTCCCTGACCACCTCGCCACATGCTTCATTGTCTCACAAACTCTACACTCCCTTTTGCATCCCCTTCTCTCATCTCACCTTTCTCCTGCCTCCTTGATATCCCTCCACCTCTACCTACCCCTAAAACTTTCATTTTTCTTTTTCCAATTCGTGTTCCAAAACAGAGCTCCAAGTCCACTTTGCGTATCTTAACTCAAGGTGTTCAACTGAACAAAGGGGCCTTTCATTTAACAGGAAAACTGTATGGTTAGAAACAGTAATAATAATTTCTTGTAAAACATTTTTTAAAAGCACTTAACAACATGACTTTTTATGCCAATCATGCTTCATGCTTTTAATTCAGGTTTATTCATGTGTGGAATATACATCTACGTTGACAGACTCAGCCCTCATTTTCAAGAAAACACATTCTGGTAAAAAAAAATAGAAAAGAAAGAATTAACTGAAATAAGAAAAACTCAAGGCCACATTCTCTCTGAGTGACTTCTAAAGTCTCTCCCTCTGGCTCCCCATTATTCTGGGACATGTCCCATGAGGCCCAAGTAGGCCCTTAGAGGGAGCTTCATCTTCTGGCACATCTTCCCAAGCCCTGAAGCAGGATGCTGTCTACGGAAGGGCCACAACATTTTTTTTTAAATGGGGTAACTGATTCTTTTTTCTTTGAAGTAAAATATATTACAATAAATCAATATTTTAAGAGTGTAACTTCTTGATCTTCCCTTTAAACCACACTGATTGAAGGCCTTCTGTGTTTTAGGTGCTACGCCAAACACTGGAACTACAAAGATGAAACAACTACTCAATGCTATCAAGCTGAGTTGTTTACGACACATAGTGACCTTACAGGGTAAAACAGAACTCTCCCACAGCACTTCCAAGGCTCTCGATCTTTATAGAAGCAGACTCTCATATCTTTATCTTGTGGAGCACCTGGTAGGTCCAAACCACCAACCTTTAAACAACCAGCCCAGTGCAAAACCTCTGTGTCACCAGAGCACCTATAAGGTAGGTACAATCCCTAAAGACAGGGGTTCAAATCCACCAGAAGAAGTTAACATAAAACAAAAGTAACTCAGGCTCAGATTTGTTCTCTCCGTCCTTGCAGCCCTGGGAGAACTCTCTGGCCCCCTACTCAAGCTCAGGCATAACAGTCAGCCCCTCGTCTAGCACACTCACATCTAAGTCCACACCCACTCACCATTTTGTGATTTTAATACTTTCCTGTTAAAACTTTTTTTAAAAAAATGAAAGTTTACAGAGACTTTGGATTTCCATTCATTTACTATTGCGCGTTTCTCCCTGCTCAACCTTCCCCCAGTTCGCTCTTGTCTTTGAAAAGTAAAAGAAAAATTTTTTCATTGTTATACAATCCCTCCCCCCAAGTCCACTCCACTTGGCAGCATTCATTCTGGACTCCTGGCATGACAATAGTACCCAATTATATATCCCTTTTAAAGAGTTCTCTCCCTCATCTGTTTCAATGCAGTATACATTACTTATCCCATCTTTCTCAGTCTCCCCCCAACCCTGATGTCAGTCCCATTTTACAACAGTATTTGTTCTTTGGTGACTGAGATATTTTACTCAACATAATGTCCTCCAGGGTCACCCATTTTGAATAATATTTCATGAGTTCCTTGTTTTTCAATGCAGTATAGTATTCCATTCTGTGAATATATCACAGCTTCTCTATCCATTTGTTTGTTGATAGGCACTGAGGTTGTTTCCAACTCTTTGCTATCATGAACAAAGCCGTGATAAACATGGGTGTGCATATGTTTGCTTGGGTGGCAGTTATGATTTTGCTGGGGTATATTCCCATTACTGGAATTCCCGGGTCAAATGGTTCCTGTTAAACTTTTCAGGAATTTAAAAGTTTTCATGAAACACAGAGTCTCGTTTGCCTCCTGTTCTCTCACCACTCTCTCCATTTTTCTCTCTTCATTCTCCTCTGTCAGGTGCTGTTCTGAGGACATCTTTTGTGACATTAGTGCTTGCATATGATGGTCCCTCTCCACCCACAGTGACCCAATTTTTTTCCTTACAAATAAATACAAGGTTTAATCGCTAAAACAAGCCCTGGGTGGGGAGAATAGGGGTCCTCATCTGTGTTCAAACATCTTAGCTGTTCCCAGAATGGGTGGATCTTTTTCAGGGCAAGATGAACTAAGTATAAATGGAATTCTGGTTGATAAAATTGATTTCAAATTCTCAGAGAGACCATTCCAGAAATGTAGGGAGTAGGCACGCACACTCACCAATGTTTGGGTTATACTTCAGCCTTGATGAAGGACCAGAAGGACATACAGTGCTCTTGAGTTCTCTAAGGAGAGCACAGAGCATTATGTATCTCTGCTTTGGTTTGGGAATCTTTCTTTCATGTGTTAGAGACATTTCCTCCATTCAAATGAAGATTTTCTTCCTCCTTCTAGACCCCTGCTACAGAATCCAATATGGCTCGGTACTACTGTTGTTGTTGTGTGCTATCAAGCTATAATCGACTCACAGTTGACCCTCCAGGAGGTTTCCAGAGGCTGTAAGTCTCATGGGAGGAGATTGCTCATATTTCTTCCTAGGAGCAGCTGAGAGATCAAAACCACCTGACTTGGGGCTGACAGCACAATTCCTTACCCACTAGGCCACAAATCAATGCATTTTTTCCCCCAAAAGCAAATAATTCCATGGAGAATTTTTTTTTTTTTTACTGTGATTTGAGTGAAGCTTACAAAGCAAATCGGGTTTCCATTAAACTATTCATACACATCTGTTTATAACATTAACTCTGGGGGCCTAATGGTAAGAAACTGCTCTGCAGTCCCAAAGGCATGTGGTTCAAAACCACCAGCTAGTCCATGCAAGAAAGATGGGAAATCTCCTCATTCAGTTTACTGCCACTGAAAATCCACTAGAGGATCAGCTATGAGTTGATCCCAACTTGGTGGCACACAACAGCAACAACAACAACAGTGTAACACTACTCTTTCCACTTCTTCCTGGGCTTCTTGCTTCCATGAATCCTTCTATCCTGCCCACTTTCTGAACTTTATCCCTGGGCAAATGCTGCGCTTTGGATCTTGTCTGATATTTTGTTATTAGTCATAGTCAATTTGACAATGTCTAAAAATAACAATAATCCACCCTCCTTTGGTGTAAAATTTAATAAATTTTCACAAATTCCAGGGATATAAAATAATCAAGATATAGAATATTTCCATTACCCAAAGGATTTTGTAATTCTTCTTTGTCATCAACATCTTAATTATTCTAAGGAGTGAGTGTCTCCCTGGTATTCACTTTGTAGATCTTTTTATTGTTTAGTTGAAAGTTGGACAATAAAAGAGTTTTGTTTCAGATCTGAAGAACGACTAAAGGTCCCAGTCTTGAAAGTTCTGCCAGTCTCTATCAGACTCGGTAGCCTAGTCATTTTTATTTTATTTGGGGGGGGGGTGCATTACATTTCTCACCTCCTTTATCTAGGATCTTCTATTCTGATCCCTTTTTATAGTAGTCAGCAGTGGCAGCCAGGCACCATTTAGTTTTCTAGTCTCCAAATTATGGAGGTTGAGGTTCACATGGCCCATTTGTTCTTTGGACATTTTTCTATTTCTTTGCTTTTCTTCCCTGTTCTTTGTTCCCAGTAGAGAAAGACTAATAGAACAATTAATAATTGTACCTTAGATGACTGCTTGCAAGCTTTTTTCTTTTATATTTTAATGAAAGTTGATAAAGAACTTGGATTTCTATTCATTCATGCACATTTTCCTCCCTGCCCCCTCCACCCAGTTAGCTTTTTGCTTTGGAAAAAAAGTTCTTTCATTGTTATACAGTCCCTTCACACCCAGGCACCCTAGACAACTTTACTATGCAACTCTTATTCTAGACTCTTGTCATGCCAAAAATACCTTATCATATATTTCTTTTATACCATTCTCTCCCTTGTCTGTTTCACTATTTATTCCATTGTTTTTCTTTGATTCCCCCCCAACCCCCATATCAGTCCTATTCTATAACAGTGGCATTATATGCAATATTGGTCTTTTTGTGACTGAGATATTTCACGCAGCATAATGTCCTCCATGGTCACCCATTTTGTATACTATTTCATGAGTTCTTTGTTTTTCAGTGCTGCAATATTCCGTTGTGTGAATATACGACAGCTTCTCTACACATTCATTAGTTCATGGGCACTTGGGTTGTTTCCAATTCTTTGCTATTGTGAGCAAAGCAGCAATAAACATGAGTGTGCATATATCTGCTTGGGTAGCAGTGCTTACAAGGTTTTAAGATTCCATTTGCCAATTATCCAAGTAGAATGTAGAACATTGTCTTTGGGACTATCCTCTGCCAATTGACCTTGCTTCCAAGGCCCCACAGGGAGCTTCCACAGGCACTGTCATTTCACCTCAGAGGCCCTAAGAAGAATGAATTCTTTTTCTCACTATCAGCACAATGCCAGATTGTTTCTTCAGATCTTTATGGATAGGAAAGAAAGATTCAGAATGTAAGGGAGGTTTGGAGGCTGCCCTTAATAATAAGGGGAGAAATCCTTGCTTGTTCTCCTCTAAAAATAGTCTCTTCTTCTGTTTTTCTATCTCCTTCTAACATGAAGAGTTCAAATCTCTATTCACAACTCAAGATACCGTTTCCCCATCAGCCACAACCTTCTTGCTACAGCAGCCTAGACAGAAGATTCCAGAAAGTCATGGACATTTTCTTCTAATACATGAAGGCCTATCCCATAAGATAGGCATGCCATCATTAGTCAGAAGAAGAATTGAAGCCTATGAATTGTGGTATTGGAGAAGAATGCAGAAAATCCCACAGACTTCCTAAAGTATGAACAGAGATGTCTTGAAGAAGGTGCAACCAGACTGCTCCTTGGAATCAAATATGGGGAAAGTTACTCTCCCATACTTTGGGCATGTTGCTAGGAAGAGGTTGTTCCTTGGAGAGGAACATCATGCATGGAAAGGTAGAGGGACAGCAAAAGAGAAGAAGACCCTCAAGCAGGTGAGTTGACACATTGTCTGTGGCAATGACCTTGAGAGGATGGCATGAGACAGGACAGTGTTCAGATTGCGCATTATAGAGTTGCTATGAGTCATACTAGAACCAATGGCACCTAACAACAACAACATCCCATAAGAAGAGGCAATAGATTTACACCGCACAATGTCAGAAGAGAGGCATCAAAACAAGAGAAGCTGCCAGAAGACAAAAATAGCTTGCTTGCATAGAATATCAAAGCTAGAATTCAGCGGTTTCAAACATTGGAAGTTGGGTATCATCTCCACGGCCTCAATTCCAAAATCTATTTACAGCATCGATTTGCATGGGATGGGGAGCATTCCAGGAGAAAGAGATGGAACTTGAGCTGCAAACACAAAGATAGGTACTTCTGAGAAATCTGAGGTGGGTAGAATATGACAAGAGAAGATAAATATCAAGGAGAGAAGCAAGGAGAATCTTCAACGGGAGGTGGAAAACATCAGCATTGGACATAGCCCCAGCACCTGGACGGTAAAGGTAAAAACGGGGTTTCTGTAAATAGCACCCTGTGACATATATATATCACATAAAAGATAAAAGGTCACAAATAAACATTAAAAGAGAGGTCCTGAGGAGTCCTGGTGGTACAGCACTGTAACCGAAAGGTCAGCAGTTTGAAACCAACTACTACTCAATGGAGAAAGATGGGCAGCCTCTTTTCATACAGAATTCATAGCCTTGTGAAACAAATAGAGGACCGCCAGGAGTTGGAATCAACTTGACATAATGGGTTGGTTTCATTTGGGAGTGTAAACAGTTAATGCCCAGGCTCCTAGGCACCTTCAAGTCAGCCCAGAGGCACCTTGGAAGAAAGGTCAGGTCATCTACTTCTGAAAAATGAAAGGAAATCAGCCCTTAAAACCTTTCGGGGCACATTTCAACTCTCTCTCTCTCTCTCTCTCTCTCTCTCTCACACACACACACACACACACACTTAGCATGAAGCAGAAATGACTCAGTAGCAACTGATTAAACATCTAAGGGCTCAGACAATTCTTCCAACAGTGATCAAAGGACAGACCACAGTATAGAAACTCTTATTCTGGCAGAGGATGTTAGTATCAAGTAGCCCAAGCAGCAGAGAGCTTTTCAGGGCCTGAGGTG
>NW_006399856.1:1456147-1516147 GCF_000299155.1 Elephantulus edwardii | reverse complement strand
CTTACAGAGTTTATACTGATCACATTCAAGTTCTGCAGAGAAAAAAGACAGATTGGGCACAAGACCTGCCCTGTCACGCTTTGTTCCAAATTTACATGAAATACCTGAAGCTCAGAGAAGTTACTGGAAACTACTTTCCCATGTCTACTTCTCTCGTAGATCCACTCAGAAGGCAGATAAACAGAGGTCTGAAAAGGTCTGAATTGAAGAAACTACTTGAGGAGAAAACCCTATGAACACTCTCAAGGAGATAGAAATGCTTATGTAATTATTGTTCAATCATGTTTTTGCTGCACTCTGAGGGAAATCTAAGACTCAGAATTACATGTTACTAGTTTCTGTAGATTCTTATTTAATGAGAGATCAGTAATGGTGGTAAGATAAGCTGATCCATTTTTATTATACAGGGACAACTCTATCAACATCATCATCATCAAAGCAAACCAAAAAAACCCAAACAAAACACCCCTCAGAGATCTTTAATCGCAGGTTCATAACACCTGGTTCTCTGAAACTCATCTGAAAATTAGAAATGTAGGATAGAGGTCTGACAGATGACAAGTGGGCCCTTGAGAACATCTGGGAAGGAGAAGGTAGACTTAAGATATGTTCTCATTGAGGAATATATGTTTGTGTATCAGTCAGTGTTCTCTTGCCATATAACGGAAATAAAATTAAGTTCATTCTGTCCTTTTCTTGCTCAGAAAATGAATGGTATGGAATGGCATATGGTAGTTCACAGAATCATTGAGAAAGATGTAAATCTTACTTATAAACAAAGAACTGTCAAATAAGTTGACACCACAGAAATTATCTGCTTACAAAGCCATTCTGACCCTCACTCGACCTGACTCTACCACCTGGCCCTAAATCTTAGATGATGCCTTTGAGTTGTGGTGCTGGAGAAGAGTATTGAACATACACCATGAACTGTCAAGACAACAAAGAGGACTGTCCTGGAGAAGGAGAAATTAAGTTGCTCCTCGGAGGTGATGATTTTGAAACCCCATCTCATATACTTTGGGTTTGTTGCCAGGAGGGACCAGTCCATGGAGAAGGACATCATGCTTGGAAGAGGAGAGGGTCAGTGAAAGAAGGAGAAAGCCTGGATAAGATGGATTGACACAGTGATCATGGCAATGAGGTCAAGTGTGGCAGAGACAATGAGGTTGGCTCAGGATAGAGCAAAGTTCATCATTGTTCATAGGCTTGCTGTGAGTCATAGTGGACTAGATGGCACATAGTCGCAGCAACAACCACTACCACAATCAGACTTGAACAGTGTGATTCTTCTTGTCATTTTTTTTTAGAACATTCAACAGATTATATTAAGTCCTGTGACCATGATCTATTCTCCAAGACTCTGGAAGAATAGAACTTCCTTAGAGCTTCCTCTTTAAGGACAGGAGCTCCAGCTCTTAACGCTTCCTCTGTGAAGACAGAAACCTTATATTCCACACAGATTCCCACATGGTGAATGGGTGCCCTGCATGCCACCCAGACTCACCCAGTGGTGAATGATCCTAGCATAGGAAGAGGGTTGAGAAGACAGGCACCCAAAAAAGGTGACTAGCATCACCTGTCCTGAGTTTTCTTATTTCTCCTACATATTTGTAAAATTTAGCTAAATCACCCTGTCAGAAGAAAATCTGTCCTTCTTCTAGAAAAAAAAAAAGAAAAAAATTCTCTAGAGAGAAAATTCCACTGGACATTTATCATAGCACCTTATGACTTTTAGATACAGGGCTTTCTTTCTGCTGTCTTCTTCATTCTCTTCAACAGATAGACTGAGGCCTAGAACCCGCTTCTCCAATTGACCCTCATCTTGCTCCACTAGAATTCCAGTCAGTCCCCTATAACTATTTCTAGGACCACTGCTTTGTCTGGTCCACTTCTACTACACTCCATTTTTACCTTTTGCTATCTTGCTTATCTACCTAATTCTTCAAATTCCTTACTCCAACCTGTTAGGTTGCTGCTCCTTCTTCTTCTTCTCCTCCCATCCATTATCAAGCCCCAAAACCTAGAGTTTTAGTAAGTACTCTGATAATGACTCACTCAAAGGTGTTGGACCAGGAGAGCTAGAGAGCAAGTTCTCACTCCAGTGTGAAAAGTCTACATCATTGGCTTTTGGGTTTTTAACGTAACAATTCAATCTTTTCTGATGAACATGCCTAACAAAACCAGAAACCAAGACGTCTAATTCTTGTCCTTATGTTTTCCCTCCAAAACCAAGTCTTTTTGGATGATTCAAGAGACTCCAGATCTCATAAAAGAAGTACACTCGTTTCTAATGGGTAAATTAATCCCCCTTTGAGAAAGAGAATATAACTAGAGTTGCACAATTCCAAAAGCTCTCCAGGAAGTGAGATCAGTGAGAGTCAGGGGAAGGGGAGATGAGGGGAGTAGGACTGGGAGGAAGTCAGAGGACAAGAAATGAGCTTCTGCCCTTAGGCTCATTTCCAAGAGTGGTTCCTCCCACTTAGATGGAATGGGGTGCATACAGCTGTCTGCCTCATGGAGTTCCTGATGTTTGTCTCCAAAGCTGCAGCTGGGAATGACTGGAATGCAAAAATTAAAACAAGTTAAAGAATCCCCTCTTAAATTTCTTTGTATCGTGCTTTCCACTCATCCACCTCCATCTCTAGCTTCCCATTAACTTACACCCTGTTCAGTCCCTCTGGGCTTGGAAGAAGAATCTTTTGAGAAAATTATGAATGAGGATTTAGACCAGACAGGGATAGCATCCACCTTTTAAGTCCAGAACTCCCAAAGTCTCCCATCCATCTTTATTTGTCACACTATGCACAAGATCTCCATATGTAGCTAACCTTCTGGCCACAACCTCTTCTCCCAGGTGTACTTTTCTATGGCCCTAACTAACTTTTAAGTATTTTCATTTCTGGAGCTCATCAAGTTGACTTAATTTTAATTTTAGATAGGCAATCTCCTCCCATGCAAGTAACTGCCTCTGAAAACCCACTGGAGGGTCAGTCATGGATCAGTTCCAACTCAATGGCACACACCAACAACATTTATTGTTGAGTAAATAACTTCGTTGAAGTTACTGGTGATTTAATTTTACTTGGATTCACAATCAATACAATAGAAGATGGAAGCAGCAATCAAGAAGTTAATTACATTAGGCAAATCTACTGCCAAAGACCTCTTTGAGGTGCTAAAAGGCAAGGATGACTTTAAAGACTAAAGCACATCTCACCCAAGCCAGGACATTTTTAATTGCTTCATATACATGTGGAAATTAGACAATAAGTAAGGAAAAGCAAAGAGGAATTGATGTTTTTGAATTGCAGTCTTGGTTATGAATATTGAGTATACCAAAAGAATGGCAAAATCTTTCATAGAAGAAACGCAGTCAGAGAGCCCTTTAGAAATGAGGATGGCTGGGAGCTCTGGTGGCCTCATGGCAAGAAGCTACACTGCAATCCCAGAGGTGTGTAGTTCGAATCCACCAGACACTCTGTTGGAGAAGGAGAGACAATCTCCTCCTGTACCATTCAGATCTGATTTGATGGTACACACCAATAAATAATAAAGCTTTTTAAAAAAAATTTTAAAAAAGAAGTAAGGATGGTGAGACCTCATCTCACATGCTTGGTACTTATTATCATGAGAGGCCAGGCTCTGGAAAAAGACATAATGCTTAGACAAGTGAAGGGTCCCCAAAGGTGAGTAAGATAACCAATGAGATTCATTTACAAAGTCACTGCAACGATGGACTTAATCACAGCAAGGAATTGTGAGGATGGTGCAGGTTGAGGCAGCGTTTGGTTCTGTTGGTCAGAGGGTCACACTCTTGAATTGAAATCTCCTCAACAGAACCTAATCACAACAATGACAACACTGTTTATTGAGCTTCTTTCTGAAGGAGGAGATGATCCTGTGGTGAACTCCAAGATGGTAGAAGAAACCAGCTGAAATTTAAAAGGAAAACATAGTGTTCCCTATTTTCCCCCACATATTTCCAATGCAGGGTTCAAAACTCTGAATGTTCAGTACTAGTGGAAAGAGGGTACAATGGTGAGTAGGGAAAAGAAAATGCAATATAACATTTAATCAGTAGCTCTTTTTTGCATATAATGTTGAACACCCCTATCCCTCAGTTAATCCTTTTTCAACTAGGCAAAAATAAATAGCACAAAAAATGGAGAAGAAAAAAAAATTTCAGTTCCCACAGGCTTCTTTTTGCTTGGATCCACAATCAACAGTCAAGTATGGAATCTGCAGACAAGAAATCAAATGATGTATTTGTACTGAGTAAATCTGCTGTTAAACATCCTCTTCAGCACATTAAAAAGCAAAGATATCACTTTGAGGGTTGAGGTGCACCTGATCCAAACCATGGTATTTTCGGATCACATCATATGTGTGAGAAAGCTGTACAATGAATAAGAAAGTTGAAAGAAGAAATAATATCTTTTAATTATGGCATGGCAAAGAACATCGAATTATACTCTGAACTGTTAAAAGAACAAACAAACCTATCTTGGAAGATGTAGAGACAAGATGGTCCTTAGATGCAAGGATGGCAGAGAATGTCACAGGGAAGGAACAATCTCTAGAAAAGGACATCCTGTTTGGTACATTGAGGGTCAATGAAAAAAAGGAAGACGTCAAGTTAGATGGATTCATACAGACGCTTCAAAATGGACTCCAATGTGACCTAGAGTGAGGATGACGCAAGACCAGCAGCATTTTGTTCTGTTGCACATCAAGTCTCTATGTTGCTGTTGTTGTAACATGCTGTCAAGTCAACTATGACTCAACAGTGACCCTGTGTAAACAGATCTGAACCCCGCTCTATCCTGTGCCATCCTCATCATCTCTGACGTACTTGAACTAGTTGTTACACGCACCGTGTCAATCCATCTTGTTGAGGGTCTTTCTCTCTTACATTGACCCTCCACCTTTCCAAACACGATGTCTTTTTCCAAGGACGGGCTCCTCCTAATAACATGCCCAAAATATGTGAGTTAGAACCACTTCAAAAGCCTCGAACAGTAACAACAACAAAGGAAGATAGAGACATTGAGATTTTGATGGGAATGTTGGACACTTTTTAAGTCTAAGTTAATGAATGATCTTAATTATATTTAAAATAAGCATAATTTTTCACTGAAAAATCAATATCTGTTGTAGAAAAAAATCAACATTTAATTAAATAGAAAAGTTTTTTTCATTTCCTTTCAATCCTTTCTCTAATAAACTGTGAATAATTTTTGAAATTTTTTAATGCACTTACTCACTTGTTGCCTTAATAAAAATAGAATCATATATATATCATATTTCCTTGTCCTCTCAATTATATCAATAATATCAAAAGCAAGGGTTCCAGTCATACTTTTAAATGGTTATATAGGGCATCATAATATGGATATCTCATAAGTTATTCAACAAATCCCTATTATTAAATATTTACAGTGTTTATAGTTTTTTATATTATAAACAGCACTGTCATTAGCTCCCTAGTTTACATATGCAACTGTGGATTTCCCTAATCAATTCTCTAAGATAAATTCCTAGCTATAAAATTGCTGCATAATCTCTTCATAATTTATAATACAAATGCAACATTGCTTCCCATTAGGGTTGGACCAAACTATATTTTTACCAGCTTATGAGTGTCTATTTCTCATACTATCACTACTCTGGGTATTATGATCCTGTTCTAATTGTCTAACTATATCTCATTTTCTTTGATAATTCCTTTCATTTGCTTTGATAAAAGCATCATCAGAATTCCTTTTCTTTAGGTTGCATTTGTGAGACACCAGCAGTGTTCCTCACTGTTATTAGAAAAAATAAACTAGAAAGAGATTAAGGTTAAAGGAGTCAGTGAAAAGAATTAGAAATAATATAGAAAGATCAAAACTAAACATGTCATAAATGATACTGAGAAAAAAATATTTCACTGGCCTTTGAGAAACGAAGGGATTTCTGATGATGTAGAATGTGGCAGGTTGTGTTGCTAAGTCAAAAGCCAAGACATCTCTCTGGCAGTTTGAACTCACCAGCCACTTTGTGGGAGAAGAGAGCTCAGTCTCCTCCTGTGTGATCTACAGCCTTGGAAATTCAATGGAGGGCCAACTCTAAGTCAGAATTGACTCCACCACCACGAGACAGACGTGTGGGGAAAGTAGATCATGAGGAACAAAGGAAGTGTTGAAAGCAGACTGTTTATTAACAGACTGTGTTACTTTCCTGGGCCTTTCCCAGTTAGTATCTTGGGCCTTAAATGCTTGCGATCCCATCTCAAATGGTAGGAGGTCCTGTGTCATTGGAGGGTCTTAAAACACTCGCTTTTAAGCTGGATCCTCCAATTTAGGGAATGTATGTGTCTGTTTAACTTGTAGAATGTATGTGTCTGTTTAACTGTAGAAGACCACCCAAGAAAAATATTGGGCATTTTCAAAGAAATAGAATTGCATGGGATCCTAATCTGAGATCTCAAGACTTTTTTATTAATTAGTAGACCTATTCATGACGTAACCAGAACCCCCAACCCAAAATACTCGAAGTTCTTTGAAACCAGGAAGAAAAATTTTCTTTTTTAGGTTGTCCTCCAGAACACATGATTTCTTGTCTTTTATGTTTCACAGAAGGAGCCCTGGTGGTACAGTGCATTGCAAGTTGAACTGTTAAGTACATGGTCAGAAGTTTGAATCCATCAGTTGCTCTATGAGATAAAGACAGGCAATCACCTCCTGTAAAGATTTACAATTTCAGAAACATGGTGGATTCTGAATCTATGTGTCAGGATCAACTGGGCAGCAATAGATTTGGTTAGTGTTTGCTTTATTTTGTTTTTGATATGTTTTACATGCACAGTCTTTTGTGATAGTACAACAAACTCTTGAGGTAGATTTCATTCTTTTTTTTAATTTTAAAAATATGTTTAAAATTAATTTTAATTTACAGAGAATTTACAGAGACTTTGGATTTCCATTTATTCATTGTTGCATTTTTCTCCCTCCCCTCAGTACACTCTTCTCTTTGAAAATTAAATGAAAAGTTCCCCCATTATTTTACAATCTCTCCCCTGAGGTCCGCTCCACTATGCATCCTTCATTCTGGACTCCTGTCATAACAATAATACCTAATCACATATCCCTTTTAAACAGTTTTCTCCCTCATCTGTTTCAATGCAGTATACATTATTGAATCCATCTTTCTCAGTCTCCCCCCAACCCCGATGTCAATCCTGTTTTACAACAGTAGCACTATGGAGTATTTGTCCTTTGTGACTGAGATATTTACTCTCACTCTACAAATGAGTAAATTGAAACTTGGAGCCATATGACAAAACCAGAACTCCAATCCAAACTCTCTAATCCTTCCTTCATGCTCTATTCACCATTATCACCCAGTGAGGTGTGATTTAACACTGCACACTTCAAAAATAGACAGAGCAAATAGCAACCAAGGGCCCCAAGGGCCAAGCTTCTTTCTATGCCGGGTAAAAAGAAAGGAGAAAGAACAGTATTCAATGTCCTTCCCTGAGCACCAGACAAAGGGCAACTCCCTTCATTAGGAAAAGACTCTAATGCTTACAAGACTTCTGAGAGATGTTAAGAAATCAATTCATTTTAGACAAGTTAAATCTAAATGAGTAATTCCCAGTCCCATTAGCAGGCCCATATGGCTCAGGGCAAGCTGCTCAGAAATCACGGAGATCAAGCAGGGACACAAGATGCTAATCCAAGACAGCAAGCATTCAGTCTCCTCCTTCCCATTGCAGCCTTGCACCAGGAAGCTGAGAGAAGGTCATGGCCACCAGATGCTGAGAGCAAGAGAGTTGGTATCTGAGCTCTGCCAGAAGCCTACCACCAACCTGGCCACACCCAGCGTGCTCTCTGACCATTCCCGTGGTGCCTACGACAAGGACTTCTCCAGTCCTTCCAGTTTGCATCTGGCTGAGCAGTGGGGCTCGGTGGAGTGTAGCATTGAGAAACAGCTCGTCTGCTGCTAAGTGTTCCTGGAAGCTGGGTTGTGTCTGGTATGCTGGTTTGAGGGGTGCTGACCGCAATATCAAAGCATGGTTTTTTCATAAAAGCTAAACAAATAATCCTTTTTAAATGTTCACCAAGGTAAGTAGCCCACTATAGCAAAAATAGGCAAGATTCTGTCATGCCACTCAACATACTCCTTCACTGGGTTCTCCATACTTTGTTGAATTCTCTCCCTTTAGTCAAAACCCTTTCACTTTAAGTCTAAGAGTCTTTTTTTTCCATTTTCAGAAAACTTTATTGGTTTTTTTTGGGTTTTTTTGTTGTTTTTTTTTTTACTATATTGGTTGTTTTTTATTTAGATTTCTTGTTTAGAGTCAACAAGACCTTGGGGAGGGCTTTTCTATTTAAGGTGGTTGTTATTATATTTTTTTAAAATTTTATTAGTTTTAATGAACATTTACAGAGATTTTGGGTTTTCATTCATTCAATGTTGCACTGTTTTCTCTACCCTCATCCCCAGTTCGTTCTTCTTTCCCCCTCCCAATGTCTGTTTTAATTGTCCAATTGCCACAGTACTTGTCAAAGCCAGTTCTGATTAATCTCCTTTGTCAGTGTGTCCCTTGCCATTCCCTATCACTCCTCCCTGAGAAAGACTTCACCCTGATTCATAAGGAAAAGGGGATGGCGTATTCTCTTAGCTACTTCCTGCTGAAAAGGGACACTGTGGGTTTCAGGGTGAATGTCTTCTCTCACTACTCTAAAGGGCCCCTTTGGCAGTAGGAAACACATAGACTATTATGGAGATTGATTTTGGAATTTAGAAAACTTTGTTTTAAAACATCAATACTCTAGGATAGTGGTTCTCAACCAAGGGTAGTTTTCATCATCACAGGACATGTGACAACATTTGGAGACTATCTTGTTATCACAATTCAAGGAGGGTCTGTTACTGGCATTAGTGGATAGAAGTTAGGAATTGTGCTAATAAGACATGAGAGGGTCTCTCAGGAGTATACCACCCAGTCCAAAATGTCTGCGGTGCTGATCGAGAGATGTCTGCTTCTTGGCAGGTGGTCTCATTTTAACTAGCATTCTCATTGAGATTAAAATTCACAAATCAATTAAATCTATATTAATATATGTTTATAATACTGAGAATACAAAGACAAATATAGGGCCAAAATTGAAGTCAAAGCTAAGACTCCAGTGTAGTAAGTCTAACAGTTTTAAAACATTGTATCCCTGGGCACTTTCCCAGATTTCATCTAAAGAATCATAAAGTATCATCTCTTTTCCCACAAAGAGAAATGCCACGTGACTCCAAGCTGCAGCTGCTGATTCCACCTCGCATAGAAGAGGTCTCCAGCTTCTGTCCACCTGCTGTTGCTGTTGTTGTTAGGTGCCATCGAGTGTGACTCACAGTGACCCTACGAACAGCAGACCTGTCCTATCCTGTGCCGCCCTCACCATCTCTGCCACACTTGAGCTCATTGCTGCAGTCACTGTGCCAAGCCCTATGAAATCCCTGATTCTGTGAAACCTCTCCATAAAACCTCCTTTACTCCCCTTATTCCCACCAATAGGAAGCTGGAGACCTAGTGGGCTACACTGCTAACCCGAAGGCATGTGGTTCAAATCCACCAGCTGCTCCTCAGGAGAAAGATGGACGATTTCTCCCCATGCCATTTACCACCTCTGAAAACCCCCTGGAGGGTCAGCTGTGAATCAGTTCCAGCTTGACCGTAATTAACACGATGATCTTTCAGAAAAAAATCAGCAGGCTTTCTTCCAAGGTCTCTCTTAGTAGATTCAAACTACCAACCTTTCCATTAGTAGCCAAGCACTCCACCACCTTCATGACCCTGTTGTTGCTGTGTACTGTCAAGTCAGAACTGACCCATGGCTGACCCTCCTGCGGGTCACTATATATGCATATTAACTAGATGAGTTATATACCATCACTCTCATCTTTGAACAGAGCAAATTGAGGTTCAGAAAGACAGAGTAATGTGCTTGAGTTCATGCAGCTGGCTTGAGTCTTCCATGGAAAGCACCATTCGTGCTCTAGGAATTACAGCCTGAAATACAAGTGGTTTATACAAGATGACACAGTTGTTCAATGACATTCGAAAACAGAAACAACAAGGACAGGGCCAGAGAAAAGGAGTAGCAAAAACTCATTCAAGACAGTAATTTGATTGTCAAGATTAAACAGTTGAAGTTCTGTAAAATAGACACTAACCATACAAATTTTTAGGGGGGGCAGGAAGGGCAAACTAGGGAAGAAGGGAACATTTAGGTAGGAAAAAGTCTCTAAAAATCATTACATCTAGACATCTGCCTCCAGACAAAACTCCCCTTCAGCCGCCCCAGAGCAGTGGAATTATTTCTCAGAAATCTAAACCACTCCATGCCTGTAAAGAATGAAACCTCATGCAAATGCCGTGAAAGCTCCCCCCTGTGGCCTCTCCCTGCTTCCTGCCCTCCCTGGACTTTGGTTGCAGTCATGGCCTGGAGGTAAACTCCAGGTAAACTAGTTTGGAAGCCAAACCCTGGCACTCCTGGTCTTTAAGCCTGTGGTTTTGTCGGGAAAACCCACACTTCCCTGTACCAGGCCTGAAGTGCAGGACAAAGTCCATCCAAACCCACATTAGAACTGAAATCCTACATTTAGGCCTTTCTGGTCATTCTGAGCAGAGGGCAGAGCTAGGCCTTCACCAAGAGATTTGCCTAATGCTCTCTGGTATTCAAATGCTCTAGAGGTTGCACCCCAAAAGTTGAGAAACCAGCACCCAGAATCTCAGTGCCCAAATGAGTGCCTTCTTCCAGAGGGTTCCACGTGGTGATCAAGTGTTAAGAGACCCAGGGATCAAGTCAAGTGGCAATATGGGAGTAGGAACTATAAGTCAACTTCAGGCCTTGGTCTACTTCCTTCTTGATGCAAGAAAATATTTTAGAGCTATAATATAGCGAATGCTAGTAGCATGGACCATAGAGAATTGCTTAACTAACCCAAAGATCTGGTCTCTCTGGCAATTCAAATTTACCAACAGGTGCATGGGAGAAAGAGAGGCAAGGTTTTATTTGGCCAGCTAACTTGGACTTGGGCACACAGCAGAAATCCAGAAAGGTCAAGACTTTAAACCACCTTCAATATTATCTAATCCCCAAAACAATGGTATCCCAATGAGATACCATTTTACCCCAGCAACAATAACAAAATTCAGCAGGGCAGTAAACAACAAATGGTGGCGAGATTGTGGAGAGACTGGGACTCTATTTCACTGCTGGTGGGAATATAAATTGGTACCACCACTATGGAAGGTAGTCTGGTGCTTTCTCAGAAAGTTGGAAATAGCAATACCATTTGACCCAGCAATTCCACTACTGGGAATATATCCTAAAGAAATCGGAGCCACAACTCAAACAAATGCATGCACACTCATGTTTATTGCTACATTATTCACAATAGCAACCCAAGAGCATATCAATAAATGAGTGGATAGAAAAACTACGGTACATCCACACAATGAAATCTTATGTAGCATTGAAAAACAATGAAATAGTAAAATATTACACAACATGGGGGGAGCCTGGAGGACATCATGCTAAGTGAAATATCTCAGTCACAAAAGCATAAATACTGCATAGCACCACTGTTATAAAATAGGGCAGACAAGGGGAGTTGGAGAGGGAATGGGGAAGAGGTAGATAGATAACGAACATTGCATTAGAACAGATTAGGAGAAGAACTGTTTGAAAGGAATATATGATTAACATTACATGTATTAGAACCATTTAGAACTGAGGGGGATTGTGGGGGGAAAGGAGGTGGAGGGAGAGGAGGAGAAAATTGGCAATAATACATAAATAAATTTTAAATGTTCCTTAGAAAGGTTGGGGGGGGGGAGATTATCTATTTCAGTGCCTTAATTTCCCTGATGGAGAAGTCAGGTCCCAGAGAGGGGAAGTGACTAGCCCAAGACTGTACTGTTTGACTTGAAAATCCAGAAGAGAAATAAAGACATTTTCACACCTTCACTTGGGAACAGAACCACAAAAAGAAGGCAAGTTTTTGAGGTAGGACTGTGTGTTGGCTGACTATTGAGCCCATCCTGGAAGGGTAGAATGAGCCCTGAGCCACTGGGGGAGAAGTCTAGGGCTCTGTTTGCCCCTGTCCCTTTACCAGCTGAACCCCTGGGGGTGTCACTATACCTCCCTCTGAGCCTCAGTTCTCTTTTATAAAATAAAAGCACCACACCTATCTCAGAACTGTTGTGAGAACCACGTGAGAACGTGTCTTCCAAAGCATTAAGCTCTGCATGTGGAGAACTGAATTCTCCTGTCTACACAAGCTTGGGATGGAGCCTAGGAACCAGGACCAGGCAAAGGGAGAGTGAGGCATGCTTTCTGAGCAGAACCAAAGCTGAGGGATTCTCTCAGCAAACGGAGCCCGGAGCGCCAGGCTAAATCCATGCCATTCAAGCAGGGCTCAGGTTGTGTCTAAGCAGCTTTGGTTTTAAAAGATTAGGAGTGTGGTGGCGTGGAAAGAAAAACTGATGAGCCAGCAAAGTCTTGCCTGCAGTGCCACACTGCCCTCTGCAGGTCGCCATGGAGAAGACACGTAGATGCGGCTGGGCTGTCTAATTGCACTGAGTTGGTGGGCACACTCGCCGCTCACAGTTCTGTGCCAGTTGCAGCAGGGACAGAAACTCTCCCCATCCTCAGTGATCTGTCCCCCTCTGTATATTTTATTGGAATCCTCCACTTGTTCTGATGCCCACCATTTCCCAATTTTCTCTCTCTAGTGTCTGCAAGCCTTAGGGTCTCTGACTTCTAACTCAGAAGCCAGGATTTAGAAAACTCTGGAAAAGAGGAGACGTTGGCCCCTGCCTGACTCACTGTGCCTCTTTGCTGCAGAGTGGAGTGCTCTCTCCACACCCACCACGGAAAATTATGTGAGGATGAGCCCCTGAGCTGAGAGGGACGTGCCAGCGTGAATGAGGACCCTCGAGGCTCAGAGAAGAACCTGGAAGAAATATCAGACTCAGCAACACATCTTTGGTCAGAACACAGAGTCTGGAGCTCAGAACCTGTGCGACCAAAGGGGCCCACGTCCTACATCCCAACTCGGGCTCCGTTCTTTGTCTTTCCTCCAGGGAGTTACAGTGCAAACCATCTCTCTGCCTGTTCTAATCCACGGTTCCATGGGGGAAAAAGATGAACATTCTCTCGTAGGGCAATTTATAGCCTCAGAAAACCCAAAGGAGAAGCAGTTATGAGCTGATTCTGACTTGCCGGCCATGAGTGAAGAGCAGACGCCCACAGCTGATTCAGCGCACTGTTAGATTGGTGCAGGGGACATGAACCACCCTGGGTGACATTATAGGAGGAGGAAACACCAATGAGACAGACAAACTATACAATGTTAATGCTGTTTCGGCAGAAATTTAGAAATACTTAGAAACAACTAAGTATTTTTCATAAATTTAGCTCAAACGTGTCAATAAACTTATAAGGGTAAAACTATTTTTGGTTGTTTGGGGTTTTTTTGGTTTGTTTGTTTTTTCACCCTTCTAGAATGGTCCTGTTGGTACGGAGCCACAATGTCTCGAATCCCACAGTTCCATCTGCACTGGTGATAAGGGCACACTGTCATTTTTTGCCACAGGCGTTATTTTTACATTTGATAATTTTTGTCAAGCTTTCTGGGGCTTTCATGGCAATCTTGTGGTAACTAGTAATCTGTGAACCTGTCTCCGTAACTTTACTGAGAACGAAGTCATAATTAAAGGGGAAAGGGAGACATGGGAGAAAAAAAGGCTTCCACTCTATTACAAAGAATGTGGTAACCAATAATGCAATTCAGTGGAGAAAGATGTCACAGAACACTTTTGTTGTTAGTATTCATATAACCTAAGAAATTTGCATTTAGGCAATTTGCAACTGCACTTGTCACATGTTCTTTTATGTTTAAAATCAATTGTAAGCATCACTAAGGATGCCCAATGGTCCACTGTACGACAAGATCCATGCGGGGTCCACTGGTGACATCAACCCTAGTGACGCCACTGCACTGGCCTCCAGGGTAGGCTCAGGCCACGCTCCCTGGGTGCCCTGGTGCAGCCGGCGAGGCCATGTGACTCAGTGATTCACACACCCAGGCGCCCAGCCCTGCTGCTCCTTTTCCTCTCCCAGGCTGTCACAAAAGGCACAGTCTAGGCTGCCCTGCTGGAAAGCCTTCAGCACAGAGCTGCATTGTTCCCGGGTCAGGAGGGGCTGGAGGCCTGGGAATTAGGAAGAGAGGGAGCCCAGCAGTGGGCTGGTTTTCCAGGCAGCATATGTGCTCTGGTCCTGGCCAAGCCCACTTCCTGTGCTGGCCCCAGCGCCACGGCTCAAGTTAACATCTCCGCCATCAGAACCCACTTTGGTTTGCTTGTTGGCGTCCTCTTTTTCCACTCTCTGCACGTGGGCATGTCTTTGAAAATCTGCCCACGCTGGTTCTTTCCCCTTCTCCAAGGCACATCATTCTTTGTTGTTGTAGTTCGCTCAGATTCACTCCCTATGAGAATGAACACCAACTGCCCTACAGGGGTTCCTAGGTTCAAATCGGGGGAGCAAATCTTCAAGTTTACTATTAGTTCACCCACGTGAAGCAACCTGATGGACTGGAGCAGGTGACCTTTGGTTTAGAGGCTGAGCCCTTAACCATCACATCATCGGGGCGGCTCATCACTAATTAGCTGTTGTCGGTGTTATGTGCTGTGCAGTGGCTTGCACTCATAGCGACCCTGTGTACAACAGCTCTGAATCCTGCTCTATCCTGGGCCAACCTCATCATCTCTGACACACCTACTCCCACTAACCCAGTCACTAAGTCAATCCATTTCATCGAAGGTCTTCCTCTCCTGCACCATCCCTCCACCCTCCCAAGCATGATGTCCCTCTCCAAGGACTGGTCCCTCCTTGCAACATGTCCAAAGTATGTTAAATGAAGCTTCAGAATCTTTGCCTCCAAGGAACAACCTGGTTTAACCCTCTCTAGGGAGAACCTGTTCATTCTCTTAGCAGTCCATGGTATTTTCAATGCTCTTCTCCAGCATGAGAGCTCAAAGGCATCAATTCACCTTCTGTCATCCCCAATCATTGTCCAGCTCTCTGATGCATAGCAAGTGATTGCAAAGACCATGGACTGTATCAGGCACACCTCAGTCTCCAGACTGACATTGTTGCTCTTCAGTATTTTAGAGAAGTCTCTAACAGCAGACTTGCCCATCGCAATACATCTCTTGATTTCCTGGCTGCTGGTGCCAAGAATGTTTATTGTGGAGCCAAGCAAACTAAAGCTTGTAAAAATGGCCACCATATTGCCTCCTTGTACCCACACCCTTTGCATGACCTTAGTATTAGGACTTTCTATTACCAGTTAAATACCACCAAAGTAATGTCATGCCATAACCTGAGCTTAGGGCACAAGTGAGTTTGCATATCACCACTATAAGAACAAGATCAGAATAGCCTACTAGAACATGTGGAGCCAAGCACCTGGGTTATCCCAGTTGAGGTCTCCTGAGCGTATCAGAAAGCATGAGCTCAGATCAGCACCCTCACGTCAGATCAACAGACCTGCCCAATCAATGTGTGACATCAAGTCATGATGTTTCACGGTGTGTTCTTTGTACAGAAAAAGAAAACTGCTATACCCTTTAATAGCCTTTTGAAACTATACAGAATACTCTTTGTTGCTTGCACAAAGAAACAGCTCTTCAAATTTGAAATATCTAATTATCAAAGGAGCAAACAGGTTTGTCTTGGAAAGAGTGCCACAACAGCTTCGCAAAGACGGCGAAGCTTCGTCTCACATATTTTGGGCATATTGTTAGGAAAGGCTGTACTTTGGAGAAAGACATTATGCTTGGAAAGGTGGAGGGTCAGAAAAGAAGGGAAGACCCTCAATCTAATAGACTGACACAGTGACTTCTGCAGAGGGCTCAAATACGCCATAAATCATGAGGATGACACAGATCTGTTGTCAACAGAGTCACTGAGTCAGACTCCACGGCACCTAACAGCAACACTTAGCATAGGCTTGAAGCACCAGAACGGCTCTTGGAGAAGTCATTCCCACTAGACCCTCGGAGGGAGAGCACATACTCGGCCCTTTTGCCACTTTCTCTACAAAGGAAGCCATGTAGTTTCCACAGTGCTATCATCGTGTCTATCCTTTGGGGCACCCTGACAGCCCAGCACTCAAATATTCAGATCTTCTCAATACATTTCACTGAAAATTTAGCAAAATTGAAAGAGTCAGGTAAGAAGGTGCTAAAAGCACAATGAAAATGCTTAAGGTAATTAGGTTTCTTGAAGCTACTTCTGACTCAAATCTGAACTACCAAGAAACCTCCCAAACAAAGGTCCTTGGCCAGCCTTGCGGGAGCTCTGCTCAGTGGGCTGCAGCAGCGGGAGGGAGTTCAGAGGCTGCTGGCTTCCAGGATTTGCCACGTGAACCAAACAGCAAATGCACTGAACTTGGCCTTCGGTTCTGGTGGGGAAGGTCATCAGCCCCACCGCAGGAGACAAATCAAGCCAGCAGCGGCAGCTTCCATCCTTAACCAGACAAGGAGGGAAGTGGTGTTGTGGGCCCCAGCCGCCATCTGTGGACGTCCTGGCCGAACACTTTCCTGCACAGAGAACCATTTCCAAATGAGCCCTTGCTGCCTGGCTTCCTGTTTTCCATTTACACTCCCCGTGTGTCATGGCACAATTATTCTGGGAGACATTCTCAAAATGGACATGGGCTCCAATTTTCTTTCCCTAATAACAGTGTGGAACTTGGGGTGAGGGAGGCAGAGAGAAAGGGAGAGAAACCCCAAACCTCAGAAAAGGATGAAAACACTTTTAAACTCGATTTTGAGCACAAGAAAATAAAAATCATCAAGTCACAGCCCCGTTCTGGTTCAAGGCAGACATCTACCACTAGGAAGTTAACAACAACAATTCATCACCATCGAATCAGATGCAACTCATAGCTCACCCTCCACTGGGTTTTCAGAGGGTGTAGATCACATGGAAAGAGATTGTCCACCTTTCTCTACAGAGCAGTTAGTAGCAAGTTAGAAAGAGATAAAAATGTCATGAAAATGAGAACAGTGAATTTTGGCTTCATGAGATCAAGGATATTTTTCATTTTCTTTCCCTGAGAGCATCAAAATCATCCTGTCGGATCAAGTGGCTACTGGCAGGGGCTTGGAAAGATGACGATGATGTTGTTGTTGTTTAGTGCTGTCGAGTTGTAGGCGACTCATAGTGACCCTATGAATGAAAGACCTGAATACTTGTATAACTTTCTTTGTTTCTCCAAGTTCATGGTTTCCAGAGGCAAGCTATTTTGGAAGTGGATGCCACTCCTGTGTCCAAGCTTGTTTTAAATGAGGAGCTCCACCAAACACTGTCCTCCCTGCATGACCCGTATAACATTTGGCACATCAGGGTCACAGTGTTCAGCATCACAGCAACCACGAGTTACCTCTGTAAAGCAAATGGACAGACAAGTCCTATACCAATTGGAAGAATGACCAAAAACAATTAAAACTAGGCCTGAGGGGAAGATGCTACCCACCATTAATTCTTTTTCAACCACTTCAAATGTCTTGGCCTTGACACAGAACAGAATAAAGAAAACCCTCCTGCAATTTTTTCTCTCTTCTGGACTAATTTCTAAGCTGCAGACCCCAAATCCAGACTCATTCATGACCATGAGAGGATGAAGAGGTGCGTGTGTATGTATGTGTGCGAACCTGGCGTCATCCATACGTTCATGCATATGAGCATATGTTTGTATTTGTGAGTGTGTCTGCTCATGTGTGTGTGTTCATGCATCTATCTCTGTAGCAGGTAACCTTAACATGTATTTCTGTGGAAGCTCGTGAACCCGCACACCTGTGGGTTGACACAAGTATATGCGTGTGCGTGCATGTCCTCAGGGCGGGTATGCACACTCTACATACATCTCACAAGCATCTGCAGGTCTATGTATAAAGTGTAGCTGCAGGCATGTGCCAGGGAGCTGCACACTAGCTGTGCAGAAGTATACCTATGTGTGTACACGTGACCATGATCGTGGGTGCAAGCAGAGCCCCAGGTGTGCCCCCCTCACCTCCTCCTTTTCCCTGAGTCACAAAGACCTTTGTCAGCCTCCCTTTGGGGTCTGCCAGCTAATGGCAGGGGTCCCTCTCTCGGGGAACAGCACTCCTCCCCTGCTCATTTGGGCCTCATGGGAGGGCTGACTGGCCTGGAGGTGCTCCAGGCTCCAGCCCATAAATGGCAGCTCACGATGGCAATGGACAACTTTCGTAATTGCCCGTGATGCTTGCGGGCACAGCACAAACATGACGGTAGCTATTAGGCTGTGCAGGCTGAAGCAGGGGCTGCATTTTGCGCCTGTGTGAATTTTGTGTTCTGGAGATTGAGGCCAGAGCAGGTTAGAGCCACTGAGAGGCTGTTATTATGGCCTGGCAAGGGGCTGTCCTGAGCTTCTGGAGACCCAGAGACGATTTTACCACAGTCCAGAATTGCAACACCCCTAGAATTTCCCAACCAGGCCACTCTTCAGCAGCCACGCTCGCCACCCTCAGACACTCTTTTTCCTCTGCTTCTTTCCCTTTCTCTTTCTCATTTTCTTTCTTCTTCTCTGTCCTGAGTCCTTTCTCTCTCATTGTCCCCCTTCTTCCTTTTCTCTTCCCCTTCCATTTATCTCGCTCTCTCTTCTCTGCTTTCTAGCTCTAGCCTTCTCTCTCTCCCTTCCTCTCCTCTCCTTTTCCTCTTTAAGGTCACAGCACTGGGCTTACAATTGACCAAAGGCCAGAGCATCAATTCTTCCCCACCATCATCACCGCTTGTATCAACTACCTTTCTCTTCCTCCCTCGCTCACCTCTCTCTCGGATTCCCATCAGGCCCATTCCACCAGCACTCCCAACGGATGATTTACTATCTGCATTGACCTCCAATGCTTTGGGAAGGTTGATGTGGCTGATCAGAGGCTATTAATTTCTTCCTTTCCTTGTGTTCACATCCTCCTTGATCCCTATAGAGCCAGTACTTAGTGTCATTTTTTTTTTGCCTTTATGGCTTCCACTTATAGGAAAACTGAAAGATCTGGAGACTTGGGGAGAAGCCGAGTAAGTCAAAGAAAGAGGCACAAGTCCTTCACAGTCAAGACTCCCAAATGCATAACTTAAGGCATAGAATGGCTCTTCCACAGGATCAGATTAGAACCCTTCATTTGACTCCTCTATTTAAAAAAAACCAAAAAACAAAAACAAAACAAATAAAAATCAAAACCATCATGTTGGGAAAGCTGGAGGGTAAGAGAAATAAAGGAAGACCCTCAATGTGATGGATTGACAGTGACTGTAGCAATGGACTTGAGCAGATCAGAGGTCACAAGGATGGTGCAGGACGAGCGAGGTTCAGATCTATTGTTCACAGCATCACTAGGAACCATAATCAATGTGATGGCACCTAGCAATAACAGCACCACTATTTGAACACATTGGCCCATCTACACCTGACTGACTCATTCTAGAGGGTTAAAAGAAGTGGACTAGGGAAAAGGGGTAAGTAAGCTGTTGCTTTATAAATAGAACAAAACGTCCTTATTCGAATAATTCTCCACAATGACTTGACTGGAGACATGTTTGTGGATAGTGAGTGGATGAATGAGTGAAAAAATGAGGTAATAGGAAACTATTATTTTCTCCTCTCTAAAGATTCCTGAAGGCAAAATGATATTTAATCTGCTCTCTCCTGGAAGTAAGAGAATGTAAGAGGTGACATCGGCAAGCCTCTCCAACAGAGAGGAAACATTCTTTAGGTAAGTCCTTTCCACTCACTGCACTCAAGTTTCCTTTTGTGCAATGAGACTCCACTACTGATCTCAATGGACACACCAACGAAGTCTTGGAATCAAGTGAGACTTATTTAAGACCAGTATGGAGGCATCTCAGACCCTTTCAGAGTCTTTATTCATGGGCACTGCACTCACTCTGGTCCTTAATATCAGCCAGGACCAAGAGCTCCAATTTTACTTTCACAGTCTCCTTGGCTAGCGTTGGAAGAGAGGGGAGTCAGCAAGGCAGGTGCCAGCCCTATTGTCCATCACACTTTGTTAACAACATCAAATTCTTCCATGTCACAGGAGGGGAAGGATCGGCCTGCCTGACCGGTATGGAGGATGGGAGGTCAGTTCCACTGACTCTTTATTGTTGTTGTCAGTTGCTTCCGAGTCAGTTCCACTCATGACCAGCCCATGTGACACAGTAGACTCACATCACAGAGTGTACAAGGCCATGACCTTTCGGAAGCAGACCACCAGGTCTGTCTTTCCAGGCAAGTCTAGGAGTTCAAACCACTAAACTTTCTTTTTTTTTTTCCTCTACTAGTTTATTTACAAAACTAGAATACAAATTTGAACTTTTTTTTTCAATTTCCCTCATACTCCCACCCATCAAATTGTACAACCCAATGATTACTCTTCCCTTCCCCATGCACATCCACATCCCCCTGTATCCAGCCTCTCCCACCCCTCCTGGATCCTTATACTCATTCTACAATACGGTTTTATACAATATTTGTCCTTGTGAGACTGAGTTAGTTCACTCAGCATAATGCTCTCCGGTCCCTCCCAAGTTAGGCAATAATTTACAAAGTTACTGCCCTGCATGTTGCATAGTATTCCATTGTGCGAATGTACCATCAAACCACCAAATGTTTTACTAATAGTTGAGTGCTTTGTACCAACCAAGAAGTCCTATGAACATTTCCTAATAGCTAGTGTTTGTGATTGTTATGTGTTCTTTTCCTCTAGGTAGGAATTCCAAGTGAACTCTTGACTTTGGGCCCAATTCACAACCCTGCACCCAAAGACGACTTAATTCCTTTTCATTTAAAGCATTTTTCATTCTTCAACATGTGTTTCTTGTTTCACAAATATTTTCACAGTATCGCTGTGGGTGTAAGTAGAATAGACACATTATTTCCTTCTTGCAGATAGGAAAGTCAGTCATCAAGACCTGAAGGGATCTGCACCACATCACACAGCTGGTCACCCAGACAAAACACAGGCCTCTGCCATTGGACTGAGATGACTACTGGCGGCCTGAAGGGCCTCTCAGGTAAAGGAAGAAAGGAAAGCATTGTCTCCAACCAGTGTCCCCCAGAACCTATGATTCTCACCAACTCTCGGCCCTCGTGGAGCACAGAGGATGTCCTGAAATTGCCCTCTCAAGATGCTCAAGGCACAAGCCTTACATGGCCCATCTGCCCAGAGATACTGACACTGCCTTTACTGGAAGAGGATATTAATCAGAAAACCAAAAGATTCAATGATTCCATGGGGCAGAAAACCAATGAAGCAGGCCTTTTCCAACTCAACTCTGTCACCAGAGCCAACATCTCAGACAACATCTGTGTTGAGAGCATGAGATATTGCATTTCACTTCCTAAGATCCTCTGCATGGAGCTCCAGGCCTCAGAGATGGATGGGAAGCAGGAATGGTACTGCTTCAAGGCGAAAAAAGGGAGGGAAAGATAACACTGATGTCATAACAAGAGGACTGGGAATCAGCCCAGCAGTCCACCATCGCAGATTCTCTCTGCTATAGTAAGGTCAATTAAAATGTCATAATCCAAAAAAACTAAGTGTCAGGTACCAGTACTCAAAATTCATTTTGCTAGGATTCGAAGCAGACCAGTTATAAGAAATGTCATGTCAACACTGTCCCAAATGCTTCACTGCAATATAATTCCATTATTTCCAACATCAGCAGCCTTTGTTGAGTTCCCTTGCCCCTCTAAGTCCTTTGGGTTCAGTGGTTCTCTGAAGGTCTCTCAGAGACTCAGACCCATCAAAGGAATGACTCAGATGACGATAGATTGGCAGGCCAGTTTTGCAGAGACCGGTAAGCATTGTAGACTATGTCAGTCATTCTGTAGCTGGAAAGGCAGACATCCCAAAAAGAAAGATATTCCTGAGGTAGGTACTGCGAGTGCTTATAAGCCTCCACTAGAGTGGAGCTGGTATCCTATCCTAATCCTATCTCCTTAATACAATAAATACTTCAACAGAAAATAGAAAGCTACTCATTGGCTAGGAAAGGCATTTTGAATGATAAACCTTTGACACCACAGAGGACTTCATGTCTGAATTTCTCTACAACCAACCAGCAAGTCATTAGCAGGACCAACAGCTATAGAATTTGAGGAGCAGGAGAGGGGTGAAGTGAACCTGAGAGTCAAATTGTGTAAATGAACATATTTGGACATTATGCTGAAGGAAATTAGTCACTAACAAAAGGGCAAATATTGATGCTAAAAAGTCAGAAAAGATTTACACATAGAAAGACATATTCTTTAGTCGTTATTAGTCATGGGGCTGGGGAGAAGGGGGAAATCACCAGAAAGCAGATATATACCAAGGATGAAGGGAAAAGCAATATACAATAAGAAAGAAGGTTATATAATATGGGAGAAATTTGGAGCTCTGGTGGCCTAGTGATAAGAAGCTGTGGTGCAATTCCAAAGGTATGTGGTTTTAATCCACCAGCTGCTCTGTTGAAGAAGGATGGACAATTTCCTTCCATGTTATTTACTTCCTCTAAAAACATCCTGGAGGGTCAGCTATGAGTCAGTTCCAATTCAATAGTACACAACAACAAGGACAATATGACCAATGGGAAAGGAAATCACTGGGAAATACCAAAGAGTAAGACATCAAAGGTAAAGACTATTACACGCACAATCCTGCAGTAATAGTAATTACAAATAATATGTTAGATAATAACAAGTAGATACACAGAAGTGCAAGCTGAACAAATATGGAGAACACTCACAAAAGAAAGTACACTCACAAGTACCTGTAAGTTTTTCAGAGGATGTTTCTACATATCTTGTAAATACTGCAAATATGCCCAAGAGTATTGTGGAATATACAGGCGGGCATGTCCTGAAAACTTCGCAGCCGTAACAGAACATGATACACAACCAGGAGAGGTTAACATCAATGAACGGGACCTTCAAAAGATGAAGTCCCTGTATGCATCAAAAACTTTCCCAACTGGGTGAAAAGAAAACTTAGTGACTGGTAAAAAAGGGGGGGGGGGGAATCCAACTACATTTACGGTCACTTAATGCCTGCAATTTATTTTATGGAATAAAATATTATGTGATTTGGGTGTCGTACAAACAACATGGTGTTGTGCACCCCCAGATTACAAATAAATTCCAGTGAATTACTTTAAAAAAAAAAGGAAAAAAATTTGCAATGATACCTCAGGCTAGAGTCTCATAATGAAAGTTTACAAAATACTACAGGGTATCTAAAAGGAAAAAACTGATAACTCAATTACAAAATGGGGAAAAGACATGAAAAGCCTTTTAATACAGAAAGACATTCGGATGGCCAACAGATTTATGAAGAAATGCTCAAAATCACTGGCAATAAGAGAAATGTAAATCAAACCCACAAAGAGCAACAGTCCCACCTCAGTAACAATGGCAAAGTTTAACAGGAGGAAAGGATGTGGAGAGACTGGAACCCTCATACACTGTTGGTGGGATTGTAAAATGGTACAACCACTCTGGAAGGCAATTTGGCACTTCCTCAAAAAGCTGAACATAGAAATTCTATATGATCCAGAAATTTCATTGCTTGAGATTTACCCTGAGAAAATTGGAGGCACCAATAAGAGATTTGTACACCAATGTTCATAGCATCATTATTCACCATTGCAAGAGCATGGAAACAGCCCAAATGTCCAACCACAATCTAATGGATTGAGAAATTGTAGCACAGTCACACAATGGAATACCATGCAGCAAGCACTCAGGAGCAATGATTTTAAAAAATACTATACAATGGAGAGGCTAGAGAGCATTATGTTGAGTGAACTAACTTAAGCTCCTAAGGACAATTATTGCATAAGATCATTCTTGTAAAAACAAAAGAATAGCAAATGTGTATAAATGTCCAAAGAGGTAAGAGGGGTCCAGGAGGCTGACAATGGGGAAGGGAGCAAATCACAGAGTTACAGAGTTTGGTGGATGAAGGCAGAGTGTGTAGGAATTACAAAAGACCCAGTAAGGACCTGAAAAAAAATGGAGTAATAGTGGGCATAGATCATTGGTGCTTAATTTTGGAAAACACAATGTATGGGAATGAGTATATGAAACACAATGTGAATGAATTATATTAAAAAAAATACTATGAGGCCTGAAGACTTAGGATTACAGCTTTGAGGGACATCAGAGGCAATAGGCATAAAAAAGAAAATATTCTGTGCACAAAGAAAATATTCTACCTCTTGCTTTGATGAGTAGCAACTGAGATGATAAAAGTTTATAAAAGGCTTTTTTGTGGTTTTATTATTACTATTAATAATACTTTTAATGAAAATTTACAGAGAATTTGGATTTCCATTCATTTAGTGTTGCACTTTTCTTCCTGCCCACCCCTCCCCGCTTCCAGTCCGCTCTTGTCTTGAAAAGTAAAAGAAAAACTCTTTCATTGTTATACAATCCCTCCTCCCAAGTCCACTCCACTGTGTAGCCTTCATTCTGGACTCCTATTTTGACAATAATACAGATGTCATTTATAATCTCTGCTCATCTGGAGCAAAGAAGAGTGAAGAAAATCAAAGGTTTAAGGAAACAACTAGTCCAAAGTACTGATGGATCAAGTGAATCACTCCTCTAATATCCTGAGACCAGAAGTACTAGGTGGTGTCAGGCTACCACGGCACGGCAGATCACTTTGCTCTGGATCATACTAGAAGGTTCTGGGAATAGAAGGAGAGAAAACTCCACCACAGAACAAAATTAAAAATCATTAAAAAATAACTAGCCTTACTAACCTGATGAAGACTGGTGGAACTCCTAAGACATCTGTTCTTAGACATCATTCAAGTCTAGACCTAAAGCCATCCTGGAGATGAGCTCTCAGCCCAATGATAGACAGTCCTACGAAGTGAATAATGACACCAAGGAGGAATGCAGTCCTCAGAACAGTCAACCCCAAAAGACAAAAAGGGCAGCATTTGCCCCAAAGCAAAGCTCAGAAAACATGAAAGAACAAGAAATAAAGATACATAGAAAAGGTGAACACAGGGAGGGAAGCCTGCTGGATCAATGAGGAGTTTGCAACCAATGTCACAAAACACAGTGTGTATAAATCTTTGAATGGAAAACTAATTTACTTTGTAAATTTACACTCAAACTACAATTTTGAAACAACCCATCTTTCAGATCCAACTCTTCAACTTCTTGTGTCATCTCAATGCAAGCTACTTTATACCATGAATCTCAGTTTCTTCAATTATAAAGTGGGATCCTAGAAAGGCACATCTCATTAGGTTTCCATAAGGATTAAAATGAGTTGATGCATGTGAAATGCTGAGTATAAATTAAGTGTCCACTAAATAGTTGTTATTGCTGCTGGTGTTGTTGTGAATGGAGGAAAAAAAGAAAAGGGAAGTTCTAGAAAGAGAAGTTGGCTGAATGCAGGAAGGTAAACTAGTAAGTGGTCAAAGATCTAAGCCAAAGAAGTTCAGAAAGGGCAGGTAGACTGTAAGAAGCAGAGATTGGAGGTCATCAAATCTATTGTATCTTTCTTTTGTTTCTAATTTTGGTTCTTACTTTACAGAGGACATTTGGATTCAGTGGCTGCATGCCAGGACCTCATATCATCTCTAGTTGCATCATGGGCTGGTTCCTAGGGTATCGCCTCCACTCTTTGGCAGGACTGGACCCTTTCCCATTTGGAGACCAATCGGGGACAGGATGTGCCTTTCAACCACCTCTCTCCTAAGTGAGCTCAAAAAAGCAGCTGACTGGAGCAAAGTTATCCCTGGCCTCTACTGCGTGGTACCTATGGACCAGCCTTGGTGCCTGACTGAGCGTCTGGAATGAATAAGGTCCTGCCATGAGAAGATCCTAAAACCCTACTGGAGCCCACCTATCCACTTATGTATTAGAAGCCAAGGGCACAAACCTTCCGGCATTCATTCCAGCAGTATGTGTTGCAATACCTGTTGTGAGCGACTCTGCACCAAATAAGCCCTTGGAGTGAGAGTGTAGAAAGGCACATGGAGATAAATCATCATGGTCCTACTTAGAGAGAGAGAAGACACCACTCAGATCACAAGGCTGGCTGCGACAAGTGCCTTAGAGGCAGAGGCACAGATAAAAGGCTCAGGAGTTCCAAGAAGGGAGTGGAGCCTTCCAGCTGGAGCTCAGGGAGGAGGCATTTGACCCAGGTGGCATTTCTGTGCCCCAGACAGCCAAATCCGTGGGGATTTAGCTCCTGACTTTCCTGGTGAGATGCAGGAACAGGTGATGGGCAGTAGCTGGGAGCACTTCCCCTGAAGACCTTGAGGGAGAGTCAGAGCTGAAATTTGTACCCTCAAACCCAATAAGCTATGGTAATACAGTGTTGAAAGTGCTTGGCTTTCACCAGGTGAGTGACTCAAATAAACCCTCCGACTTCTCTACAGGAAGATGCGGCAGTCTGCTTCCATCATGGCTCCAACTTTGGAAACTGCTGAGCAGCTCTACTCTGACTATAGAGTTGCTCTGAGTTGGAATCGACTCCATAGGTGTGTGGGCTGTGTTTTGATTTGTTCTCATGCTCAGAGGTTCCCACTCCATCTTACCCTCACATCTGAGAGCATTAAAACAGAGCCTTCTTGATAGATTTATGTGCGAACAAGAGTCCCAGTCAGGTCCTGGAGGAGCAGCTGGAGCCAATATAAGAGAGCTCTGAGCTCCGGTAGGTAAAGCCAGAGAGGTGAGATTACCTCTCTCCTCAGCCTTCAACTCACTCTGAGCTCTTGGTATCTGAAGAACTTCTTTCACACACCAGTCATTCAACAAGCATAAACTGAGTTCCTCTACTTAACACTGAGCTGTTTTTCTTGTTAGCTGACCCTCACATACAGCAGAATTTAATGTTGTCTGCAAAGAAAGGCATGTTTGGTTGCATGCACAACTGCTGTGATTACATGGTTTTCATTTGTTGATCTCCAGGCCTTTCTTTCTAGTCTGTTGTAATCTAGAAGCTCCTCTGAAATCTGTTCAGCACTCAACTCACTACTGGGAAGCATGGGGGAATTGGGCACTAGCTGGGAACCAGACCCAGGTCTCCCACTTAGAAGTCAAGAGTTCTGCTATTGAACCATCCATGCCCTCCCAGCAAAGTGTCAGTTGTTTGAAATTTTTAAAAGGCAGGTAGAGGATGAAGTACATAAAACTGAATAAGAAATTAAACTTCAATTTGTCCTAAAACCTCTCCTCAACAAATCCAAAATTCTCTTTCTTTCTTGAATCCTTTCACTCATTCATGCATTCATTTAACAATCATTTCTTGAGCCCCAGCTCTGTGCTTATCTGTGCATTCTATCTGTCCTTTGAAAACTTACTTTCCTTACAAGGGTACTTATCAAAGTGAAGTGCATTGCAGAAATACAAGGGAAGTGATACAAGGCTGTGTAAGGATTTCCCTTACTTTACCTCTGACTGGATCAGAATGCCATCAGTAAACCTGGCTCATTAACCAACATCCCGGGAGGTTCTGATAAACCACACTGAGAATCATTGATTTAGGGCCATTTTCTCACCACTTATTTCTTTCTTGTTTTGGCTTATGTTGTTGCTTCTCATCTCAATACAAGATAATTTTGCAGCACAATTTGATAGTTAAGAGTGGGCTGAGCTCTGGCTACCTCATACCGGGCATAACATATTGAACATGAATGAGTAAAGGGTAGTCCTGTCAACCCAAGGGCATACAGTTGTCATTTACCTGCTGCTCTATGAGAGAGAGATGGGCAATCCCTTCCTGTCGTCATTTACTACCTCTGAAAACTTGCTAAGAGTTCAGCTATCATCAGTTCTGACTCGATATAGCACATAACAGCAGTAACCAAGAGAGGAAACAGTACACTTCTACAAATATTATGGGTCCCCAAAAGGAAAAAGTCCTAGATAGAGTTGACTTAGTATTGAAAATATTTAACAAGCAGTAGAGTGCAAGCAATGAGTGAATGCAATTCGACACTTTGGCAGGTTCCCAGAACTCAGAAGGAGCCTGGGATTGGGTTCTGAATCTTTGTTTTGGAAGTCAAGTCCAATAGGACGTGGAGCATGAATGTTGACTGAAAAATAGTATGTGCATTCACCATTTTTGCTGCCCATTTGTGTCTGCCACGGCTGTCTGCATCCACGAGTCCAGCATTCAATTAACCATGTATCAAAAATAGGGGAGAGAACAATTGGGCCAAAGTAATTCCTCAAAGACTAAGAGAATAAACTGTTATTTACATGGAATTTTATTAGGTCTTATAAGTAACCTAGAACTTGAAATTTACCTTTTGACTATAAATGCAATACCATTCATCTTCTGTTTTTTCATTTCCTGCATTGGAAACGTAAGATTTGCTTATGATTATCTAATTCAAAGTGGTGAAAGCTGGTTCATCTCATCTCACTAATGTCTAATAGGTCAATATTCATGCATTTCAATGGATTTTTAACAATTTGCAATTTTCCAACATTCAAGCTACATACAGTTCATATACCAATTATTAAACGATGTGTGTTATTGTTTTTCCTCGTTTCAATTGACTTCCAATCTGGACTCTACCACTACACTACTATAACTACACTCATTTCTTTAGTGTTCATAGGGTTTTCAAAGGCCTACCATTTAGGAAGGAGATGGCTTCTCTTGCTTCCTAGTCTGTCTTAATCAGGGAGCTCCACCAAAACCTATCCACCATGGGTAATCCTTATGAGAAGAACGGGAGTCCCAGAGCATTTAATTGTGCTCGTACAGAACCTCTGCCTGGAGCAGGAGGCTGTTGTGCTAACAGCAGGGGAGCACTGTACATGGTTTGGAATTGGGAAGGGAGTGTGCCAGGATTGTATTCTCTCTCCATACCTATTCAAGCTGGATGCTGAGCAAATTACTCAAGAAGCTGGACGCTATGAGAAGGAGTGTGGCATCAAGTGTGGGTGCAAACTCATCAATAACCTGGGTCATGCAGACACAACCTGGCTTGCTGAAAGGGAGGAGGACTTGAAGCACTTGTTGCTGAAGATCAAGGAATTCAGCCATTTTTATGAGTTGCATCTCAATATCAAGAAAACAAAGATTCTTATCACTGGGCCAATAGGCAACATCATGATGGATGGAGAGGAGATTGAAACTATCAACAAATTCATCTTGCTTGATCTACAATTAACACCCTTGGTACCAGCAGTTAGGAAATAAAGAGGTGCATTGCACTGGGAAAATCCGCAGTTAGGACTCTACAAATTCTCAAGGAGTAATGATATCAGTTTGAAGATTAAGGTGCATCTGATTCAGACTATAGTTTTTCTTTTTTTTACTTATTATTAAATTTTATTAGTTTTAGTGAACATTTACAGAGATTTTGGGTTTTCATTCATTCATTGTTGCACTGTTTTCTCTACCCTCCTCCCCAGTTCATTCTTCTTCCCCCCCCCTTGAATGTCTGTTTTAATTGTCCAATTGCCACAGTGCTTGTCTAAGCCAGTTCTGATTAATCTCCTTTGTCAGTGTGTCCTTTGCCATTCCCTATCTCCCCTCCCTGAGAGAGACTTCACCCTGATTCATAAGGAAAAGGGGATGGCATAGTCTCTTAGCTACTTCCTGCTGAAAAGGGACGCTGTGGGTTTCAGGGTGAATGTCTTCTCTCACTACTCTCAAGGGCCCCCCTTGGCAGTAGGAAACACATAGACTATTATGGAGATTGATTTTGGAATTTAGATGCACTGTTATCAATTGTGCTTAGCCGTACATGTTCATATCCTTGAAGATGTATCATGGAAGTGTTGCAGCCTAGAAGACACAAATTTAACTAACAAGTTAAAAGTACATAAGTCAAAAATTAAAAAGCAATAATATTCCGAGTAGAGGTTCTAATAGTGGCACAAATCAAGTTACAGAGGGAAGGTGGTTCTTACAATGAAAGGCCTATAGACTAGCACTTTGCCTAGACTATAGTTTTTCTGATCACTTGCTATGCATCTGAGAGCTGTACAATGAATAAGGATGACAGAAAAAGAATTGACATCTCTGATCTGTGGTTTGGAGAAGAGCACTGAACATCATCGCATGGATAGACAAAAGAGCAAACAGACACATCTTGGAGAGGGTGCAGCTGGAGTGCTCTTTGGATACAAGAATTATGAGGCTTCACTTCACATACTTGGGCATGTTTGTAGGAGGTGCTATTCCTTAGAGAGGGTCATAATGTTGGGAAGGGTGGAGGATTGGTGAAGGAGAGGAAGACCCTCAGCCAGGTGGATTGAGATGGTTACTGCCGCAATGGGCTCTTGTGTGTCAGGAAGCGTGAGGATAGGATAGGGTTCAGATATTTTGTTTATAAGGTCTCTATGAATCATACTCAATGTGACAGCGCCTAACAACAACAACAAGTAACCTAGAGATGATTCAAAGCATACAGGAAGGTGTGTTTAGGAAAATACTAAACCATTTTGTATAAGGAACTTGAGCATCTGGAGATTTGGAATAAGGCAGTCCTGAAAGCAATCCTCCATGGATATCATGGGAAGACTGTAGGACTTGTGGTGCCCCAAGAGCACAGAATTCCATCACACTCCACATGTGTGGCTTGTTAGCAAGACTCCAAGGGAGTACAAAGTAAGAAAGTTGTATCTACATGCGAGTCACAGGGGCATTGATGGCCCTGAGAGGTCACTTTATCTCTTAGAGCTAGAACCTGCTTTGGACAAAGAAGATAACAATGATCACTTAAGAAATAGGAACAATCAAGGAACTCTAGCATATCATTCCTTTCTTGTGCTGCTTCCCTATTTTAATCAATTCTTTATCTGTGCTTTAAATTATAACATAAAAGGAAAGATAGGGCAACCCATAGATCCTTACTCTTTCCATCTTTTCTTATTTATCAGTAAGTCCACTGTAGAGGAAGTTGATAGTATGAAGTATACCAAGAAGTTAAGTCAAAACAATGGAGTCAGCATTTCCATTGTGTCATGTATGAGCTATGGAATACATGACATATCTGCAATGACTCCACAAGATAAACATGCTTATATTCACATCTGAAAACTAGCATTATATGATGTAGATGAACAGTAAAAGTCACCCTAGTAATTTGATTTTAAAATTTTATTTACAGTCAAGAACTAAGGTGCACTTGATTCAGACCATTGTCTTTTTAATCATTCGCTATGTTGCCAAGAGCTGGACAAGGAATAAGGATGACAGAAGAAAAAAATGATGCCTTTAAACTGTGATGTTGGAGAAAATTACACTTGATCGTTCTAATGCGAAACTTATACTTGGACCAGGAGGCAGTCGTCAGAACAGAGCAAGGGAACACTGCACGGTTCAAAATTGGGAAGGCGTACGCCAGGGATGCATCCTATCTCCATACCTTTTCAACCTATATGCAGAACAGATTATCTGGGAGGCTGGGCTCTATGAGGAGAAATGTGGGGTCAGGATTGGTGGATGATTTATCAACAATCTGCGTTATGCAGATGACACAACCCTGCTTGCTGAAACTGAGGAGGACCTGAAGCACCTGCTGCAGAGTATCAAGGACTACAGCCTGCAATATGGATTGAGGCTCAATGTCAAGAAGACAAAGATTCTCACCACTGGACCAATCGGCAGCATCAGGATGGATGGTGAAGAGATTGAGATTGTACACAGCTTTAGTTTGCTTGGCTCCATAGTCAACAGTCTTGACACCAGCAGCCAGGAAATTAAAAGGCGCATTGCCATGGGAAAGTCTGCTGTTAGGGACCTCTCCAAAGTGCTGAAGAGCAGTGGTGTCTCTCTGGAGACTAAGGTGCGTCTGATACATGCCATAGTCTTCACAATCACCTGTTATGCATCAGAGAGTTGGACAATGACCAAGGAGGATAGAAGGAGAACTGATGCCTTTGAGCTGTGGCGCTGGAGAAGAGTACTGAGAATACCATGGACTGCTAGGAAAACAAATAGATTTGTCCTGGAAAGGGTTAAACCGGGTGGCTCCTTGGAGGCAAGGATTCTGAGGCTCCGTCTAACTTACTTCGGACATGTAGTGAGGAGAGACCGGTCCTTGGAGAGGGACATCATGCTTGGGAGGGTGGAGGGACGGCGCAGGAGAGGAAGGCCCTCTATGAGGTGGATCGATTCAGTGACTGGGATAATTGGGATGGGAGTGTCAGAGACAGTGCGATTGGCACAGGACAGAGCGGAGTTTAGGGCTGTTGTACATAGGGTCGCTATGAGTCTCAGGCGACTCGACGGCACATAACAACAACAACATGACTGGTCACAGGGTCTCTAGCTCAACCTCCTCGCAATGCAGCAATGGGGGGAGAACAGTTTCACTGCTCCCAGCAGTTGCCCCATCATGTCCTGGTTTTGAGGACCTAACAGAAAAAGGAGGGTGACTGCAGAGTATCCTTTGGAAACCCCAGGGTCCCCAGAAAGCTGGCAGGCATCCCAATACCAGGGTGGCCGGCTGCTCCCAGGATGGATGACACAGCCCCTCCAGGATACGACAGGGGTTAACTGGGACTTAACATGTCACCAGGCAGGAAGAGTAACCTTTGCTTATAAACACTGGGTCTCGCTCCAGAACATGCCTCTTGGCCCATAATTACTTTCAGAGCATGCTGTTTCCACTTAGGGAAACCTGAGCTTCCTTCCAAATAGCACCGGACATGACCTGAAATTATATGTTTGCCTTCAGAAATGGACAAGAGAGTCAAGCCTCCTGCCTTCAAGTCACAATGGATTGGGATGGAGGAGGGGCTGGAGGGGAGCTGGCTGAAGCTCCAGAAGTCACACTGGAGGTGGGGCTCCTGCTGGGATCGGTTAGAGTGCAGAAGCCTGCATCTGAATGCTGTACACCCATGCCTGGACCCTCCGAGTGTGCGCCCTGCAACCACAGTCATGGGCACTGATCACTGTCACACTCTGTCTTAAAGTCCTCATTTGTTGGCCTGAAACACATTTGTTAATCACCCTTAATGCAGCAGACAGCAGCAGACAGTGAAAATACAACTCAGATTAAAATAGTTCTCTTGTCCTTACTATATTCAGTCTGGTGAGTGAGATAGACACGGAAGGCAAAAATTAGAATTTAAAGGAAGATTACAGTGCGATCCCAAAACAGAGGAAGAAACACGATGTGATCGTTTCTGGCCTGGCTGAGAAGGAGAAAATTCATGGTAGTGCGACAGAAGAAATGACATTTGATCTTGGCATCAAAAGATGACTAGAATGGCAAAGGCATTAACCCTTCAGTATTAACTCTTTAGATTCCCAAATCACTTACACAAGCATCAGTGAAGTTGATGCTTATAACCATGTTTCCAAGATAGACAAGACACTTAATATTTGCCCCACTTTTCAGATGTGGAAATTAGAGTTCAAGGTCTGTGGACTCTTAATGAAGGAAGCAAAGTAAAAAACTAGAAATACTATGACTGAGAAAATCGGTTAGACATTAGTTACTGTCTACGTGGAACAGGAGCTTGCTTTAGAAATCAGTGAGGGAAGAGTGAGTCTCTCATTCTGCGTAAGAAAGTTCTCCACACTCTTGCCACTGGCAAGTTATCCCTTTGCTCCCTTCTTCACAAATACCCACCCAACTCCTGGCCACTTGCAGTCCCTGACTCCCGAGTCCCTGAAGTCCCAATTGTCCCACGCACACAGACCTCATCTCCCCAGGCAATCAGCAGCCCAAAAATGACACAGCTCTTCTTCATTGAAGGGACGGGCTCAGTGCCAGTGTGACGTGTGGAGCTGGGTCCTAGACATAGAGTCTGAGACCCCTAGACCTTAGCCCCAGCAGCTCCACTGCCTTCATCCATGGTTGCACCGTATCAGCATCCCCCACAGAACTTGTAAACACAGATTCCCAAACCCCACCCCAGTAATCCTGGCCTAGGAGGTCTCTATTAACTCTATTAAACATATATATTTATTTTAATTATTTCTTTATTTATTTTATGTGTGTACCGTCAAATCTGACTGGTACAGGAGGCAATTGTTCCTCCTTCAGCAGAGCGTCTGGTGGATTTGAACTGCTCACCTTTGGGATTGCAGTGCAGCTTCCTGCCACCAGGCCACCAGAGCTTGCCTAAACATATATTATTTTTAAAGCTCTGAAGATAAAGCCTGAAGTTCACCTAAAACCCAAATCCATTGCCTTCGAGTTGATTCCAACACTTAGCAACCCTAAAGGATGATCAGAACCGTCCAGGATTCCCAAAGTTGTAATCTGCACTGAAGTAGGTTGCCACCTCTTTCTCCCTCAGAGAGTTAATTTGAACCTCCAGCCTTTTGTTTACCAGCTGAATGCTTAAACACTGTACCACCAGAGCTACCCAAGGAGCACACCAAACTAGACACAAATGCACTGACATCAAGTTCATTCCAACGGACACCAACCCTCTATAAGGTTTCTGAGGCTTTAAATCTTAATTGGAGAAGACTATCCATCTTTCCCTCAAGGAGCTGCTAGTGAATCTGAACTGTCAGCCTTTCAGTTAGCAAAGCAGTACCATCCACACTGTGCTACCAAAGCTCTTTCTCATTTCATGTGTACTGTTTAGTAGCACAGAAGCTCTGCATGGTGCATTAGCAAAAAAAAAAAGAAGGTGGAAAAAATGTAAACACTCCAGGTGATGTGAGGTACCTAGATTTGGAAACTAGCCCTCAAAACCTTTTGGCGTATTTCCCAAGGCAGCTCTGTCTTCAAGTAGAACTGCTCTCTACTCAGCGCTCGGAGTTTATGTTCCACTTTTCATTAAAAGTCCAGGTTACGAAGTAGTAGCAGCCTCTGTGGTGGTAGCGGTGTTACGTGCTATCGAGCCACCTGAGACTCATAGCAACTCTGTGCACAATACCTCTGAGTCCTGTCTTATCCTGAGCCAATCTCACTGTCTCTGATACATCTACCCTCATCGCCCCAGTGACTGTGCGAATCCATCTCCTCTAGGGTCTTCCTCTCCTGTGCCGTCACTCCATTCTTCCAAACATTATGTCATTCTCCATAAACTGATACCTCTTGGCAACATGCCCAAAGTATGTCAACTAAGTATGTCAAACTAGAGTTTCACAATCTTTTCCTTTAAGGAGCAACTTGGTTTCACCATCTCCAGGACAGACTTTTGTTCTCTTGGTGGTCCATGAGAAGACTGTTCAAAGCTTTGACTCATAGCAACCCCAAGTCAACTCTTTCTTCAATCATTTAGCGAGCAAAACATCTAGCTCTGACTCTGGTTCATTACTCTTCTCTAGCATCACAACTCAAAGGCATCACTAATTCTTCTGTCATCCTTAGTCATTGTCCAACCCTCTGATGCATCACAAGTGATTGTGAAGACCATGGCCTGGATCAGGCACACCTTAGTCTCTAGCCTGATATCTTTTCTCTTTAGCATTCTGGAGATGTCCCTGACAGCATACTTTCCCAATGTGATTTGTCTTTTGATTTCCTGACTGCTGTTGCCAATAGTGTTGATCTGTTGTGTTAGAACTTTTTAAAGTGGCCTTTCATCCATTGCCTTAGCCTCTCATGGTAGCATGGTCTCTAGCCGCTTCAACTTTAGGTACATGGTTTACAGCTGATCAGTATTTTCAATATTATCAACCACTGTGAAGCCAACATAAGCGATGGAGCTAAGGAGACTGCAGTGAGGCAGAGCCTGATAGAGCCAGGCAGAGTCAGGGCTGGAAGTTTTGCTTGCTGAACAATTGAAGGAAGAACTGACTTGGGGCTGCTATGAGTAGAAGCTTGCAGGACGACTGAGGAAACCAGAGGCTTCTTGCATTTGTGTGGCTGGCCTAAACCTGGACTTTCATCATGTGAGAATTTTTTTCTTCCCCACACCCTTCACCCCCAACTAATAAACCTCACAACTATTTGCAACAAATATCAGACCCAGTGTGATTAGTAGAAGTAGATGCATCAGTATGATGGACCATGTCTAACCAAGGGATAGGTTTTATATACTTGATGTTATTGATGGGGACAGTTCTCCTTTGTAGTGTTAGTTGAGATGAGATTAGACTCAACCTTCCCCATGCTGCCCTGGCTTCTTTTACAGCCTCCCTTTCTCATTGACCTGATTGTCTTACCACCTGCTTCACAGATGGCCCTTTCCAGTGACTAGCCTCTAGCCCACCCATTGCATGTTGTTGTTGTTGTTATCATCAAATGAGTATGTCTCATAGCAATCTTATGAACAAAAGATTTTAACTGTCTTATCCTATCCCATTCTCATACTTCCTGACACACAAGAGCCCATTGCAGCAGTCACTGTGTCTATCCACTTGGTTGAAGGCCTTCCTCTCCTTCACCAACCCTTCACGCTTCCCAGCATCATGTCCTTCTCCAAGGAATAGCCCCTCAATCCTCTATTTTCACTTTGCTCTTGGTAGCAGTGAAGAATATTTTCCTTTCATACACTTAGGGGAAGAGAAGCTTGCAGAGCTGAGGATAAGAGCCAACTTTTTCAAACAAAAATAACACAACTTTGAAATGAGCTTCTTGGGAGAGTGTAGGAGTAGATGTGAGGGGAAAAGGAGAAGAAGGTATATTCTCCTGACACCCCCACATTAAGAAAACAAGGAGGAGACTAAGCTAAAGCTCAACCTGTTCTGACAATACCCCAAGAACTCTCACCTCTGCACCTGATTCCCAGAAAGGCAAAACTGAGGCCAGGCCAGGCTGGCTGCCCGTCCACTGCAGCGACAGTGAATTGTCAATGGGAGCCAGAAGCTGACCTAGCAACCCAGCCAGAGTGGTCACCACAGGCTCCTGTAAGGCCAGAGGCAGAGGCTTCGGAACTGGAGCCTGAGCCCATCCAATTCTGTGTGGTTTGCTCAAAGGGCCTCTTATTTACTTTCAAATATAGATGTATAGAGAGCTGTGCGCTCTCCAGCCTATGTGAAACAATCCCAGTTCAGATGATCTGCAAAACCCCAAATTGTCCCCATTAGGTTCCCAGGAACCTCTTTGCTGTGTATAACTGGACCTCAAACCCCACGGCCTGGACGGACTCCAGTTAGTCATTCCTGGTCACCCTGGAGTCTCAAAATCCCTTGCATGACCCCCTGTCCCTGCCCCTCCTTTGCCACATCATCACTATTCACTAAGTTCATACTCAGTTACATTTTAAAAGGCATCTCTTTTCCCCTAAGAGTCTGAATTCTCTTCTAGGTAGTTTGGAGGGGAACGTTTATCCAAAGTCTCCAAAGGTGATCTAAAAATACCAGAAAAAGAATTTAGATTGGATATTGGCATAAATGTCCACATAGTAAGCACAGCTGAGTTCCACTGTGCTGGTCCCATCAGCCGACTTTGTTTTGGTATCAGCAAACTCGTACTGTAACAATGCTTGAAGATTATTGACTGTGGAAGTGCTGGAACTATCGCAACCCTTGGTATTTTCTATGGTCAAACGGACTCCCTAAATCCTAAACTCAGCTTCATGTGGACATAAAAGTGTTAAACCAAGTACTGAGAGACTCACTTCACACTAGCAGTAGAGCAGAAATCTAACTTCTTAGTGACAGCATCCTTTGCTAAGAACTTCTGGGAGTGGCCCAGTCCTTTGCCTGCCATGGATTCAAGCTGATGGCCTTTTCTCCCTGGGATTTTCAGTCAAAGGCAGATAAACCTAAACTAAGCCCATTGCTATCAATTCAGTTCCAACTCATAGCCAGCCACTCTAGAAAGAAGACAGAGGAGAGCTGCCCCATAGGGTTTGCAGAGTTGTGATCTTTATGGAAACACTACCGCATTCCTTGTCCTGTGGAGTGGCTGATAGATCCAAATGGAGAGACATTTGGTTAATAGCTAGACTCTTCACCAGTGAGCTCCCAGGACTCCTCACAAGCAGGTGGGGGGAAGGAAGCAGACTCTGAGAGCTCAAGTGTGTTGGTCATTTGCTGCTCTGATTCATCTTGACCCTACACTGCAATTCCTAGGCCACCTTACATTCTGACTCCAAGACAGATTTGACCCCTTGAAGGCTGGGACCTGCTCTCTCCTCTAGAGCCTCTATGCCATTGGACTCGCTCCTACCACATAGACTGGCCTTGATTTCAATATACACCAGGAGACCCCACTCCTGCCTGCCAATAACGCCACTTCCTCTTTGTCCCTTCAGCCCTCAGGGTGATAGAAGATTCCTGATGTCATTAATTTTGGGTTGTCTCATTGTCCTCTGTTTTCCCGCCCTGTGTTCAACTATCTCAGCATAAAATACTTAGCATGGTTTCTGGTTTCCACCTGGACCCTAACTAATAGAGTAAATGACAGGCGTCTGAGGCAAACTAGCCAGGGAGGAGGAGGAATGTATTCCTCAAAGAAGGAAGCTGTGGGAAAGACAGGGTACAGCTGGGTCCAGAACTCTGCATTACTCATCCCTACTCCTCTCTTCAGGCCGCTTCCCTTCCCCAGAGAGATCCCTGCAATGTCTTGGGAAATGGCCCCGGGCAGCTCTGAGATAAGTCTTCAGGTTTAATGCCTTTAACTACAACTAACAAGACACTAAGTACAACATCAATGTCTTTGAACTGTGGTTTTGGAGAAGAGTAGTGAATATTCCATTGATGGCCAAGAAAACAAACATATGTCTTTGAGAACATGCAACCCGGGTGCTCCAGGGAAGAGAGAGATGGTAAAGCTTCATCTTATAAACTTTGGGCACATTGTTAAGAGTCAGTCCTTGAAAAGGGACATCATGTTTGGAAAGGCGGAGTGTCTGTGAAAGAAAAGAAGACCCTCAGGGGGGTGGCTTGGCACAGTGATTAACACTGGGCTAAGGTACCCCAGAGGTGGTGAGGACTGTGCAAGGCACGACAAGGTGAAGACCTCTTATTCAGAGGGTCACCAGGAGTCATGCTTGACTTGAAGACACCTAACAACAACAAATACAATAAGAAGAACGTCATCAGGGTCACCGATGTAGAAATTGTTGTGTCGAAGAATATTTTGTTGTGTATCCACAGAAGCTGTGCCGCAATCTCAAAGGCATGCAGTTCGAGGCCACCAGCCACTCCACAGGAAAAGGATGGGCAATCTCCTCCCATGCAATTAACTGCCTTTGAAAACCCAACGGAGGGTCAACTATGGGTCAGTTCCAACAACATGCTTTCACCACAGTTTTTACAAATCAGAGAGGAAAGACACCAGGTAAAGGTTTCTATTGTCCTAGCATGAGCCAACAGAACCCTCATGGCACAGTGGGTAAGTGTTCTCTGTAGGTAAAGAAAGTTTAAAGCCACCAACTGCTTCACAAGAAAAGAGACCTGGAAATAATTCCTCAAAGATTTCAGCCTGGGAATCCATATGGAGCAGTACTTCTCTGGTATATAGGGTCACTGAGTTAAAATGGACTCGGTGGTACTCAAAAGCTTGGGACATGCACCTACTTCCATGGCCAAGCGATTAGGACATGTTTGAGCCTATTCAAAACAGACGATTGGAAGAATGTTTAAGAAAACAGGGCTTGACACATCCCTTAATTGACAAGGCTTATCATTAAGAGAGCCAACCTAAGAGTGAAAGAAAAGGAAAACAGAGTAGGGAACTGTAGGAAGCAAACATGAATGCATTGCCAAGCTGACTGTCCACAGTTTCATGAAGACACTTGGCCAGGTTCCCACTCATTGTTATTATAAGGTGCCATCAAGTCACCCAACTCATAGTGACCCTACTATGAATAACAGATTGGAACCTTGTCCTATCCTGCGCCATTCTCACCATTTCTGCCATGTTCAAGTCCATTGTTGAAGTCACTAAGCTAAAGTACGTGAGATGAGGTTTGACCATGCTCGCCACGAAGGAGCGCTCTAGTCACATTTGCTCGGGGACAAATTTTATAAACATCATGAAGACAAAGACTCGCCGTGGCAGTCTAAGTACCCCAGAAGTGCCTGGCACAGAGAAGCACTCAATAATTAATGCTGAATTCATTAATAAAGGAAATTCTAAAATAGTTCTAGCAAGAAGGTTGACATTTTAGATCAGTGATGGTAGTTAGGACAAAAACAAATATCAGTGTTAGAAATATCCCTGCCACAGTGATGGATTTAAAAGAAAACAAAACACAGCACTTGCAACTTTCACCACTCGCCAACCATCATGTTTTTCTTAACTTAGAGAGTAAGAAAAGTGAGTGTGAAACTTGGGAGCTCTTCATTCCTTTTCAGAGTTTAACTTAAGCGGGTAAATCACAAGAAAAGCCCTACAAGAAGCCTTCGTTGTAAAATTATTATTGACATTTTCCAACTGCAAACAGCATTAGGGGAGAAAGCTTTTTTATTACATGTAGGTGACAACCTCTTTTTAAATTTGCTTTGCACAACTTTAATTTGCCCAGAAATGGTTTTAATAAAGAGTCCTTTTCGTTTCCAACACGAGGGAGTAAATCACTGTTAAGTGCTATAATGGCAGCTTGCTTCTTTTGAGACATAAGCAAACTCCTTGTAAGCTGAGTCAGCAAATCTAAATATAGGGCCAGACAGCAGTATCCCAGGGAAAGGGGCATCAAGCCAGCAAGAGGGGCCCCTGCTCTGGTGTTGTTCATTAGCTAGCCATTACGGCCTTCCTCTGGTCCCAGGGCTCTCTCCAAGGTGAGCATTTTGCAGGGCCAAGGCAGTATGCAATGCTGAGCTCCTCCCCTTCCTTGTGAACCACTCTCTAGGCTCCTGTACTGGCCTCCTCCTTCGTTCTTCTGAGAATGGACCGCACATGTTAACACTGCACATCGAGGCTTGAACTAAGCTTGGCTGCATGAGCACACAAGAATCTCCAGGTTCAGAATCTCCAGGCCCCGAGAGAAGAAAGAGCAAAGGAGGATAGGGCCAGCGTCCCACTTCTCCCTGCTCCAACATACTCCCCCACAGAACTCTGGAGAGCGCCTAAAATGTTGTGAAAAGTTCTTGTTTATTCCTGAAAACTCAGCCTTTGAAAATAGTATGGAACAGAGTTCTGCTGTCACATACATGGAGTCTCCACAAGCCCGAGTTAATTCAACAGTGACTAGTTGATAGGCAGAGGAAGCTTCATGCCTTAGCCAGTTGATAAGCACATTTCAAATACGGTGTTGAGTGTACCAGGGTTTCTTTATCCACTTCCCTGTTGGTGGGCACTCGGATTGTTTCCATCGCTTTGCTGTTGTGAATAATACTGAAATAAACATTGATGTTTTTGTCAGGTGTCATCTAATTGTCTACAACTCATGGTGACTAACCCTATGAACAACAGATCAAAAGCAATAAGCATAGGTGGGCATGTGTCTGTTCAGATTGCAATTCATTTCTTCAGTATATATACCAAGTAGTTGTATAGCTGGATCAAACAGTATTTCTATTGTCAGCTTTTTAAGGAAATGCCAAACTATTTTCCATCGTGATTGCACCATTGTTCATAGTGATTGCACCACGGTATACGAGAGTTCCAATCTCATTTTCATGGTGTTTTCACATCCCCACTAATAGTGCATGAGAGTTCCAATCTTCCCACACTCTGACCAGGATTTGTTGTTTCTTGTTTCTTGTGTTATTAAAGTCTGCTGTTGTTGCTGGAGTGAGATGTTTTGATGTGCATCTCTCTAACAGCTGTGCTCCCGCCTTCAGGTGCCCTTCTCAGCAGGAACTTCATCCACAGAGTTAAATTTTGCAAACATTTTTCAAATTAAAGATTTTTTAAAAAAATTTACGTTAAAACTTTTAAATGATCACCTAAATGCAGCCCAACATCTATCTCTCTTTCTCAAAACTGTTTTTTGGACTAAAAGCAACTAAAGATTTTGTTAATTCCCCAAACCAAACAGCATGAGCAGATACAGGCTCCAAGTTTCATACCCTTCTTCCAACCAGCTTGTCCCTGACACAGGCTGCAAGCAAAAGTAAACAAACAGAGGAGGAAGGACCGGGCAGAGCCAGGCTCATTCCTTCCAGGCCAGCTGCCTGATTTCCACCAGGCCAAGCCCAAGACTGCTGTGGTCCAGCCACGTGGACTGATTATGATTTGGTGGTGAACAGAGCTGCACACACATGTGCAGATGGTAGGGTCTTCAGATGGGTGCCCACACATGGAGGAAAACAGGATGAACTTCACATAAAATTGTATCATGACATTGAAACAGCCATCAGAGAAAAAGGCCTCCCAAGGAAAGCGAAAAGCCCAACACACGGCCATCAAGTGGAGTCCAGTGCGTGTACCCTCCATTGAATTCCAAGGCTGTAACTCTTGACACGATTTACTACCTACCTTTCTTTCTCTGAGAAGCTGGTGGATTTGAACCAGTGACCTCCCACTCTATCAGGCCTCATTCCTTCCATAAATGTAGCCTAGGCTACTGAACTGTACACATACAATTATTAAATGAATGTATGCTTGCTTGTGTGTATTTTCACAAAAAAATAATTTAAAAAACAAAAAATGCATCAGAAGAACAGAGATTGCCTCCTCCCCCGCCTACCTTTCCCCACTCGACAATGGTTGCAAGAACTCAGCTGAAAGTTTCCAAAGAATTTCACTCTGTGGCCAAGCCCGGAGATGGAAACTTTTAGCCTGGGAAGGGAATTTAGCAGGAAGCAGAGCAAGTGAAAACAGCAGGGTGGAATTAGGAGGTAATGAGGGGGCATCGCGGCTTTCCGCTCAGTGCAGGCTGAGCATCAGGCCTGGTCCAACCTACAATTTCCCGCAGTGGGGCACCCAGCTGCCGCATCACCTGGCACAGGTACGGCTCCCTGGCAGCTCCGTGCTGGCTTCCTAGCCCCAGGGCCTGGGGGGGAGGGAAAGAAGGTCTCTGGCCGTTGCCCTCTGCACCCGTGCAGCTCATTGTCAAGTCCAGTGCATACTTCCCCCCTCTTGTGTGAGAAACCCAGCTTCTGTTTGCCACCGCTGAACCTCAGGCACTCTTACCACCCATTGCTCATGGAAATTTGCATGTTGTGCTGATGCCAACCAGGTTTTAATAGGACTTGCAGACTGAGAAGAACTACAAAGCAAGCCGGGGATATCTGTTTGGAAAATCAGTTCATACAAATGCATGAATCACAACAACCGTTGTTGTCCGTGAGGTTGCCAGGAGGTGAAGACCACCTTGATGACAACTAATAACAAACAACTCCTTCCAAAATGTTGTCAGCCCCAGGGGGACTCACTACGCCTGCCTGCCAGGGAAGGTTTTGGGGCCTATGGGAGAGGGGGCCAAGCAGTCAGCCTGGCCTCTCACTGACCCCAGAAGAGGAACTCACACGGCCCAAGTCTTCAGGCAAAAAGCTCACTCTATGTAGGAAAGATGGCAATGGAGGGGGAAGTCTCTCATTCCCAGGACCTCCAGACACCTCATGCGTATCTTCAAGGAGACCTCAGCCTTTCCCCATCCTGAGAATACTTCTCTACGAGAAAGGGCGAAAGAGCCTGTTCCTACCTAATAGGACTGCAGTCAGAATGAATTACATGAAAGAAATAGTGTGTGTGTGTGTGTGTGTGTGTGTGTGTGTGTGTGTGTGTGTGTGTGTGTGTGATGCCCTCAGCACAGGGCTGGCATGCCAAACAGACGAATAAGACAAAACCTCCTGAAGGCAGCGACCTGGCCCTGCGTCTCCAAGGCCTGGTACTCCACCAGGTATCACCACACAGCGGTACCAAATTAATGTTAGATAGAAGCACAATTACACACTGAGAGAAAATGAAGGGGACCCTGGGAAAGCTAAACACTCCCCCAGAAGCTGAGCCCCAGCTGGGTCCCATCTGGCATGGAGGCTGCCAGAGAAGAGCTTCCCTCCATGGTTAAAAGGAGTAAGGTGACCTGTGGAGGGTTCACCGCCAAGCCGAGTTCCAGAGGGCCAGCTGAGGTCAGACGCTGAAGCCACCTCCCCTCCCCTCTGGGAAGCTCAGACAGACCTTCTAAGGAGCCTACTCCTTTACTGAGGCCTGTTCCATACACAACCATCTCGATGGTCAAGAAAGGATGATCAGCTCAGCTCAACTCAATGCCATCAAGTTGGAACCAACTTATATTTGATGCCCCATCTGATTCCTGAGGCTGCAAATCACACAGAAGGAGACCATGCATCCTTCTCCTGAGGAGCTCCAGGTGGATTCGAATCACCAGAGAAGGGTAGGGGGTTAACAACACAGTTCCCTATGGACTATGCCACCAAAGCTCCTGAAGAAAGGGTGACCTAAACACAATGCAGTGAGCAAGGTTTATTGTGTAAGTGAAACTTGTAGATCCATTTAAGACCCCCATTTCATAGATGAGGAAATTGAGGTACAGAATATCAGTCATTCATTCAACTCACACAGCTAATAAATAGCAGAGCTGGGACTTGAACCCACCAAGTCCCCCTGGATCATTATTGCTACACGCGGCTGCCTCAAAACAATGATATTTAACCTGCTCGCTGGATTCTGGTTTGGGCCATTGGTTTAACCCACAAAAGTATCCTGAAGGAGGTAGTCCCTGGTAAGATCTAAGAAAGTAAGGATAGATATCACACAAAGACCCAGGGCAGAACTGGCTGCCTAGAGGCAAACTTCAGGGATGGTGGCCCATCAAGTTTCAGGCAGCCTGTAGCACATTTGGGATGAAAGACAACAGAGAATTGGCTGTCCCTCAAAATCACCTCACAGGCTTGTCCTGATGCCTGGAAATTTCCCATTTCATAAAAACACATTCCCTGAGGCTCTGGACAGCAGCGGCCTCACATCTGAGGAGCAGGGGAGGTTTGTGCTTTGACCTTGAATCTGGACTGCAGACTTTCAGAGGTGTGAACTGCCATGGCCTTGCAAGCTGACCCCAATCTCTTTCCAGTCTCATTTCCTCTGCCTCCCCCAGATTCCACAGTCCAGCCACAGCCACACTGGATGAACTTATGTTCCCCAAAACTATTCAACAATGCTAACCAGGCCTTTCATCATTCTGTCCCATTGGCCTGAGTTACCCACTCCACTGAGTCAACTCATACCCATCCTTCAAACCCAGCTCAAATGTCAACCTGCACCAGATAGACTATATCACTTCCCCTTGGACCCCCTAAAATCTGTTCCTAGGTCTAGAAAAAGTGCTCGTGTGATGCGCTGTGGTCAGTGTTTTTGAGGCTTTCATTTGCCTTAAAGACTCTCCAGAAGGACCAATCCATGTTTGTAGCCTCCACAGAGAGTGACCTGTTGACTTTTAGCAATTGAGCATCTATTTTTAATGCACTTCCCTATTTCAAAGGCAATGTTAGGAGAACAATCACCATCCAGGTCACAGTGAGGCCTTGAACTTGGTGAAGGGTGATAATAGGTACACCCACCTTGCCTGCCTCTGTCCTTTCCTGCCCTGTAGGAGAACTGGACTGCGATTTCAGTCATAAGGACTAAAGTGAGCACATGTCAGAGGAGAGAAACAAACATGAAAACAGTGCATGATTCATTCCACACAGATACCATCTGTCATGGATTGAACTGCATCTCCAATAGTATGTGTCAACTTGGCTGGGCCATGATTCTCAGTGGTTTGGCAGTTATATTGCTGTCTAAAGGCCATCGGTTTGACTCTAAATAACAGCGACCCTGTGTACAACAGATCAAAACTTTTCCCAGTCTTGCGCCTTCCTCACAATCTCTGCTGTGCTTAAATCCATTCTTGTTCTTGTTGTTAGGTGCTGTCAAGTATGACCCAGAGCAACCCTATGAACAACAGATCTGAACTCAGTCCTATCCTGTGCCTTCTTCACAATTTCTGACACACTAGATCCATTATAGAATTATGTGATCTGGGAATTATACAATGATGTAACTATCCCTCTTAAAGTGATCTGATATAATCATTTGCAAGGGGTTTTGGGTGGAACGCAATACCCTTACTCAGGTCATAGGATTTAAGGGGACTTCCCTTGGGGTGTGACCGGCATCTTTTTTTAAAATTTTATTTTATTTTTTACCAAAAGCTAAAAAGAGATAGGAGAGACTTAAGGACCATCCAGAAAGAAAGGACATGAGTGGAGTATGTTCCTAGACTTAGTACTTCCTCAACCCATGGAAAGATTAATAGCAAGATGCGTGGAGATCTTCAAGAGATGTGGAGCTGTAGATGTTAAAAGGAGTAAAAGGCCTTCCCCCTGAGCCTACACAGAGATTTCTTCTAAGATTTGTGCCCTGGCTTTAGACTGCTTGTCCATAAACTCATAAACAAAGAAGACATTTCCATTTGTTAAAGCTATCCACTTAAAGTATTTCTATTACAGTAACACTGGATAACTCTGACACCATCCTAACCACTCACATATGTTGTTGTTTTGTGCTGTCCCTGCCTCTGTCTCAGTTGTTGTTATTGTTAGGTGCTGTTGAGTCAGTTTAGAATCATAGCGATTTTATGGACAACAGAATGAACACTATGGCCTGGTGCTGGGCCATCTCTATAATCCTTGCTAGGTTTGAGTCCATCGCTGCAGTGACTGTGTCAATCAATCCATTTCACTGAAAGCCCTCCTCTTTTCTAGCGACCCTAAACTCTACAAAGCATGATGTTCTGTGCCAGGGGCTGATCCTTCTTGATGGTAAGTTCAAAGTAACTGAAGTGAAATCTCGGGACCTGCACCTCCAAAAGGCCTCTAACTGTACTTTCTCCAAGACTAATTTGTTTGTTCCTTTTGGCAGTCCATAGTATACTGACTTTTCTGTGCCAATACCATGATTCCAGTGCGTCAATTCTTCTCCAGTCTTCCTGATTCATTGTCTTGCTTTCGCATGCATAAGAAGCAACTGAAAATACCAAGGCTTGGGTCCAGCACACTTTAATCTTCAAAGTGACATCATGGCTTTTTAACACTTTAAAGAACTCTTTTGAAGCACATTTGCCCAAAACAATACTTTGGTTGATTTCTTGACACACAGTTGAATGTCTCTGCATCATCAATAAGACACCTCAAATACTCTTGACATCCATATATTACAGGCAAAGAAAGCCAGGTGCTGAGAGGAGAAGTAACCTGCTTACACCCCGAGCTAGCAAGAGGCCAAGCCTGGATTTGAACTGAGAAGCTCAGGCTTCTGAGTCAGTGCTTGAAGCTGCTACTGAGACCTCCACCTACCCTATGTGAAGCTGAGGAAAACGGACTGATTTGCCACAACTTCCGAAAAGAGAAGGAGGAATTGGAAAGAAAGCAGCACCGATAATGTAACAGAAAGCTGTGTGTCTCACACAGGCTGACATTCTGTAAGGTTTGAGAAGCTGGGAATCTCGACAGGGGGCTGAAGTGATGGCTGGTCCCCAGAGGTGAAAGGGTGTAATTCGGAGGCCAAGGACTCCTGGATGGGGTGTCCTTTTGGCAGCCTTGGCTTCTGTGGGCCCTGCTCTCCTTGGGAACCACAAACCCCAAATGTAAAGGAATCTATCTTCTAAGGAAAACACATACTTATACATTCTGAGTAATTTCCCGTGGAACAAGGAAAAAATAAACACAACACCCCAAATGGCTTTTTGCTTACAAATGGATTCAGGCAGAGAGAAGTGGGAGAAGAAAATATAGGGTCAGGGGAAAACTCATTGCTCCTTCCAAACCTCAGAACCAGCCTGGGAGCTCCGGGGAGCTGGGAGGGGTGAGAAGCCAGGAGGAGAGGAAGAGACACAACTGGGGCTCTCCAGCCCCTCATCTAAGAACTCATCACCCACCTTCCTCAGATGATTGATGGGTCACATCTCACCTACAGATGAGGCTCCCAGTTAGAACCAACCCGAAGAAGTCTGACAGATTGAGGGTGATACCATTGGATCATAGGCCGACAGTTCTAAACTGAGTTCAACAACCAAGTGCATTGTGGGCGGGTTGAAGCTGAAATCAATGGTCGCGTTTCTATGGCGTGGATGATCAGTAAAGGACAGGCTGGAAGCATCTAGAGGAATGAGAAAGAAGAGCTAAACGAGGGCTACAGATCATAAACATCATTCCAGAAAAGCCGAGATAGAGAAAGTGGTGGGGAAAGGACTGTGTAATCAGGGGAAAGTGGCTTTCCTGGGCCCCCCTCAATTGTTCCCATAAATTGATGAATCAATTTGTTGCCTTCGAGCCAGAGCCAACTGATAGCTGACCCTCCAGCAGGTTCTGGGGGCTGTAAGTCACATGGAAGGAGATTACTCATCTTTCTCCATTATTGCCACTTGTGAATTTGAACATCTGGAAAAGTATCACCTTTGGATGAGCCGCCCAACCCCTGAAGGGCCATACCACCAGAGCTCCCTAAAGATAAAATGCCATGTCAGTTCTGACACCTCCTTTCCTGACAATTCCTTACAGGAGGGATAATGGGGCAGGGCAAATTTACCAAGTGGGAGATGGGCATTTACCTACTCAGCGCTAGATGAGCCCTGAAGAGCTGAGGGCCCCTGGAACAGCGAGGACTCAATTTGCACTGAAAATCCAACCCAGGGGGAACATCTCGACTGGGCAGGGAAGTAGGTTATTGAAAGTCTGGGAACTCCAGCATTAATCATGGCTCGCCTGGATTTGCTCTCACCTAAGTTCATGTCATGCACAGGCTTCAGAGCCCTGAAGGTCTGTTCTGCCCTGAGACAGTGTAAAGGGGCTGACTGTCCCCAGCCAACTGTGATCCACCTATTCCTCCTATACAGCACTTTACTGGGGACATGCTTTCCTGCTTCCACCAGCTCTTTTGACCCCATCACAAGAGAAGATGCATCCTCATTCCCATTTCATATATTAGGAAACTGAGGCTCAGGGAAGCTTGTTTCTATTGGCGAGCCACATGCCTGCCAAAGGCCAGAATGAGCCCACATCGCCTCCTTCCTTCTGAGGGGCTGCATGTGGGCTCCTCCAGGAACGCCATTGTCCTCGGGATGTTTGCTTGAAGGGACAGGATGCTAAGGGAAGGGGTCCCATTGTGTCCAACTCTCTTCCCTCAGAACCCACTGGATGAGGTTGGCTGCAAGGAGATCCAGAGGCCTGCCAGGCATGAGTCAAAAAAGATGGCAGTGTTGACCAGCTGACTGCCCTTGGGCAAATCACTTGTTTCTGAGTCTGTAAAGACAGAAGCTGCACTGGGACAGTGGTTTGCACAGGAGAGAGAGAGAAAAGGAGGTGTAGGATCAGAGTTTCTCTCTGTTGTATACATGGCCATTCTGAGTTGGAACCAACTCAGTAGAACAATAACAGTATTTTGGAATCAGGGCTTTGTTTTCCCCCAAGTGTATCCTCCTCTAAATCTAACCTGACAGCAGGCAATGTAAAGCTATCTCAGATTACTCAGAGTGGAGGGCTGGCAGACATAGCTGCTCCTCTCACCTCCACCTACTTCTTCGGGCCTCTGTCTAGGACTAAAGATGCAGCAGAACACCATCTGAGAACCATCAGACTTCCCCGTCTCCTTGAGACGTTTCACACCCCACAGGGCCATTTAAAGCAAGAAGTTTCCAAGGCCTCTTCTCATCTCGCCCTACATGGTCAGTCACCATCAAAATGTCACCGACGCTCACATTTTAATTGCAAGCTCCAGCAACCACCCTAGCCAACACCTACCCCTGGTGTCGATATTAGTTACCCACTGCTGCGTAACAAATTATCACTAAACTTAAGCAGCTTGAACATCAGTAATTGGTAATCTCACCTAGTTTCTGGTGGCCTGAAACCAGGAGTGACTGGGCCTGGCCCCGGCTCAAGCCGCTCATAGGTGAGAGTCCAGGTGTGAACTGGAAGTGGCTGGGAGATCTAATTCTAACACAGGCCTCCTTACTGCTAACTAACCCAAAGGCTGCAGCTCTCGGGCAGTTCGCATCCACCTGTGGCTTCATGTGAGACCGATAACTCTTCCTGTGTGATTTACAGCCTGGGAAGCCCACTGGCCCACTTGACAGCAATGGGAGTTGAATTACAAGACAAAAGACCTCAGTTCCTTGCCACCTACATATGATTATCCCTTCAGCATAGAACAACAACAGTGTTCCCTTGCTCTTGGTCTAGGCTTTGCATGAACACAATTAAGTGCTCTGGGATTCCCATTCTTCTCAATATTTGTCATAACTTGTTATGATCCATAACTTTTTATATCCTTTGCATAGTCAGTAAAGCATAAATAGACATTCTTCTGGTATTGTTTATTCTCAGTCAGGATCCATCTGACATCAGCAATGATATCCCTGGCGCCATGGCCTCTATGTCTCTCCCTATCCATGTGTCAAGGAGTTTCTGAGTATAGGAACGTAGATCCAAAGAATGTCTTCTTTTTGATTGGCACCAAGTTCCCCTCTCTGCTTACTTTTGCTCTTTTTCTTTATTTTTTGAGGTAAAAGGTTGTAGAGGCCATATACCAGTGAAACTCCTCCTTTCATCAGATCAGGGCTGTGACCTTATTAAAGCTGTCACATCCCACCTTAACCCCCTACAACTAATTGGCTGATCACATCTCAGATCACATCATGAAGAATGATTACATCATTACATAATTGCCTCTAATCCTGCCTGCCTAGCATTACAGAGTTTAGCATTTACAACACACAGGGCAATTACACTATGTTGAGAGTCATGGCCTACACACATTGACACATAGTTCGTACGGACACATACAAAATGTCAATTGATGACAAGTATTAAAGAATTTGTGAACCTAATTTAAAACCACAACACTTTTCAAAAATCTGGTTTTCTTCAATAGGAGCCCAATAGAATAAAAGGCCCCCACTACATGTACAGAGTTCAGATCTGTCATACTCAATTCAACGGCACCTAACAACAACAATGACAACAAATGTACCAGAATGTACTAAATTAATTCCTCTTCAATTCTGCCTGCTGGCCTCTCTCTTGGCCCTGGGCCTATCTTGAGTCCCTGTCTTGGTAACTTTTCAGCAGAAATTTCATGGCTATATATTTCATAGGTGGAGATTTCCCATCATTTTCCTTTAAAGCAGCTTGTTGGATTCAAACCATCACAAAGGGGTGGCCTTTGGGTTAGCAGCAAATCCCCTTGTGGCCTATACCATGAGTTCCCTATGAAATGAGTATTTATTACTACATGTGCTAAATTTTTCTCTCTCTCCATCTGTACTGCCATTGCCTTTGTCTCAGCTATTGGCATCTCTTACCTAGATAATGTCTATTCTAAAGGATCTCCTTAAATTCACTCTGTTCTCTTCAAATCTGTTTCCATAGATCATGCCAAAGAAATATTTACAAAGTGTACTGCTGGCTATTTTTAAATGGTCACCCACTTAAAAGTTTTCCCAGATTCCTCATTGTTTTTAAGATGGAGACAAAGACCTTACTCTCCCCACACAGCCCTGCTCCATCCTGGCCCCTTGCCTGCATCACCAGTCTCCTCTTGGCCAAGGCTTCCTTCTCTCTGCTCTTCAGATATTCCTTGATCATATCATGCTCTTGCCTGCCCCAGGACCTTTGCTCAGGCCATCTAGCAGTGGGAAATCACATGCTTTCTCACACTAGCCTCCTTCCCTAGACAAAGTCCAATCATCTTTCCAATCTTAAGTCAAGTTTGATTTTCCATGGAAACCCTCCCTGAGCTACAAATTCCCTTAGAACACACAGCCTGTCTGGGATTACTTGATTAATCCCTTTCGTTCCCACGAAGTTCTCACCATTCCATGCCAACACAGACCACATCTGTCTTTGTTCACCATAGTTATGAAGCTCCTGACCCAATGCCTGGCAAAGCGCTGAATTTCAATAATGTGGAATTAATAACTTAAGCATCTCTCAAGTGCTGGCATTGATGGTTTCAAGACACTAGGGATTGGCTGGTAGATAATGACCGGCCCTCCAGCGGGTCTCATCCATCCTCAGTGCCTTGATGGTGCTGACTCACCATGTTCCCTCCTGAGGTGCACCACTCCTCAAACTCCTCAGACTGCAGGGGCATAGAAAGAACACCTCTGAAGAAAAGCAGAAAGGGACTCCATGCCTCCTCCCTCAGTGGCTGGCCAGAGCTCTCTATGTCTCTGGGAAAATGATGAATGGACTTCGCCCATGACTTCCTTACATGCCTGAGAAATGCTTATACTTGTCTGCCCTCACCACTAGAAGCTAGAATTCTAGACCAACCAGACCCCTGGCTTTCTCTTCATCACTGTTCCTGATATCAGGATCAGTAAATACATTCACTCTCCTGTTTCCGTTTGGTCCAACTTCATTCTCAACTCAGCTCCATACTCCTCGCTCCACTCGCCCAGGTAGTTGGAAGGGTAGTGGACGACAGCAGAAAGAATACACCCCTATCCTTCTGACCAGCTGTGCCACCAACTTGTTAATGGTCTTTCTCTGAGAACATTCTAGAATTCTGACCTGCTTCCTCCACACAGTCCGCTGCTCCTTCTGCACTAACCAACATCTGTAATTCCCCCAAAAATGCTTCTTTCTTTTCTTCCTCCAGCTATTTTCTGATTCTGATGACTTTTTCTGGCACCCAGAGGGGATTGCTGCTCCCTGACAAGAACGTACCAGGACTTAGAGGTGAGCACAGAGCTCAGGAAAGTCCCATAGACAAGAGAGAGTTCTGCCCCTCACATCATCCCACGTCCCTTTGTCTCAGCCATGACCATCACAATTGTCATTGACCTTTCTCACACAGGCAGCTAACTTGCTTATTTTAGGATCTCTCCGCCCCATGATCACCACGGGTACACCTAGTGTTAAGAGACTGGTTCCTCCTGCCTGAGGCTTTCCTATTCCCACCACTTGAATCACATGAGCCTCACTTGAAGCTCATCTTCTTCATGGTGAAAGAAAAGGAGTCAGGAGGATAAAGAGTCCTCTCCATTGAGACTCAGCTCCATTCACCCTGCAGTCCATCAGCTGTGAATCCTCCTGCTTAGTCCTGCCTCTGGGCCTCCCCCTTGGCCTTGAACCTATCCTGAGTCCCTGCCTTCATAACTTGTTCTTAAATACAATTTCAATATCCCGGAACCCTCAACGTGCTCTTATTTCTACTGGGGGTTTTTGGGGGGCAAAGGGGAGTGTATTCTGGGGCTTGGGGGGTTGTTTTGTTTTGTTTTTTTTGTTTTCAGTCTCTGCTACCACCTGGCAGAACGTTCCTGGACCACCTGAACTTGTGAAGATCACTAACTCAGCCTCAGGAGAGTGGCAGAACCCACCAAGTGTGGCCCCTGACTCTGCTTTGGTTCTCTATCCTCTCCACTGAATCATTACTCTCTGTCACCTGCCTTAAGTGTCAATGACCACGCAGCAGTGTTCTCTCAGCCTTCTCCCTCAATTTGCCCCCTGCAGAGGCTATAATCCAAAACTTACCACCTCAAGCATTTCTAAGACCAGAAAGTATATTTGAAGAGACCTTTACTCTTGTGTAAAAGATAATGTTTCCTTCCTTTTATATCCAACTTATTTTATTCACTCAACAATAACAACATAAGTAAGAATTTTTTAAATCTAATCCTGTACTTGTCTTTATTTTATATGCTAGGATTATCTGGAAGGCTGGGTTCTTTGAGGAGAAATGTGGCATTAGGATTGGAGGTAGACTCATCAACAACCTGCATTAGGCAGATGACACAACCCTGCTTGCTGAAACTGAGGAGGACCTGAAGCACTTGCTGCAGAAGTTCAAGGACTACAGCCTCCTATATGGACTGAAGCTCAAGAAAACAGATTTTCACCACTAGGCCGATTGGCAGCCTCATGACATGATAGATGGTGAAGAGATTGAAATTATTAACATCTTCAGTTTGTTTGGCTCCACAGTCAACATTCTTGGTTTCAGCAGCCAGGAAATGAAAAGATGAATTGCATTGGGAAAGTCTGCTGTCAGAGACCTCTCCAGAGTACTAAAGAGCAATGATGTCATTTTGGAGACTAAGGTGGGCCTGATTCAATTCATAGCCTTGGCAATTACTTGTTGTGGATCAGAAAGCTGGACAATGACTAGGGAGTATAGGAGAATTGATGCCTTTGAGCTGGAGAAGAGCACTGAATATACCATGGACTGCTAAGAGAACAAACAAGTTCATCCTAGAAAAGGTGAGATCAGGCTGCTCTTTGGAGGCAAGGATTCTGAAGCTTCGTCAGACATACTATGGACATGTTGCAAGGAGGGACTGGTCCTAGAGAGGAATGCCATGCTTGGGAGGGTGGAAGGATAGTGTAAAAGAGGAAGATCCTGGATGAGAATGACTGACTCGGTGACTGAGGCAATGGGGGTAGGTGTGTCAGAGACAAGAAGATTGGCACAGGATAGAGCAGAGTTTAAGGCTATTGTACATAGGGTTGCTATGAGTCGCAGGCTATTCGATAGCACATAACAACAACAACAGTTAAGGCAGAGAGATTTGGTGGCCTAGTGAGAAGTTTCTACACTGCCAATCCAAAGTCTTGTGGTTCAAGTCCACTAGCTGCTCCTTGGGAGAAAGATAGGCAATCTCCTCCCATGAGATGTACTAACACTTAGAACTCATTGGAGGGTCAGCTATGAGTGGGTACTAACTCAAGGCCACACAACAGCAACGTTAAAACAAGAGCAAATCTGATCGGAATCCCTGCCCTCATGAGCTGACAATCTGGTGCAAACCTACTAGAGCCTCAATCAAGCAAGGAAACCCTTCTGTCTGCTCCTGAGCCCCCTCCACTTGCCAGGTGGAGTCAACATTTCTGATGTGCCCTCTTGAATCCCAAGGTCCCAAGCCTATTCGTGTTTCATGTGAAGCTTGATTCCTCTCCCAGCTGTTGCTCTGCACGGGTCTTCTCTCAGGGGAGGAACAGCTGTGTCCCTGGGGCTCCTCCAAGATCTCCTTTGCTTTTCTTTCCCTTTCCTGCTGTGGCCACGCCTCTGAGGTCAGATTCATTAGTCAGCACTTTTACCTCAGGAGAACATCTGGCCCTTCCTCTCCGTAAGCCTTCTCCCTCCTTTTGTCTCATCAGCATAGCCAGCTTCTGCTGCCCTCCAGGGTGATTTTCTCCTCCCCAGAGGCTGTGCTGGAGTCCACAATGACAGAGGAGCTGTGTGTTCCCCATGTCCACCGCCAGCCCTCAGCTGAGCTTGGCCAAGGGCCCATACAAGCATCTCGGGGAGATGAAAATCAACTTTCCTGGACCCGGCCTCTGGCTTTCCAGTGAGAGCCCACAGCCTCCGCAAGCCACTGGCATCTTTTCTGGAAAGGACGTATAGGACAGTGAATGAGACTGTGTATGCCCTGCAGCCTGCAGGCTAAACGGAGCAAAAGCCTGGTGCTTCCCATAGGAAAGGGCTTGACACGTGCCTTCTCCTTCAGGTCTCCATGTGAGCTTGGTGCATGATCGACCTAAAGCAAAGCAGGTGACCTTTGGGGCCCCTGACTCACAGGGCAGCCTGTAGGGCTCGGTGCATGATTGACTTGAAGCAAAGAGTAGACTTGACCTTTGGGACCCCTGACTCACAGGGCAGCCTCTAGCACTCCTGAAGCATGAGGCTGTGACCAGCCTGGAATCAGATCTACAATTCCAGAGACCACTAATATCCTATTGGTTCCTCATGAAAGATGCTCCTGTTATGACCTTAGCATCGTCAAGACCTGACATGAGGATAAAATAGTGCAGGTTCCCCTCTTTCTTTCATAGACTCTTAGAATGAGAGTCTGCCATCCAAACAGACCAAGCAGCTCCCACTTGACTGAAGGGCTGGTAGTCTAGACTTGTTAGTAGAAGTCCCCTTTTAGTATGTCTAGGGTCCTTCAAGTCTGATTTTGATGATCACTCACATCTATCCACCGTGTCCAGTGAGATGAGACCCCACAGGGACAGAGAGAACAGCCTGAGCAGAGAGAAGCATCTCTCCCAGGCAGTCAGTCACAGAGAACACTGTACAATGAGCAAGCTGGCACAAGACGAGGAAGGGCTGCTAAGGAAACCTGAGTGGACCTCCGACATTTATATGGTGGAGCGTGACTCCTGCGGAACAAAGCCGGAGGAGTGAATCTGCCTTTCCTTCTCTCTTCTCTCTCCCTAACTAAAAAAGAACAAAGAAACATAGATTCATTCTGATGTAAAGTCAGGGCTGTAGCCCAGAGTGACACAGAGACTGGCTTTTAAGGAGAGACTGCACAGAGGAGAAGGAGCTAAAGATAACTTCTTGTTGTTGTTGTTGTTGTTATTGTTATATACCATCAAGTCAGAACTGACCCACAGCTGACCCTCTGGCGGGTTTCAGAGACAGTTAATCTCAAGGGAACAGATTGGCTATTCTTCTGCCAGGGAGCAGCTGGTGGATTTGAACCACGTACCTTTGGGATTACAGTGCAGCTTCTTACCACTAGGCCACCAGAGCTCACTAATGAGAATATAGCACTTCCAATTCATTCAGACCCTGTGCACCACAGAATGAAACACTGCTGTACTTGAGCCCATTGCTGCCAACACTGGGTCAATCCATCTCAGCTTTATCTCCACTGGTTTCGTATATCCTTCCCCAGGATGTGTCCTAAGGTATCAGAAAAGAATAAGAGCTCAGATGAATGCTACACTCAGGGTGGAAATGGACATAGGCATTTTGATCTGATGGATGAAATAGATACTGAGCTTGCCTGCATCCAGCCACTTTGCAAGTTAGGACTCTCATGTTAGAGTCCTCTGCACCACCACTTCTCAGCCCTGCATTGTTCATTCATGCTGTCTTCCTGATTCTCATCGGAGAAACTACACCAAACACATTTAACTTCTACTCTGTATAAGCCCCAAAATTCACTGCCACCGGCTCAGTTGTGGCTCACAGTGACCCTCCATCAAGTTTCTGAGACTGCAAATCGTTACCGTGTTGGGGCAGGAGGATTGTCTTTCTCCTACTGAGCTGCTAGTGAATTTAAACTGCTGACCCGTAGATTAATAAAAAATTAGGCTCTACATCACCAGAGCATGTATCATACCATTTCTGCTTTTACGTTTTTGTTGTTGTTGTTGTGTGCCATCAAGTCTCCTGCAACTCATACTGACCCAATGCACGATGGCTTTGAACTCTGCCCTAACCTGAGCCAATTTCAGCTCTAATATGTCTGCCCCCATTACTCCAGTTTCTGTATCAATCCATCTCATCTGGGGTCTTCCCCTCCTGTGCTGTCCCTTCACCCTCCCAAGCATGATGTCCTTCTCCAAGGACTGGTCCCTCCTGATCACATGCCTGGAGTATGGGAAATGGATCTTCAGAATCCTTGCCTCCAAAGAGCAACTAGATTTCACCCTCTCCAGGACAGACCTGTTTTCTTAGCAGTCCATAGCATGTTCAATACTCTTCTCCAGCACCACAACTCAAAGGCATTGGTTTGTATTATTTTAGGTTTTGTATGTTCTTTGGGATGATTTGGTGGGTTATTTTGGGGGCCTGAGAATGCTCCAAAATTCTTCCCATATCAATCATTGTATCTGATTCCAGTTCAGACACAGTTTTGCAGGAATGTTCCTGTTTCAAATAGCAAGAAAATCTATCTATATATGCAGTCCCCAGAGTACAAACGAGTTTCAAGTATGTTTTTAAGTCAAATTTGTGTATAGGTTAGAACAGGTTAAAAAAAAAAACCCAAACAATTTTCATTGCACTGGGGTGGGAACCTCCCCACAATTCACCCTCCACAACTTTCCAAGGCTGTAGATCTCACAGGAGGAGATTACCCATCATTCTCCCAGGGAGCAGCTGGTAGACTGAAATTCTGTGCCATTGAATTAGCAACAAAAACCCTTACCACCAGCCCACCAGCACTTCCTATTGTTACTAGACAGGCACAGTTCATAGCTGATAGACTGGCACAGTTAATAACTGAACTGGTAACTGGAAAGAATTAATTTGTCTTAATGCATAGTGGATAGACTATCTTCCTACCCCAGATACACTAAAACATCTTTACCATAATAACACTAACAATATTTTAACACACATGGGAAAAGTAGCATCTGTTTGTTATTATGTTATATTATTATGTTCTATGCACCTTGAAATTTTAACATAAATCGCAGTTACAGGGATAGAAACCATGTCAACATTGCTCAAACGGATGTTACTACCCCACCCACTTTCTCTCTCTCCACTTGTCTACCTTCCTCCATCTCTCTCCCCCTCCTTCACTTACCCTCTCCCCCCTCCATGTCCCTCCTCCCTCTCCTCTCTGCTCTTCTCATTCTTGCTCCCCTTCCTTCCTTTGTTCCCTCCTCTGTCTCTTTTAATGAGATCTTCAACAAGATGAATAGACCCCGTGACTTACAGCAGCGGCTGGAGCCCAGCAGAGCTCCTGAGGATGGAGACAGATAAGGCAGGGCCTCATTCTGCTCTCCGCAAGGTCACTAGGGGTCACAGCCAACTCGATGGCACTCAATGTCAACACCAGGGAGACGCAAGCATGGAACCAGCCTCAGAGATCCTCTGGCCATGGTTCCTGAAGCCGTGTTTGCTCTGGGACATTAAAAAGTGCTTAATGACGCCCCATGAACAGACTTCCAGCAGCTGTGATTTTACCCAAAGAAAGTGATGAATGGGACATGTCAGGCGAGAGTGGAACGTGGCCCCATCAGCTGATTCCTGGAGCCCATGTATCCTTACCCTCCCAAGGTCGCCACCCAAGTGCTTCTGAGCTGTGACTTTTACTAAACACACTGTCATATTGATGCTTCCACCAAACCATTTCACAGATGCACCAGCTGAGGGGAACTGGGACATAAGTGTTTAACTCCAAACACAGTGGTCTTGCATTTCAGCAAGCTTACCTGGAATTTATGGGAGTCCACCAGGGGAGGCTGGAGAGCAGGAACTGGAGAAGGGAGCAGGCTGGAGTAAGCCCCCCTTCTTGGTGCCAGGCCTCAACACTGACCTATCTTCCCATTCCCCTGGCTTTGGGGTTTTTTCCTAAATTCTTCCGTTCCCTTACCCCACCCCACCCCCAGCCCCCAGACACCATTGCAGAGAAGCCGCTCCCAAGCCTCTGTTTACAAAATTATAAGCTTTCTTTGTCCCCAGTCTCCTCTGGTTACAATAAAACTCATCAACTCTCTGGAGCTTTCAGGGCCATGGAAAATGTGACCTCACTCCACAAGGATTTTCTGCTTTAACGAAGCAGCACTGGGGGGAGAAAAACGAGTGGCTCTGTCCATCCTTGGAAAAAAGGCCACAGTGCAGAGCTGGGACCAGAGGGAACAGACTCGTGATCCTCTGGCTTCCCTGCTCCGAGAGACTGGAAATCAGCCCCTCAGGGTGGGACCAAGAGGGAGCAGAGAGAGGAGTGCCCCAGAGGAGTAATAACCCACCCTGCCTGCCACCCCTGCTTTGGCTAGTTTAGTATTTGTATCTAATTAATTTCTTTTTCAGCCAATAGCTTGCTTGCTAGGTGCACTTACCACGAGGACTCTAGAGTTAGGACACCTGGGTTAGAATCTCAGCTGGGCCTCCTGCCAGCTGCTTTCCTTGAGGCAGTGGACTTAACCTTTCCAGGCCTCAGTCTTCTCATCTGTAAAATGGAGGCAACAAAGGGTGAATGAATAATGAACCAAAATAGCTTAGAATCATGCAAGCGATGGCAAGCACGCAATCCTATTGTCCAAGCGGAGCAATGTGTCTGATGCTGGACCTTTAAAAATCCAAATCCCTTACAGCTGAGTCAGTTCCAACTCACGGAGACCCTCCAGTTTCCAAGGCTGGAAATCTTTACATGAGGAGACGGTCCAGCTTTTTCTCTCAGAGCAGCTGGTGGATTCAAACTGCTGACCTTTTGGTTAGCAACATGACACATAATGCAGTACTTATTCTGCAGAGTGAAGGTGCTGATTTCCAGAGGCCTGCAGTCTGGAGACTTGTTTACCAAATAGCTGACCCTCCAGTGGGTTTTCAGATGTAGTTAATCACACAGGAGGAGATTGCTCAGGCTTCTCCTGCAAAGCAGCTGGTGGATTTGAGCGTTTGGTTTGGTTTGGTTTGGTTTGGGTTGGGTTGGGTTGGGTTGGGTTGGGTTGGGTTG
>NW_006399856.1:1234252-1456010 GCF_000299155.1 Elephantulus edwardii | reverse complement strand
TGGGTTTGGTTGGGTTTGGGTTGGGTTTGGGTTTGGGTTTGGTTTGGGTTTGGGTTTGGTTTGGTTTGGTTTGGTTTGGTTTGGCTTGGTTTGAAGTACCTTTGACATGGCAATGTAACTCCTTATCATTAAGTCACTAGAGCTTCTTACAGTGTTGTTGTTGTATGTTGTCAAGTCAGAACGGACTCGTAGCTGACCCTCCAGCAGGTTTTCTGGGGCAGTAAATCATGTGGAAGGAGAATGCTCCTCTTCCTCCTGCAGAGCAGCGGGCGGATTTGAACAGTGTGCCTTTGGGTTGGCAGCGTAGCTCCTAACCACTAGACCCCCAGAACTCCTATGAGTCGGACTCAACTCAACAACACCTAAGAATAAAAATAGTCTGGACGCCTGGCCCTGGAATCTCCTAGTCGGGGCTGTCTCCTCCTCAAACTACAGGAAAAGGTGGGCAGTGGTTGGCAGCGGAAGCAGAGGATGTGGGTATTCGCTGTGTACCAGCTTCTGTGTGGAGCTCTGCTGACCGAGTCCGGAGGGAGCTGCCTGCTAACCTGAAGGCTATATCTCTCTGGCAGTTCAAAACAACCAGCAGTTCTGTGAGAGAAAGATGGGCAATCTCTTCCCTCAACAGTTACACACCCTGAAACCCAATGGAGGGTCAGCTGTGGAGTCTGTTCTGATTCAGCAGCAATGTGTGAATGAGGAGCTGCTGGTGCTCCATGGGGAGCTCAGAAGTGGCAATTTTAAATTCTCCTCCACATTGTAGGTGATCAAGAAACATCATTTTTTAAAAATTCCTTAGAGCAAACAAAATCTGTCTCTGGACTCCTCTGCACTTAGAGGCAGGAGGTTGTGTCTCAGTCATTAGAGGAAATCTTCCCAGCATCCCCATCAGCGGGGTCATCAAAGGGGCACCACTCCCTCATGGTCATTGGTGCCTGGTCCCCACCAGTTATTGCTAAGATGTCCTGTCCAAGAACACCGAGTCCCCAGGAGCACATGGCTCTGAGGCTTCTGTGCCCACTAGTGACCACAGGGCCAGATCCTTGACACACGCCATGGTAAGTGCCCTTGGTTGTCCTGCCCATCCTCGTGCACCATCAGAGAAGGGGGTACCAGGGCAAAGGGGCACTTCTCCAGCCAGTGCCCACACACACAGCTGGTAACACTCACATCTCAAAGGGCTTAGGCTTCCAGGAAACAAAAGCCAGCACAGCCTGCAAGCGGTTCCTCCCCAGCTGCAGTGCCAGACTGCCCAGAGCCAGGCTCCTAAAGGAACCACCTCTGCTCCTCGGAAGTTGGGGACAGTGGAGGGCACAGCCGAAAATGGATCACTCTCCCCCATGCAGATGGATGCCTGGTCAAAGAGATGACTTCTAAGGGACACAGTATCACCTCCATCAAGTCTCCCTCATCCACAGCAAAGGAAGCAGCCAATCGCTTGGTCCAGGAGAGAAAACAGAAATTTGCTTCATTCACTCAACAACTTCTAGTAACCATGCAGAATGAGGGCCGTCATTCTCTATGGTAAGGACAAGACACTGAGATCCCTGGAGAAGAAAGAGTCACACAGCCACGTTGTGAGAAAATACTCAAGCAGCATGTGATGATAATAATATCAGGGCCTGTATTACCACTACTATTCCCATTTAATAGACGAAAAGCTGAGGCACTGAAGATAAACAGCCTCTGAGGAGGAGGAGACCACCTCTGCAGCCTGAGCTCTCCAGAGCTTCATTTTTCCACCTCTCCTGATGGGCAAGTGATAGGAAAATCCTATCAGCTCTGAGAATGAATTATCCGACTGGATTCCTGTGGAGCAAAGAAGCATTACGAAAGAACTCCAGTGGCTTAGTGGTAAGGAATTGTGCTGCCAACATAAAGCTACGTTGTTCAAATCCACCAGCTGCTCCACAGGAGAGAAAGATGGGCAGTCTCCTCCCATACACTTTAAATGCGTCTAAAAACCCACAGGAGGGTTGATTATGACTCGATGGTACACAACCACCACCACCACCACTGAAGAATAGTGATGACATTTTAGAGAATTTAAAGACTCAGATTATTTTGAAATAAAATCATGACAAAAAAATGAAAACAATTACATGTGTATGAAGGAGCCCTGGTAGCATATTGCATCCATGTCGGCCTAACTTGTGAGATCAGAAGTTCAAATCCAGGAGCTGCTGTCCAGGAACAAGATGGACAGTGTCCTGTCGGAAAAGAGTCACAGCCTCAGGAATCCTGCCTGAGGGTTGCTAGCCTCTGAACTGACTCAGTGGGCGCAGCCTTGGGGTTTGAGGGGGCTTATGTGGTTTGGTTTTGCTTTGAGAAGATAAAACTTCTCCATCGCTGTTTCCTTCCTCCAAGCCATAGGCACCCCACCTGAAATCAAAGGTCTGCAATCCTTTACTCTTTAATAAACAGGGATATTTCTAAAAAGAGGGCCCAACGCTATGGAGCTTCACAAAAGACCACAGATTAAACAATGGGAAAATGCCTCCATTGGACGGAGAAGCAAGCTGAGACTCTGATGACAGAAAGGACTAGCGCACGATCTAGCAGACACGTGCACACCTGGGCACCTGCACGTGCGCGCGCGCACACACACACACACACACACACACACACACACACCAGAGCACGCTCCGCTCTGGAGTACAGGCACGTGCCCTCCTGCACGTACACACACCGGTGAGTGTTCCTCAGACAAGCACTTCCCAGCCCACCCCTTACAAGCCCCAGCTGTCAACTCACACACGGGTAAAGAGCACACCCTGCTGGACACGGGAGGCATCTCGGGCCTGCAGACGCAACGCTCTGAACTCCTCCTACCCATCAGGGCTCCCCTAAAATAAATACCATCCCTGGTACCCAGAGGATGGCTACTCTGAGAATTGGGCTATGATTCATAGGGCCAGGACTTCCGGGGGAACCGTAGGAACAGGGAAAGAACAAACAGGAAAGATGATGTTGAGACCCCGCTCCCTGAAAAACCCACTCCGAGGTGGAGATTAGCCAGCAGGAAGTTTAACTTTCTAGGGATCTACACCTGAGCAAGGAAGGGGCAAAACCAGACTGGGCAGAGGGAGGTGGAGCTGGAGCTGGAGCTGGTCACCAGAATGCCTCTCTGCCTGGATATGGCAAACAAAATTAGAAGATGCCCCATTAAATAAGCATTTCTAACAGATGATACATCGTATCTTTAGTATAAGTATGTCCCAGGTAAGATGTGAGATGGCTTTGCAAGAGTGTAGGGGGCAGGAAGAACCATTGATGGAAGTTGGTTACAGACAGTAGTTAGACAAATACATAAAATTATTAAGGTTGGTAAAAACCACGTTTCTTGCTATTGGACATGGGAATAGGAAATAAGGAAAGAGAAACAAAAGTCTTTGGTATTGGTTGGCATTAGAAATATTGGAATAAACTCATGGGTTTAAGTACACAGATAAGAAGTGTGTGTGTGTGTGTGTGTGTGTGTGTGTGTGTGTATGTCTAGAGTTTACTGTTGGTTGTAAGGAGCCACTGAGTCGACTCCTCCGCAGAGATCTCACGTACAATGAATGAACCCTGCCCCATTGTGTGTCACATTCATAAACCCTGCTGTGCTTAAACCTGCTGTGCCGGTCGCTGTGTCTATTCATTGACCACCATGGGTCTTCCTCTTTGTTGCTGACCCTCTGCTTTTCCAAGCATGATATCCTTCTCCAAGTACTGGAACCTCCTGGTAACATGTCCAGAGGATGTGAGTTCAAGTCTCACTTACATCCTTACATCTAAGTTTTCTGGCTTCACACCTTCCAAGGCATATCTGTTTGTTCTTTTTGAAGTCTATGGTGTATGCACTATGCTTTACCAATACCACAATTCAAAGGCATTAATTCTTCCTTCTTGTCACTGTTCTTATGTGCTGTCAAGTCGCCTGTGACTCATAGCGACCCTGTGTACAACAGCCCTAAACCCTGCTCTATCCTGTGCTAATCTTTTTGTCTCTGACACACCTATCCCCATTACCCCAGTGAGGAAATCAATCTGTCTCATTGAGGGTCTCCCTCCCTGCTCTGTCCCTCCATCCTCCCAAGCATGACATCCCTCTCCAAGGACTGGTCCCTCCTTGCAACATATCCATATATGTCAGACGAAGCTTCATAATCCTTGCCTCCAAGGAGCAGTCCGGCTTCACCCTCTCCAGGACAGACCTGTTTGTTTTGCCAGCAGTCCATGGTCTATTCAACACTCTTCTCCAGCACCACAGCTCAAAGGCATCAATTCTCCTTCTATCATCATTAGTCGTTGTCCAGCTCTCTGATGCATAGCAAGTAATTGCAAAGACCATGGCCTGTATCAGTCGCACCTTAGTCTCTAGACTGACATTGTTACTCTTCAGTACTTTGGAGCGATCTCTGACAGCAGACTTATCCAATGCAAATCGTCTTTTGATTTCCTGGCTGCTGGTACCAAGAGTGTTGACTGTAGAGCCAAGCAAACTGAAGCTGTCAACAATCTCAATCTCTTCACCATCTGTCATGATGCTGCCAGTCAGTCCAGTTTTCTTTATTCATTGTTCAGCTTTCACGTACACTTGAACCAGTTGAAAATAGCATGCCCCTTAATCTTTAAATGGACATCCTTGCTCGTAAGCACTTTCAAGAGGTCCTTAGCAGCAGATAATGCCTAGTGCAGTAAGTTCTTTGATTGCTTTACAGCTGTTTCCATGGGTGTTGATTAGGAATCCAAATAAAATTAAATCACTGACAACTTCAATCTTCATCTGATATGATGTTGCTTTTGACAGGCTAGTTTTCAGAATCTTTGTTGCCTTAATGTTAATGTACAATCCACACTGAAATCTAGAGTCTTTGCTTTCACTCCATACTTCAAATCCTCTTCACTTTTAGCAAACACGGTGTGTCAAGTGCATATCACAAGTTCTTGATGAGTCTCCTTCCCATCCTGGTGCCACATTCATCTTCATATTATCCACCTTCTTGGATTATTTGTTCACCACACAGATTGAGTGTTGTTGTTGTTGTTGTTGTTGTTATGTGCCGTCGAGTCGCTTGGGACTCATAGAGACCCTACATAAAACAGCCCTAAACTCTGCTCTGTCCAGTGCCAATCACACTGTCTCCAACACACCCATCCCAACTACCCCAGTCACTGAATCAATCCACCTCATAGAGGGCCTTCCCCTCCTTTGCTGTCCTCCACCCTCCCAAGCATGATGTCCTTCTCCAAGGACTGGTCCCTCCTTACAACATGACCAAAATATGTCAGACAAAGCCTCAGAATCCTTGCCTCCAAGGAGCAGCCTGGTTTAACCCTCTCAAGGATAAATCTGTTTGTTTTTCTAGCAGTCCATGGTACCCTCAGTACTCTTCTCCAGCACCACAGCTCAAAGGCTTCAATTCTCCTTCTATCCTCCTTAGTCACTGTCCAACTCTGATGCATCACAAGTGATTGCAAAGACCATGTCCTGTATCAGATGCACCTTAGTCTCCAGAGAGACACCATTGCTCTTTAGTACTTTGTTATTGTTAGATGATGCTATCTAATTGTATCAGATCATTGCAATTCGGTTTAAAACATGGCCCTCTCCTGCCATCCTCATAATCTTCATTGTGCTCAAACTCATTGTTGTGATTACTGCATCCATCTTTTTTGTTGAGAGTTTCGTTGAGACTCTTCCTCTCTTTCACTGAACTTTGACCTCCCCAGCATGTCCTTTCCCAAGAACTGCCTTCTTCTCAATGTTATGCACCATTTATTATGATCTACCCAGTCAATTGCCTTTGCATGGTCAATAAAATATATGTTAGCATCTTTCTGTATTCTCTGCTTTAAGCCATTTTTTTTCCTTCTTGTGTACTATCGAATTGCGTCTGACTGGCATGGGAGGAAGTTGAACCGTCTTCTCCAGAGGAGCATCTGGTGGATTCAAACCACAGAACTGTTTTTCTTAGGGTCGCTATTGAGTCACGGTCAACAAAGGCCTCTGACAACAGTAACGCCAATGCCTAGGGTATTAATCCTTATGATTTCCTTTTCATTTTTTTGACAACTTGCAATTCTTCTAAATGTTCCAATTACTAATGTATGTTCACAGCTCTTTCTCTTCATATTTCTGTAAACAGATATCCAATTTTGCCAGCATCATTTGCTGAAGGGACTATCTCTTCCCCATTTAATGCATTTTGAAGCTTTGTGAAAGATTAGCTGTTCAAAGGTGGATAGATTTACCCTGGTTTTAATTCTGTTTCGTCTGTCCATGTGTCCATTACAGCACTAATACCAAGCTGTTTTCACTACTATGGCTGCCTAACAGGTCAAGAACTGTGAGGCCTCCTACTTTATTCTTTAGTGGTACTCTCCTTATTAGGGGTATTTTTCCTTTCTACATAAAATTGGTAATTAGTTTTTCCATTTATTTAAAGAATGATGATGGAATACAGGTCGGGACTGTGTTAATAGCTGAAAATCACTTTTGGTTGTTGCTGTTGTTAGGTACCATCCCACTGAGCACGAGTCATAGCGACCCTATGAAAAACAGACCCCTGTCCTCTCCTCTTGCCATCCTCATCAGCTCTGACACACCGGAGCCCACTGCAGCAATCACCGTGTCAACTTCATCTCTTTTCTAATCCTCCACTTTCCCATCATGATGTCCCTTTCCAAGCAATAGCCTTTCCTAGCAACATGCCCTAAGTGTGAGAGGTGAAACTTTGCCATCCTTGCCTCCAGGGAGCACTCAGGCAACACTCATTCCAAGACATATCTATTTGTTCTTTTGACTGTCCATTGGATATTCAGTACTCTTTTTCAACATCACAATTCTTAACACATTGATTCTTCTGTCATCTTTATTTGTTGTCCTGCTCTCAGATGCATAGCAGGTAGTTGAAAGATACTGTGACTTGAATCAGGCACACCTTAGTTTTCAAACTGACATCATTGCTCTTCAGTATTTTTGCGTGATCCCTGACATCAGACTTTCCCAATGCAATATATCTCCTGACTGTTGGTACCAACGGTGTTGATCATCTATCCAAGCAAGATTAAATCACTGACAACTTCTCCATCAATTACAATTTTGCATATTGGCCCAGTGGTAAGGACTTCTATTTTCTTGATGTTGAGATGTAATCCACACTTAAGGCTGTAGTCCTTGATCTTCTGCTGCAAGCATTTCAAGCCCTCCTTACTTTCAGCAAGCAAAGTTGTGATATCTTCGTAATGCATGTCACTGGTAAGTCTTCCTCCAATCCTGATTCCACTCCATTTTTCATAGAGTGCAGCTTCTAAAATTATTCACTCAGCATACAGGTTGAATGGATATGGAGAAAGGATTCTCACTGCTGGCATCTTTTCTGATATGAAACCATACCGTGTTCTCTTGTTTTGTATAGATATCAGCTTCTTGTTCTTTGTAGATATTTTAAATGAGAATAACTGCATGCTCTGGGGTTCCATTTTTAGCCATAATTTGTTATAATCCACAACATCAAATGCCTTTGCATAGTCAATAAAACACAAATCATCTTTATGGTATTCTCTGCTTTCAGCCTAGATTCTTCTAACTTCAGCAATAATATATCTCATTCCACAGCCTCTTCTGAATCCATCTAGAATTTCTAGCAGTTTCCTGTTGATGTAATCCTCAACCATTTTTAAATCATCTTCAGCACGATTTTACTTGCACGTGAAATTAATGGCATTTGAGTCACCTGTGACTCGACGGCACTTAACAACAATAACATCAACAGAGAGAGAAAGAGAGAGAGAGAGAGATCAGCTGGCCCAGCGAAGAGAAAACGATGTGACCAAGACAAAGGTGGGTGACTTTTCGTTCGCAGCCCTCAGGCAAGTCTTTCATTGTTTTTGTTCGGACATTCCTCTGGGTCATATAGCCCTGGTGTACAAGTTGCAGTCCATGGCCACTTGTGGTTGCTGTGAGGCTGAACACTGTGACACTGATGTGTCAAATGCGTTAATGGTTGGCTACCCAATGCATACTGAGAGTGGGGTGGAGCTCCCCGATTAAACAAGCGTGGAAGGAGGAGTGGCATCCACTTCCATAATAGCTTGCCTCCGGAAACCCTATGAACTTGGAGAGAGGATGAAAGGCACCCAAGCGTCAAGGACTCTCCTTTATAGGGTCGCTATGAGTCGCCTGCGACTCGACGGCACTTAACAACATTTATAAGGCAAAAGAACCCAGGACAGCAGCAGCAGTGCAAAATCCACACAGTTGAAAAGGCCCAATCTCTCCCTGCCCCGACTCCTACTACTCACTAGGTGGTGCCCCACAACCCTGCCACTCCTTCATCTTCCTACCCAACCCCCACCATCCTATTACCCCATTCCCACCCTATCAGAACCTTGCTTGGTTTTGTACTGTTGTTGTTTGGTGCTGTCAAGGGGAGGTATGACTCATAACAACTCTATGAACCTTGTTTTATCCTGTGCCATCTCATTATCTCTGACACACTTGAGTCCATTGCAAAAACAACACGTCAATACACATAGAAGGTCTTCCTTTCCTTCGCCATCCCTCTGCCTTTCCAGGCATGGTGTCCCTCTCCAAGCCTCTCCTTACAGCATGTCCAGAGTACGGGAGAGGAAGCTTTGTCATCTTTGCCTCCAAAGAGCATTCTGACTATACTTTCTTGAAGACATATCTGTTTGTTCTTTTGGCAATCTGGTTTTTGTATGTTGTTTTAGTTGTTAGAGGCTGTTGAGTAAAACTCATAGTGACCCTATGAACAACGGATCTGAGCTCTGTCCTAACTTGTGCCACCCTCACAATCTCTGACACTCTCAAGCCCATAGCCGCACTGACTGTGTGGATCTGCTTGGCTGAGGATTCACTTCTGAAGTAATCGACCTCGGAAAACCCTATGAACTAGCAGAACATGGTTCCTTATAAGTTGCTTTATGTTGAAGAATTTGCCTTTCTATTCTTATTTTATTGACTTTTTTATCATAAATTGGTGTTTCAACTTGTCAAATGCCTTTTCTGCATCAATAGGATCGGCTGAGGTAGGGATTTCCCCTCCCCCCCTTTGTGTTATTCATGTGGTGGATTTTTTTTTCTATACAGGCCATGGTCTTTGCAATCACTTGTTATGCATCAGAGAGTTGGACAATGACTAGGGAGGATAGAAGGAGAATTGACGCCTTTGAGCTGTGGTGCTGGAGAAGAGTATTGAATGTTCCATGGACTGCCAAGAAAACAAACAGATTCATCCTGGAGAGGGTTAAAACAGGCTACTCCTTGGAGGCAAGGATTCTGGGGCTTCGTCTGACATACTTTGGACATGTCATAAGGAGAGACAGGTCCTTGGAGAGGGATGTCATGCTTGGCAGGGTAGAGGGACAGCGCAGGAGGGGAAGACCCTCTATGAGGTGGATTGATTCAGTGCCTGGGGTAATTGGGATGGGTGTGTCAGGGGCAGTGCGGTTGGCACAGGATAGAGCAGGGTTTAGGGCTGTTGTACATAGGGTCGCTATGAGTCACAAGCGACTCGACGGCACATAATAACAACAACAACAACGCTGAACCATTTTACATATGCTTAGTCTTGATAGGTTATTGGATTCACCTGGCTAGAATTTTGCTGAGCACTCTTATGGCTCGATTGGTGAAAGATATTGGTCTGTAGTTTTCTTTTCCAGTACTTGCTTCCTGGAATGAATTCAGGAATACTCTGTTCATTTCTGTTTTAGAATAGTGTTGGGTTATAGTTGATGTCTGTTTTTCTCTGAATGTTTGGTAGAATTTCTCAGTTGTCTGGGTGGGACTTTTTTTTTTTTATAAACTGTCCAGGTTCCTCCTTTGTAATAGATCTGTTCAAATTTTGTACCCCAGTATATATTATTTTGGGTAGGTGTTTTTATAATTTGTCCTGCTAAGATGAATAGCTGACTATTTATGAGATGTCTCAGGTCAACATAGTCCCAAATGCTTAACCAGCTGTATTGTTATGTGTCGTTGAGTTACCTGAGACTCGGAGCAACCCTATGTACAACAGCTCTGAACCTTGCTCTATCCTGAGCCAAGCTTATTGTCTCTGACACACCTACTCCCATCTCCCCAGTCACTGAGTCAATCAATCTCATTCAGGGTGTTCCTTTCTTACACTGTCCCTTCACCCTCCCAAGCATGATGTTCCTCTCCAAGGTCCCTCCTTGCAACATGCCCAAAGTATGTCAGAGGGAGCTTTAGAATCCTCAGCTCCAAGGGGCAGCCTCTTTTTTCACCCTCTTTAGAACGAGCCTATTTGTTCTCTTAGCAGTCCATGGTATATTCAATACTCTTATTCAGTATACCACAGCTCAAAGGCATCAATTCATGTATCACCCCTAATCATTGTCCAGCTTTCTGACGCATAGCAAGTCATTGCAGACTTTCCCAATGCAATTTGTCTTTTGATTTCCTGGCTGCTGGTACCAAGAGTATTGATTGTGGAGCCAACCAGCTGTATGTGTCCATAGTTTCTAACATGAACAGCTCCACCCATGGCTCAGTTCCCCAATTTCACTATGGGCCTTCACATGATTCACATGGCCGTAGGTATGTGGGCTGGTTTAGGAGAAACTGGTAGGCAGTGGGCCAAGACCCTGTTGACTGCCACTTGTGACCCAGCTAGATGGTAACTGTGGGTGAGGCAGGCTGGTGGTATAGAGACTGGTGAACAGCTGGAAGCCGTGTCCCAGGAAAGCAAACTGTTCCAAAGGGAAAAAGCATCTGACACTGAGATCCCCATGAGTTTACATAAGCATCTAGGGGGGGTGGGGCTTATATCCCATCCTAATCCTCTCTCCTTAATGCAGTAATTACTTCAGCACAAAATAAACAGTTAATCATTGGCTAGAAAAGACATCTGAATGTTAAACCTTAGCCACCTAGAGTAGGTCATGTATCTCTAGAAAAGTGTCTGTTTCTTCCAGGTTTTCAAATTTGTTGGTGTCGTCAACAGTACAGGTTGGCACAGTGACTGCAACAACGGACTTAACACAGCTGAAGTGATGAGGAAGGCACAGGGTCAGTCAAATGCCAATGTCCTGTGCATATGCTATCGGTGGGAACTGACTGACTGCACCAAATAAAACCGACACTTCTTCATAGCACTGATTTTACCGTTTTCATTTCCATTGACTCTCTTGTCTTAGTGCCATTTCCTTTCTTGTTCCTATCATTTTCTATAGGGATTATGTTGGCCGAGGCAGAAGCCGCCTGGGTTAAAAGAAAGTAAACTAAACACTATAATTAGGGCAAAAGAAAATACCCTGGGATGTGCAAAACCTTAATTCTCCCACTGTCACTGCCTTCTGATAAAGACATAGTTACAGAAACACGGAAGGTCAGCAAATAAGAAAAGAGACAGTACAAAGCATCTTGAAGTTCAGTTAACATGTATTACTGCTTATGTAATAAGGAAAACTTCTCAGTAAAAGGTATGAAGACGTACAGGTCAGGAGGACCCTCAACCATGAGTTCCTCTCCCTTCACCCCTCAACAGGAAAATCTTGAGTAGTTCATTCTGTCATCTAGAACGTTCCTGCTAGTCAGAGAACTGTGACATTTTCCTTTTCCCCTACTCTTTTGTTTAATTTACCAGTGTTTTGTTAATTTTATCAATCCTTCAAAGAACCAACTTCTAGTCTTACTATTTTTATCGGATTTTTAGTTTTCAGTGCAGTTGTTTCTATTTGAAATTTTATTCTTAAAAAGGTATCACAGGACTCAGGATTAAAGCGCAAAACCATAAAGATCGTAAGAGACAAAAAGGAAGCAGACTTAGAAGCCCTAGCCTGTGGAAATAGGTCAGAAATGTACAATCAGGAGAAGATAACATCAATGAAAGAGACCTTCTAAAAATTAAGTCCCTGTGTGCATAAAATACTTTTCCCAAGGGTGAAAGAAAATCCACATACTGGGGAATAAACATTTGGCAATGACATCTCAGACAAAGGTTTCATAACGAAAGTCTACAGAATCCTACAGGGGTTCCACAAGGAAAATCCTGATAATCCAATCACAAAGTGGGCAAAATACATGGAAAGACTTTTCACAGAGAAGACATTCAGATGGCTAACAACACATGAAGAAATGCTCAAAATCACTGGCCATAGAGGGATGCAAATCAAAACCACAATGAGATACCATCTCGCTCCAGAAGCAGTGGCAAAGTTTAACAGGACACAGGTACTAAATGTTGGAGCGGATGTGGAGAGATTGGAACTCTCATGCACTGCTGGTGGGATTGTAAGATGGTACAACCACTCTGGAAGGGAAATTAACATTTCCTCAAAAAGCTGGACATAGCAAGTCCATGTGACCCAGCTATTCTGTGAAATACCCCAAGGAAAATAGAGCTGAGACACAGAGATTTGTACACTGATATTCATAGCAGACACAATAGCAAGAACATGGAAACAGCCCAAATGTCCATCAATTAAATGAATGTGAAAGTATGGTCATTCACACAATAGAATACTATGCTATACGAAGGATCAACGAGTGAGTAAAATACTGTATAACATAGGAGAGTCTAAAGAGCATTATACTGAGTGAACTAAGTCTCATAAGAACAAATACTACTAAGACCATTATTATAAAAATAGGAGGGTAACTAGAAAGATGTGTATGAAATCCCCAAAAGGGGAAGGAGAGGAGGGACAAGGGGCAGAGCATGACGGGGGGTAAATCACTAAGATAAGAGACTTTGGTGAGGGAAAGGAGAGGATGAAGAAGTTAGGAAAGATTCAATGGGGACCTGAAAAGTCAAGGCAGTGGTGGGCAGAGATCAAAGGTGATGAAGTTTTATAAAACACAATGTATATGAATGGCTGCATGAAACACAATGTGAATGAAAGAATGTGTGAAGCACAACATACATGAATGAAACACAATGCAGATTTAGTATGCAAACCAATATAAATTTAAAAAACAAAAACATAAAAAGTATGACAGACCATACCAATTATCATTAACACATCTTGATTGCAAGTCTGGTCAATTTCAGACCGCAAAATTTGGTAAAAATCTTCAATCTCCTCCTCTTTGACTTTAGGTGTTAGGGCATAAATTTGAATAATAGTCGTATTAACAGGTCTTCCTTGTATGCATATGGATTATATCTTGTCACTCACAACATTGTTGTTGCTGTTGTTGATTGCCATTGACTTGAGCACAACTCATCGTGACCTTATGAACAAAGGACCTGAAGCCTTTCTCTAACTATTATGGTTTCTCAAAGTTCATAGTTTCCAAAGGCATGCGGTTTAGGAAGTGGATGCCACTCCTACTTCCAGCTGTCTTTTTAACTATAAATGCAACACCATTCTTCCTCTGGTTTTCATTCCCAGCTAGTATATCATGTGATTGTCTGATTCAAAGCTGTCAAAGCCAGTTTATCTCATTAGCAACTATGCACTAATTCCTAGAATGTCTATGTTCATATATTCCATTTCATTTTTCACAAATTCTAGTTTTTCCACATTCATACTTCATATACTTCACGTTCCAACTATTAAAGGATGTTTTCACCTCTTCTCACTTGGATTGACTTTCTATCTGGACTCAGCCTCTAATACTATAACTATCCATGTTCCTCTATTGTTTATAGGGTTTTGGAGGCCTGCTATTTAAGATGCGGATGGCCAGTGCTGCTTAGGAAATGGTCAGTGTTAATCTGGGAGCTCTGCTAAACCCTATCTACTAAGGGTGACCAATCCTGACGCTTGGCACACCTGTAGCACAGCTTTCAGCAACTCACAAGTTAACTCAGTACAGCGAACTGACAGACAAGTGGTATGTAAATAAAAGCAAGAATAAATAAGAATATAGATACGTGTGAATAGAACATGGACACTGCATTAAAACAGATGAGGGGAGAACCATCTGAAAGAATATATGATTATGCATTATATGTACGGAACAATCTGGAACAATGAGTGCATTGTGAGGTTGTAGTAGCAGCTTAAATGTTAAGCATTAGAGAAACCATTTTATATGTTAGTGTTAGAAAATCCATTTTGTTCTGATAGCCACTTTAAGAAATGTATGACTTAATAATTCTGGCAATAATATGTGTCACTAAGGTTTATGTTTCCTGGTACATGCTGACCCAACTGGGTTACTACTCCCTGACTACATCCTGTACTGGCCTGGGGCCTGGACGTCCACGAAAATCAGAAACAATAATTACTTCCAAAAGTGAAGAAATTTCAACTGCCAACCCCAAAGAACTTCGTGTAACCCCATGCACAATCTCTGTATGTAAACCCAAGCTTTGCTTTTCCTCTGGGTCACACGGTTTGGGCAAGAGCTGACATTCTTAACTTGTGCATAATAAAAGGTTTGTTAATCTTCAATATTGGCTGAGTGTTTAAATTTCGCATTTTCTGCCATAACAGGGTGAGCTGGAGAGGGGGAGGGGAGATGGAGGAAATATGCAACAATGAATAAATAAAAGAAGGGAGAAAGAATATAGATACTTAACGCTATAAAGTAGGGAGCGCTGGTGGCCTAGAGGCAAGAAGCTGAGCTGCAACCTCAAAGGTATGCAGTTTAAATCCACCACCTGCTCTGCAAGAGAAGGAAGGACAATCTCCTCGTGCAATTAACTGCCTCTGAAAACCCGCTGGAGAGTCAGCTATGGGCGGGTTCCTACTCTAAGGTTCACAGCAACAAGCTAGAGGTAATTAGCAAATGTAGACTATTCTCCCGATACAATAAACTGACAGATAATCTTGTATCTCCAACAGCAAATCAGCATACAAATATCATGTTGCTGGATCCACTTGAGGCCTGTGGCAGTGTGGCAGGGAAGGGACACTGGAGGGTGTTGACCATTCCAGCTGAGTCACAGCTGGCAGGTGGAGTAACGTCCTGGATGTGGATGGTGGGTCATAGTATTGTCTCTGTTGGTTCTCCAATGCTGGTCTAGAGGGGCGGTCAAATACGCTTCTGGGTCTACCATGCTTGAACCTAAAAGGATGAGCAAGGAGAGGTATTATTGAAAAAGCGGACTGAAAGAGCTAATGAACATTGGTGACTGGAATGCAAAAGTTAGGAACAATGAAGAAAGAGTTGCAGTCAGAAAATACAGACTTAGTGATCAAAATGAGGCTGGGAATAGAATTATATTTAATTTTGTACATTCAATGATTTGTTCATTGCAAAAACTTTTTTAAAGAACACAGTGGCTCTACACATGGACCTCACCGAGTAGGCTGCATAGGAATCAGATTGACTACATCTGTGGAAGGAATAATTGGAGAAGCTTAATACCATCTGTCAAAACCAGGCCACGTGCTTTTACTGTAGAACAAACCATCAATTAATTACTCATGTGCAATTTCAAATTGAGGCCAAAGAAAATTAAAACAAGTCCTTGAAAACAAAAATACAATCTTGAGTACATCCCACCTGAATTTAAAAATAAGAATACATCTGAAGCATTGAATACCAATTGCATACCAATGATTGGAGACCATATGAGTTGTGAAATGATATAAAGGATATCCTCCATGAAAAGAGCAAAAGGTCATTACAGAGAGAGAGGAAAAACCAAAATAAACTTCAGAAAAGACTCTGAAAATTTCACTACAATGTAGATAAGTCAAAACAAAGGGAAGATATGCTGAAGTAAAAGAACTGTACAGAAGACTTCAAAGGACAGCTCTAGAAGACAAAGCCAAGGATTAAAACAGAATGTGCAGCGAACTGGAATTGAAGGATAAAAAGGGAAGAGTTACTCCATGTTTCTCAAGCTAAAAGAACTGAAAAATAAATTTAAGCCTGGAGTTGCCATGCTAACAAGCGATATGGCAAAATATTGAATGATAGTGGAACCATCAAAAGAAGATAGAGGGGAATACACAGAATCACTGTGCCAAAAAGAATTGGCCAGGAAGAATAATATGATCAAGAGCCAGTAGTAATGAAGGAAGAAGTTCAAGGTGCACTGAAGACATTGGCAAAACAACAAAACCCCAGGAATCAATGGGATAGCAATTGAAATGTTTCAGATGACACGTGCAGCCTTGGATATGCTCACCAGTTTATGCTAGGAAATTTGGAGGACAACTGTTTGGCCAACTGACCAGAAGATATTCATATTTGTTCCCATTCCCAAAAAAAGTGTTAACAGAATGTAGAAATTATCAAACAATATCAACTTTCCTGAAAATCAATTTAAAATTTTTTTTAAAAGAAGTTAAAAAAACGAAATCAGAATTTAATCTATTTGGGGGTTTTTTGCTTTTTAATTTTTTAAAGACTTTATTGTTATTATTAAAAATAATAATACTTTTAATGAAAATTTACAGAGACTTTGGATTTCCATTCATCCATTATTGCACTTTTCTCCCCGCCCCCCAGTACACTCTTCTCTTTGAAAAGTAAAAGAAAAATTCTTTCATTTTTACCCAATCCCTCCCCCCAGGTCCACTCCACTGTGCAGCCTTCTTTCTGGACTCCTGTCATGACAATAACGCCTGATCACATATCCCTTTAAACAGTTTTCTCCCTCATCTGTTTCAATGCAGTATACATTATTTCTCCCATCTTTCTTAGTCTCCCCCCACCCCCAATCCCAATGTCAGTCCTGTTTTACAACAGTGGCACTATGCAGTATTTGTCTTTTTGTAACTGAGATATTTCACTCAGCATAATGTCCTCCAGGGTCACCCATTTTGAATAATATTACATGAGTTTCTTGTTTTTCAATGCAGTGTAGTATTCCATTGTGTGAATATACTACAGCTTCTCTAGCTTGTTTCCAACTCTTTGCTATTGTGAACAAAGCAGACATAAACATGGGTGTGCATATACCTGCTTGGGTGGCAGTTATGGTTTCTTTGGGGTATATTTCCAGTAGTGGAATAGCGGGGTCAGATGGTATTTCTATTTACAACTTTTTGAGAAAGCACCATATTGCCTTCCATAGTGGTTGCACCATTTTACGCTCCCACTAACAGTGAATAAGGGTTCCAGTTTCTCCACAATCTCGCCAGCGTTTGTTGCTTGCTATTCTGTTAAGTTTTGCTATTCTGACTGGGGTGAGATGATATCTCATAGTTGTTTTAAAACTTAATCCTAATTGTTAAGCAGTAAAAAAAGAATAAAAACAGAAAAGAGAGGAAAAAGTCCTCCATTCAAAATGAGACTACAAATAAAAAACCTATGATGATAGTTGGACAAATAACCAGAAAGATCTATGATTAAAATGTTAATTCACATTGTGTAAGACTAAAATTAGCAAAATATCAGTAAAAATCACTAAAATTAGTAAAAAATCAGTAACTAACATATTAAGGTATTTAAATAAATGAAAGACTATGTGGGTGGGAAATAAGAGGAATCTTTTGTGAAAAACAATGTATTCAAACTTAGTAAATAAATCAGAGTAAAATAAATTTTTTTTAAAAAAACCTGACAGAACAATACATAGAAAGCTACCCAAAGTTTATGAGACAAAGCTGTGTTAGTTTTGCCTCCAAGAAGCACTCTGGCTGCACCTTCTCCAAGAAACATCTGTTTATTCTTTTGGCAGTCCTCACCACTCCAAATTGTAGAGGAGTAATGATGTCAGTTTGAGGACTAAGGTACACCTGATGCTGGCTGTAGTCTTTCCAATCACTTACTACGCATGCAAGAGCTATGCTTCTGTGCACTGGACAATGAATAAAGATGACAGAAGAATTGATGTCTTTAAGCTGCAGTGTTGGAAAAAAGTACTGAATATCCCATGGGCTATCAAAAAACCAAACATGAATTTTAGGGAAAACAATTCAGTCCAGTGGTGTATCCTTTCTCCATACCTATTCATCATGATAGATGGAGAAGAGGTTTATATTGTCAACAATTTCATCTTACTTAGACCCACAATCAACAGACACGATCACAGTAGTCAACAAATCGGAAGACCGGTAACATCAGGCAAATCTGCTGTCAAGAACCTCTCCAAGGTGCTAAGGTGCAACAATGTCAGTTTGAAGACTAAGGTGCACCTGGTCCAGGCCATGGGTTTTTAGTTACTTGCATCTGGAAGTTAGACAATGAATAAGGATGACAGAAAAAGTATCAATGACTTTGAATTGTGGTGTTGGAAATTGTTGTTGTTATGAACTGTCGAGTCAAATCAATTCACAGTTGATTCTCCAGACGGTTTTTCACGGGCAGTAAACACACTGGAGGAGACTGTCCTCCTCTTAGTGGATTCTAACCACATGCCTTCTTCAGCCTAGCAGTGTAACTAACGCCTTACCTCTAAGTCCGCAGATACACTGCCGAAGGAAGAAACAAATACATCTTGAAGAAAATGCAACCAGGGTGCACCTTAGAGGAGGAGGATGAAATTTCCTCTCATACTTTGGGCATGTTGTTAGGAAAGACCAGTCCTTGGGAAAAGCCATCATAATTGGAACGGTGGAGGGTCAATGACAGAGAAGGCGACCCACAACAAGACGGACTGACACCGTAACAAAGGGCTCAGGAACGTCAGAGGTGGTGAGAATGGCACAGCATCGGACAAGGTTCAGACCCGCTGTTCATAGAGTCTCTTTGTGCCATAGTTGGCTCAAGGGTACTTTATAGCAACAACAGTTCAATCCATGACAGTATTTCTGTCCATTTCATTCTAGTTATTCTGCCTTTCCTCAAAAGTGATGAATTAAACTTTTCTACTATTTTTCAAAAATACTTAAGAGCAATGATGTCAGCTTGAAGACCAAAGTGTGCCTACTTCATGCCACGGTCCTCTCAATCACCTGCTATTCCTCAGAGAGTCAGACAATGAATAAAGATGGCAGAAGAATTCATGTCTTTAAGCTGGTGGTGCTGAAATAGAGAATTGACTGTCCATGAAATGCCAAAGAATAACAAAATAATCTTGGAGAAATTGCAGCCAGAATGTTCCTTGGAGGCAAAGACAATGAAGCTTCATCTCACATACATCAGCATGTTGCTAGATGAGGCTATTCCTTGGGAAGGGACACCATGCTCAGGAAAACAGAGGGTCAAAAAATGAGAGAAAGGCCCCCGAAGAGATGGAATGACACAGTGACTGAGTCACTCAAGTGTGTCAGAGATAATAAGGATGACACCGCAAAAGACAGGGTTCAGGTCTGTTATTCACAGTCACTACAAGTCATACTCAACGACACCTAAGAGCTCAACAACAGCTATTATTATTATTGCTGAGTTGTCCATTTTCTCATTAAAGTCTCATTTCTGTATTTTGGGACTCTGTTTTTAAATGCATAGGGCGCATTATAGGCCTAGTAGTTAACCCAAAGGCCACCCCAAAGGTAAGCAGTTCAAATCCATCAGTTACTCCATAGGAGAAAGATGGGAAATCTCTGAAAATTCTCTGGAGGATCAGCTACGAGTTGGTTCTGACTTGACTGCAATCAATAACAAAAGCATGGCACGTGTAGATGTCCATTATGGTTACGTCCTCACTGATTTAACCATGTAATCGCTACGTAACTTCCCTCCTTGTCTTTTTTGCTGGTTTTTGGTTATAACTTACTGATGCATATTTTTTTCCAGCCTTTGATTTGTTTTTAGCTTATCTTTGTCTTTGTGTTTTTGTAGGTGAACAGTGATGAGTCATGTTTCTAATCCATTCTGCTCCCATCAGTCTCTTAACTGAGGTGGTTATTGCTGTTGTGTTGTTGTTGTCAACTGCCATCGAGTCGTAGATGTCTCACAGTGACCCTATGAACAAAAGGCCTGAACACTAGTATAACTTTCATCCTTTCTCCAAGTTCATAGCGTTTCCAGAGGCAAGCTATTTTGGAAGTGAATGCCACTCCTGCTTCCAAGCTTGTTTTAATTCTGGAGCTCCAACAAACACTGTCCACCATGAGTGACCACTATCAGATTTGACACATCAGTGTCACAGTGTTTTGTTCTTAGGTATATTCAATTCATTTCTATTTGGTGTTTACTGTCAGGCATGAATTTACCACTGTTTTTTGCCGGAAATTTGTTTTGTGTTTGTGTTTCTGTTGGTTTCTTTTTGTTCTAGATATGTCTCTGTATTAAGTGAATTTTTTTTTACATATTTTCTTAACATTTCTTTCATTGTTGTTTTAGTGTTTGCTGAATCTTTGTAATTGTCTTGTTTAATGTTAATTTGGTGGGAAAGTTTCTTCTTTTTCTCTGAGGTTTCTCTGTAATTTACTTTCATGTTCCCCAGTTTAAAACTGTCTGTTGTATCCTGATGTCATTGTGACTTCGTCTCTACTTGGAAACTCTGTAATTACACCGTTTATCCCTTTTTTGTTGTTGTTGTTGTTGTTGTTGTTGTTATGTGCCGTCGAGTCGCTTGCGACTCATAGCGACCCTATGTACAACAGCCCTAAACTCCACTCTGTCCTGTGCCAATCGCATTGCCTCTGACACACCCATCCCAATTATCCCAGTCACTGAATCAATCCACCTCATAGGGAGCCTTCCCCTCCTGCGCTGTCCCTCCACCCTCCCAAGCATGATGTCCCTCTCCAAGGACCAGTCTCTCCTCACAACATGTCCAAACTATGTTAGACGGAGCTTCAGAATCCTTGCCTCCAAGGAGCCACCCGGTTTAACCCTTTCCAGGACAAATCTGTTTGTTTTCCTAGCAGTCCATGGTATTCTCAATACTCTTCTCCAGCACCACAGCTCAAAGGCATCAATTCTCCTTCTATCCTCCTTGGTCATTGTCCAACTCTCTGATGCATAACAAGTGATTGCGAAGACCATGGCCTGTATCAGACGCACCTTAGTCTCCAAAGAGATACCATTGCTCTTCAGTACTTTGGAGAGGTCCCTAACAGCAGACTTTCCCATGGCAATGCGCCTTTTAATTTCCTGGCTGCTGGTGCCAAGACTGTTGACTACAGAGCCAAGCAAACTAAAGCTGTGTACAATCTCAATCTCTTCACCATCCATCCTGATGCTGCCAATTGGTCCAGTGGTGAGAATCTTTGTCTTCTTGACATTGAGCCTCAATCCATATTGTAGGCTGCAGTCCTTGACACTCTGCAGCAGGCGCTTCAGGTCCTCTTCAGTTTCAGCAAGCAGAGTTGTGTCATCCACATAACGCAGATTGTTGATAAATCGTCCACCAAACTTGACCCCACATTTCTCCTCATAGAGCCCAGCCTCCCGGATAATCTGTTCTGCATATAGGTTGAAAAGGTATGGAGATAGGTGTTTATACTTATCATAATGTACAAATGAACATCTCTGGTTCCCTAGTAAAGAAAATCTCTTCTTGGAAGTACAGATAACAGGAAAGTGAATAATTACTGAGAAGAGATTCAGCAGAGGGAGCTGTGGTGGCATAGCTCACAGGAAGTTACGCTGCAACCAAAAGGCCAATCCTGTCTACGGGTTCGAATCCACCAGCAGCTCTACAGAAGAGGCGGAAAAATCTCTTCCTGCTGGAGGGTCAGCTGTGGGTTGCTTCCAACTCAATGGCAATGAGTGAGATTCAGAAGAGGACAAAGACTTAAGGAGATCCAGACCTCATGTTTGAAAACATATTTCCTTGAAGGATTTTCCATTTTTAGAGGAGTTTGATGAGAGACTGTTGGCTCTTTTGGCAGCATCTTGGAACCTGTGGAGCAGACATTATCAGAAGAGTCCTGGGAAGCTGAGTATGGATCCAAAACCTGCTCCTCCATAAATGCAGTGGAAACTCTGTCTAATATTATAAAATGCAGAAACAAAGAAGGATGTTTGAAATGGTCAAAGGGTTAACCCAATAAAAAGACACAACCGTAACGTGAAAATCAACTAAAGATTTGTAACTATTTGAAGAACATGTATCACATGGATTAAAAAAAAATAATAAATGGAACCCTCCCCCCAATAAATAGATGGACATCAGAGATGATGAGAATGGCTAAGGATAGAATAGGATTCAGATCTGTTCACAAAATAGCTTATAGGTCATACTGGACTCAATGGCACCTAACAAAAAATATGCATATATGTATATATATGTATATATGCAATAAATCATTTAATTGGGGACATTTTAAGAGCATCATTGCTAAACTGGAGTCCATTCAGGTAAGCAGAATCAATGTAATATGCAAATTCTTAACCATAGCCCTCTTCTAAATCTTGCTTTAATGTCTTTCATTGAATTTGCAAATGTCAAATTGCTTGAAACAGTATAATTTTTGCTACGTGTTTTGTTTTCCAAAAAGTAAATAATTAAAATATGAGAAAGTCATACGTACAGAATCATTTTAAAGCTGGGAGGACAAGCAGGAGTTGAAAATTAGTTACTAGATAATATTTATTAAGATGGGTAAAAGTAAATATTATATGTAATTAATGATGAAATGACACTGTGGGCATTGTAATAGATGTTTTGGACAGAATGTGCAAAAATAATTGACAAAAATTTATTTTGTAAGCTATAAGTCAAATTACAATAAAATGTTGAAAGTAAAAACAACAACAGCATCAACCAACAAGCAACATCAAGTCCATGGGGAAGAACTACTGGAAAGAGCCGAGAATGAATCATCTTGCAAATGGTGCTCCAAAGAAAAGCAAGGGAAGAATTAACTCCTTCCATGGAGTCCTCAGCTCCAACTTGATAAGTACATTGAGTTGTGTGGCATTAACCTTGCACTATTCTTATCACCCTCTCCCCAGCTCTATCAAAACCTTGAAAACCAAAAACTTTGTTGTGCCCACGAAATGCCCCTCAAAGAAATCCAGAAACACATCTGAAACTTCAAGAGCGTTTATTAATTTTTCCACGCATGGAGGCTCTTTCACCTTCCTCAGAAAGGTGGTGAAAGGAAAAAGCCTCGAGTTTTCCCTCCCACTTGCTTTTATAGCTTTTTCTTGGGTGCCCCTGCTAAGGCAAAGAGATTGGTGGGCCAGGGGGTCAGTCATTTGGTCGGCTTTTGATGAGCTGGTTACTTTCCCCACCTTTACTCTTTTTGTGTCATGTAGACACTAGTTAATTCCTTACTTTTTCAAGGACAGACTGGGTTTTACCCGAGGCTCTCGTGTTTGCCCTAAGCCAAGAATTTTTATGGCCCACTTCTGCTTCCAGTGCTAATGGGGTTTATAAAAAAAAAATGGGGTTTCTGCTGACCCTTCAACTTCACAACCAAGCATCTAAAGGAAAACACCATTCCTTTACAAAATCTTTTTAAAAAGTCATTCTGTGAAATCCACTGCCAAGACCAGACAAAGTCATCCCAAGAAAGCCTTAGACAAGCCTTGAGTCAGATCCTTTCTGACTCAAGATGCAAAAATTCTCAACAATATACTAGCACGCTATGTCCAGCAACACAAAAACAAGATTACATTACAGAATATAAGTGGATTTGTCCCAACAATGCAAGGGCAGCTTAACATAAAAATCCATCGATGGGAGAACAGGTGAGGCAGGAACATGAGGAACCACATACTCACATTCCCCTAAGCAAAACTGGGAAGCATCTAGCAGGTCGGGTACCATCAATGGCCTCAGAACTCTGGCAGCCAGTCAAAGCGTTACCTCACCTAAAGACTGCTAAATCCAAGAAAAGATGTCTTTCAAATGGTAGGCAAACTTTTCCTGCAACCACACATGTGTGTCCCTGCCCACCTCCCAACCCTTAGCTCCATGGCAATATGAATGTAGACTGAAGAAAGTCAGACATACATGCAAAGATGCCTTTCATTTGATGCTATCTGTATAAATTCCAAAATCTCAGCTCTAACAGTCAAAATGTAAATAGTGGTTATCACTGGAGGGAAAAGAGTAGTGATTGGGTAGGTCCTGCAGGGATCTCCTACAGCAATAATACTCCATTTCTTGACTTGAGTAATAAACATATATATGTTTGTTTTGCAGTAAACCCATTGCATTCTATACATCTCTGTTCAGTGCACTTAACTGAATGTTACACTCTTCCTTACAAAAATAGACTTCATGTATTGGTCCCTGTCCACATCCACAGCCTAATCTCCTTGCTTACAACCCCCACTCATGACATATGTATCTAGATCCACCATGGTTTCTCACACCTCCGTACCTGTGTTTCCTTTGTCCTGCGTCTGCATGTTCTTCCATACTTCCACCTTTGACACTCTCCATCTCCATTTCAGTTTAGACTTCAAATCTCAAGTTAGACTTCAAATCTCAAGTCAGATAGTTATTTCTCCTCTTGGGACCATCTCTGAACTCCTAACTCCACATTACTGTGCCCCCTAAGGCTCAGTTACCTGTTTCTCTTTTGATTTCTCATAACACAGTGTGTCTTAGCCAGGGTTTATCAACCTCAACGCTGCTGACCACTGGGCTGGACCATTCTTGCCGAGGCAGCTCTGGTGGCAGAGCCTGTAGGAGCTGCATCATTTGCCCACAGCTGACACTTCGCTGGAAGTCTGAATTTGCCAACCACTCCATACGCTTCCGGAAACTCTATGAACTTTGATAAATGGCCATAGGTGCAGAGTGGCTTCAGGCCTTTTGTTCATAGGGTCGCTAAGAGTCGTACTCAACTCAAGGGCAATCAACAACAACAACCAAGGGAGGAAAATGAGCAATATTCTCCCATGCAGTTTACAACCTCTACAAGCACATGAGAGGATCAGCAATGAGTCAGTCCCAACACGACAGCAAGGAGAGGAAGAATTCTTGTTGCGTTAAATCTATTCTTGAGATGATCTCTAAATTAAGGTAAGATATACAATTACTTGCTATGCAACAGAGAGCTGGACAATGACTAGGGTTGATAGAAGGAGAGTTGATGCCTTTGTGCTGTGGTGCTGGAGAAGAGTGTTGAAAATACTGTATATATTGAATATACTGGCTGCGCCAGTGGGCTCACACACAGCATTGCTTGTAGGGAAGATGCTGGAAGAGACTACACTTCACTCTGTTGTACCCAGGACCGTTAAGAGCTGGAGGTGACTTGACAATATCTAGAAGAAACATCAATTCTTTTTGTGAGGGGCTGTCATTTTTATTTTAGGGTTTGTGTGGGGGGTTTTTCTTTCCAAATCCTTGGCCTTTATCCATTAGATGCTAATAGCATCACACCTCACCCTTCCACCCAATTGTGACCCACGTCCTCTTGTGAGGATGAAATTACTGGCCACTGAGGACCTTTACTCTAGAGATTCGTTGTGACTTGTAGGTGCCATTGACTTGGTTCTGACTCACCACAACACAATGTATGACAGAGTGAAGCGCGCTGCCCTGGGCCAGCCTCACAACTCTGTTGTGTGTGAGCAGTACCCATGTGTCAGTCTGGGTCAGTGAGGGTCTTCCTCTTTGGTTTTTTTAGACCTTCTACTTTATGATAGGAAGCTCTGGTGACGTAGTGGTAAGGAGTTGTGCTGCCAAGCCAAAGGCAGGCTGTTCGAACCCACAAGCCTCTCCAAGAGAGAAAGATGGGCAATCTCTCCTCAGACTATTTACAGCCTCTGAAAAACTGCTGAGGGGTCATTTTGGACTTGAGGACTCATAACAACTACCACCTCTGGGGACAACTTGTTGCTGTCAAGTCAGAACCAATTCACCTAACCCTCCAGCAGGTTTTCAGAAGCTGTAAATTGCGTGGGAGAAGATGGCCCACCTTTCTCCTGAGAAGCTGCTGGAGAATGAGATGTCAGAGAATCTTGGTTTATCAGCACATTTCCCTGTGGACTCTGCCCCAGAGCTCTCCAGAGACAGGGCCCTCCTAATAACACGTCCGAATTACATGAGACAAAGTCTTCTATCCTTGCCTCCAAGGAACAGCCTGGCTATAATTCTTTCAGGACGATTCCTTTGTTCTTTTCTTCTTTTATTTGTTCTCTAAATCTAGAGATTTAGCAGATCAATAAATAGCATGTCCCTTCCACATTTGAGTTCAGCTGTCAATGGAGAAATTGCCCAAAGTCAGAAAGATGAAAATCAAAATGTCAGTGACATAATACAGCTGGCTGGATATGACGGCTTTGAGGTTGTGACCATGATCGCTTGCTCTTACATCAACCAAAATAAAGCCCTCACATCTCAGAGATGAGCAGCACTGAAGAGACACAGGACACAGGCACAAGACAGCCCCTCCTGTACTTGACCAAGGACACGCTTGCTGTTAGGGGCTGTTAGGAAGAGCTGGAGTTTTTGCATGATTTCTCCTCAAACTCCTCAATCACTAAGTCTCCTTGACATAGCAACACTGAACAACCCTCAGCCATAAAAACAAAGTCTTGATGATGTGATAAGGATGCAATTTAAAAACATTAAGTTGAGTGACATAAGGTAGTCACAACAGGACAAATACTATATGTGTTCCCTTATATTAAAATACCAAGACTAGGTGAGTGAATAGAGACCAAAAGTCCATTAGTTGTGCAAAGAACTGGTGTTGGAGGACAACAAGAAGAAAACTCGCTTGGCCTTTCGCACACTGAAGGAACCGAAAACAAATTCAGATCTTGAGTTATAACACTGAGAGTCACTATGGGCAAATCTTGAATGATAGAGAAGTATCAAAAGAACACGCAAGGACTTGTGGCCTAGTGGCAAGAAGCTGCCCTGCAATCGCAAAATCTCGCGGTTCAAATACACCAGATACTCTGCTGGAGAAGGAGGGGCAATCTCCTACTATGCCGGTCAGATCCGACTGAACGATACACAACTGGGGGGGGGGGGAAGAACATGGAAGGAACGCAGAGTCAATGTACTAAAAATAATTGGTTGACACTAAAAATGTTCCAGAACCATATGAGCAAGCAGCAATGACAATGAAGGAAGAAGTTCAAGCTGCACTAAAGGCATTGGTAAAAAATAAGGCCTCAGGAATGGAGGGGCTGTCAATATGTTTCAACTAACTGATGCAGCCCTGGACATGCTCATATCCAATGCCAGAAATTTTGGAAGACAACTACCTGGCCAACTGTCTGGAAGAGATCCATATTTATTCCCATTCCCAAGAAAGGTGATCTAGCAGAATGTGCAAATGATCAAACAATATCATTAATATCACTTGCAAGCAAAATATCACTGAGGATCATCCAAAAATGGCTAGGACAGAGAACTGCCAGATGTTCAGGCTGGGTTTAGAAAAAATGGTGGCAACGAGGATATCAATGCTGATGTCAGATGGGTCTTGGCTGAAAGCAAATACTGGAGGAATGTAAATTTGTGTTTTATTGACTATAGCTTTACATTTGACTGTGTGGATCATAACAAACTATAGCTAACATTTAGAAGCTAACATGGGAATCTCAGAATACTTAATCATGTTCATCTATAACCTGTACCTAGACCAAGAAGCTATTGCCTGAATTAAGGAAGGGAACTGTTAGGTTAGGTTAGGTTAGGTTAGGCTAGGCTAGGCTAGGCTAGGCTAGGCTAGGCTAGGTTAGTAGACTTAAGATTTCAGAGAGAATGGGAGAAAGCTTAATGCAGCTTTATTAAAGGGGGGAAGGGGAGCTCCTGGGTGAGTTCCTCATCCTGGAGAGGCAGAATGGAAAGTCACACTGTGCACTTATTGGGGAGGATTTTTATAAACAGAGTCGTTAGGGAGGGACATTCCACTCTGATTTACGAGCCACCTGCTAGCTCAGTCAGACAAGCAAGGCCATTTGCTCTTCTTATCAGCAGCAGACAAGGCCATCAGCATTTGAGTTCTGAATTCTTCATTCTTCTCTTTGGCCCTCTTTGCCCAGACTGACAGGAACTTTTAAACTGCATGGTTTAAAATCAGAAAAAGTGTGTGTCAGGATTGTGTCCTATCCTCATACCTATTCACTCTGTATACTGAGAAAGAATTTGAGAAGCTGAACTCTATGAAGAAGGCTCACAACAACCTGTGTTATGCTGATGACATAACCCCGCTTACTCAAAGTGAGGAGGATTTTAAACACTTTCTGCAGAAGAGCTAAGACTAGAGCCTTCAATATGGATTGCGTGTCAGCATCAAGAAGATAAAAATCCTTATCAATGGACCAATAAGCAACAACATGATAGATGGAGAGAAGATTGAAATTGTCAACTATTTCATCTTACTCGTATCCACAATCAACATCCTCGGTACAGAAGCCAGGAGACGTATTGCATTGGTCAAGCCATCTGTCTGAGACCTCTCCAAATTACTGAGGAACAATGATGCCCATTTGAAGACTAAGGTGTGCCTGATTCATGCCATGGTCTTTCCATCACTTGCTGTGCATATGAGAGCTGGACAGTGAATAAGGATTACAGAAGAATTGATGCCTTTGAATTGTGGTTTTGAAGAAGAGCACTGTTTTTCCCATGTTTGTGGGTGGAATTGTAAAATGGTGTAAAAGGCAGTTTGGCTCTTTCTTAAAACGCTGAACATAGAAATTCCATATGACTCAGCTATTTCACTACTTAGAATATACCCTGATAACATGAGAACTGAGGCACAGATGGAGATTTGTACACCAGTGTTCATAGCAGCATTATTCACCATCACAAGAACATTGGAAACAGCCCAAATGTCCAACCACAAATGAGTGGATTGAGAAATTATGGTACATTCACACAATGGAATACTATGCAGCACGCAGTAGCAATAACTTTGTAAATTGTTACCTAACTTGGAAGGGACTGGAGAACATTATGCTGAGTGAACTAACTCAGTCCCACGAGGATAAATATTGTATAAAACCGTTATTGTAGAGTGAGTATAAGGATCCAGGAGGGGTGGGAGAGGCTGGAAGCAGAGGGATGTGGACGTGCACGGGGAAGAGGGGATTAATCATTGGGTTGTACAATTTGATGGGGGTTGTGAGGGAAATTGAAAGAATTTATTCAAAGTTGTATTTGAATTTTTAAATAAAGTAGTAGAAAAATTTTTTAAAAAAACAAAAAAATTTTAAAAAAGAAGTGTGTCTTGGAGAAAGTCCAGCCGAGTGCTCCTTGGAGGTAAGGATAATGAAGCTTCGTCTTACACATGTAGAGTATGTCGCTAGGAGAGGCTATTCTTTGGAGAGGGACATGATGATCGGAAAGGTAGAAAGGGTCAGCAAAAGAGAGGAGGACTCTCAATGAGATGGACTGACCCAGTGACTGCAGCAATGGGCTCAAATGTGTCAGAGAGAGTGAGGCTGGCACAGGATAGGACAGGGTTCAGATGTGTCGTCCATAGGGTCGCTGTGGGTCCTACTTGACTCAATAGTACCTAACAACAACAATAGGGAGGGTGGGAGGGAGAGGAAAGGGGGAAGGGAATCATTGGTAGGGAACACTGAACTTCCGTTAAGGGTGATAGAGACTCTGGAAGCAGACAGTGATGATGGTTAAACATGCGAAAACATAATGTCATTGGATCATACAATTGAAAAGTGTTGAAAGGGAAAATTGGTTTTTTGTGTTATATATATATATATATATATATATATTCATCACAACATAATTTAAAAAAAAAAGATGTTGGGAATGGAGGAGGGAGAAAGGAAGGAGAATTGCTCAGGAATTCTTTCCCAAGGAAAAATGGCGAAGCCCCTCTCTACACTGGGTGGTCCCACTGTAGTCATGGCTGGCTCCTTGTCAGCAAATCTCTTGTCCTCCTTCGCCCTAGAGAAAGGAGAACATGACCAAGTGCTACTCATTTCTGCTCCTCCTGTGCCTGACTCTGGCCAGGAGCTCAGCCACATTCCCTCACTCCTCCAGTTTCCACTGTTGTGGTGAACCTGGAATTCTTAGGTCCTTAAATTACCCTGATGGCAACTCTGCTGTTTCGAATCCACCAGTGCATCACAGCAGAAAGACGGGTATTCCTCTCATGTGCGGTTTACAACCTCCAAAAACAGCCTTGCTGTTCAGCTATGAGTTTGAGGGATTAGTAGGTTTTGGGGGGTTTTTTTTGGGTGGGGGTGGAGGGTGGGGGGAGGTGTCAAAGTATCTGCAGAGTATCTACACACTCGTTCTGTTGCATCTGGAAAGCTGCCTGTGTTGCCTCGTGGACAGGCGGGAGGGAAGAGCTGGAGATGTTTGCACACCTGCTCACAGCGTGGTGGCCTCTGCACATCCTCTCGCCTCGCCTGTGCAGCACCACGGGGATGCGGCCACAAGGGGGCGGCGTTTCCTTTCCGATGCCTTTGCAGCCTCCACTCAAACCCAAATCCTTTCTGAGGATGAGCAGAGGCCGCTGGATTGCTCTCTTGCTCTTCTGAAGAGGGGGAGTCTGGGCCAAGTGACTGGCCTTGATGAGCAGCGGCTCAAACCCCAAATCCACTGCTGATTGGGCATAGGCTGCCTCTCTGTGCACCAAGACAGTCTTTTCTTGACATAGTGTCTTCTTGGCTTCCATACCTCCTCTGGGGGTTCTCTCCTGTGGAGCCCAGCAACATGCCCAACCCCTGCAGAGTCACATGAGGGGGGTAACTCCACTCCTCAGTGCTGTGTCAGGGCTGCCCAAGTTCTGGGTCAAGCAGGAAGGTCTAAGTTGACCCTCATTGGGCTTCCAGCACCACTGCTCTTGTTAAGGGTGGTACCGTGGCCTCCAGGGTCCTGCCTCCAGCCTGTTCTTTCTCTGCAACCTGTGAGCAGACTTTGGAGTTTTCGTAAATGCATCCTAGAGACATCATCGGCCCTATCGGCCTCTTTATTCCTGCTCTAACATTCAATCCTTGAGCCGGTGGCCAAATGACTGCAGGAAAGTCCCTCTCTGGATGTAGCTGCCTCCTCGCAAAGAGATGTGACGTCACCGGGGTTTCATGCACTCTGACCACCCTCTCCTCTCTAAAGTCGGCCTCCCACCTTAGCCACCTTTTTCTCATTTCACAAGAAATTATGACATTTCTCAGCTTGCCCTTGCCTCTTGTCTGCGTACTTCTAGGTAAGCCCAGTCTTCAGAGTCAGGCAATTTCAATCTTTGTGCCAATACTTAATAACTTAAGTGTCAAGCCTTGCTTTTCATTATCTGTAAAACGGGTGCGGTAGAATCCACCTGGTTGAGTTCCCACACACCTGACATAAAGCCTGGCAAATTATAGGCTCTCAGGCGATGTTATTTCCCTCCTCGGTAATTCTTCTAAAGCACCAGGTGAGACTTTCTACGTATACAATCTGTTAGTCCCATGTTGTAGCCCTGATGGCATGAAGGATGATCACTCAGTTGCTAACTAAAAGGTCAGTAGTTCAAACCTACTAGTTTCTCCACGAGAGAAAGATATGGCAAGACACAAAGAATTCCAGCCTTGGAAACTTTATGGCACGAGGGTGCTCTGTCCTCAGGGCAACTAAGAGCAACCTGGCATTAATATTCACACACAGTGAGTGGTCGGGGAGCTAGTACTATCCCGTTTCAGAGACAGGGAAACAAAGGCACGGGGAAGTGAAATGTCTGGTTGAGGACACATAGATCGGAAGGAGCAGAGCTAAACTTGACCCAAACTGGATGAACCTTGAAGACTAATCTTTCTCCAGCCTCGCCCTCTGCCTGCACCCATTATAGGTGGACAGAAAGTATAATGTGTTCTTCCCTTTGCTTTCCAGTCCATTCAGGGATGCATTGATCCTGCCTCTGTACCACTCCTTTCCAGTTCTGTTTTATTTGAATCAGATTCTAGTTCTTACTCTCGGAACCACAAGGTAGACCAGTGGCCCAAGAGTCCTCAAGGGAAAGGAAGATGTTGATTCCAACCCCTCCTTAATACCACCATCATTCAAATACATGCACCCACAACCAGGGCCAAAGAGGAGGAAATGGAAGATTCCTACCAGCTTTTGCAGTCAGAAATTGATCAAAGGTGCAACCAAGATGCATTAATAATAATGGGTGACTGGGATGCAAAAGTTGGAAACAGGAAAGAAGGATCAGGAGCTGGAAAACATGGTCTTGGTGACAGAAATGAGGCTGGAGAGAGAATGAATTTAGAATGATAGAATTTTGTACCATCAGTGATATATTCATGGCAAATACCTTTCATAAGAAACACAAATGATGGCTATACACATGGACCTCCCCTGATGGTCTACACAGGAGTCAAATTGCTTACATCTGTGCGAAGAGTCATTGGAGAAGCTTAGCATCAGCTGTGAAAACTAAGCCAAGTGTTGATTATGGAACAGACCATCAAGTATTCATATGGAAGTTCAAACTGAAGCTGAAGAAAAGTCAATCAAATCCACTAGAACCAAAATTTGACTTTGAGTCTGTCCCACTGGAATTTCAAAGCCATTTCAAGAACTGGTTTGAGCAAATACTAATGACCAGATAAACTGTGAGAGGAAATCAAGAATGTGATCCATGATGAATAAAAGGTCATCACAGAGAGAGGAAGAAGAAAAGATCATGATGGATGTCAGGAGAGACTCTGAATATTGCATGAGAGTACCGATAGCCAAAGCAAAGGGAAGAAATCAAAAAGTTAAGGAGCTGAACAGAAGATTTCAAAGGGTGAGGTAGCTCAGGAAGAGAAGCAGAGTACTATAACAAAACGTGCAAAGAGCTGGAATCAGAAAATCAAAAGGGACGAACTCATTTGGCATTTCTTTAGCTGAAGGAACTGAAAAACAAATTTAAGCCTCCAGTTACAATACTAAAGATGCTATGGGAAGAATATTATATGATCCAGGATGCATCAAAAGAAGATGGAAGGAGTACACAGGGTCACTGTCGCAAAAGGAATTGGCTAACACAGAAGACTTTCATGAGACAGCGTACAACCAAGAGGCAATGGTGATGAAGAAGACAGTTCAGGCTGCTCTGAAGGAACTGGCAAAAAAACAAGGCCACAGGAAATGATGGATTACCAGTTGACTTATCTCAGCAAAGAGATGCTGCCCTGGATATGCTCACCAAGTTGTGCCAAGAAATCTGGAGGATGGTCAGCTGACCAGCTACTGGGAGAGATCCCTATTTATTCTCAGTTTTAAAAAGGTGATCTAACAGAGTATGGAAATTATCAAACAATAGCACTAATATCGCATGCAAGTAAAATTTGCTGAAGATTATCCCAAAACTACTGAACATCAACAGAGACCTATCAGAAGTACAGCCTGGGCTTATAGTAGGCTGCAGCACTAGGGACATCACTGCCAATGTCAGATGGATCTAGCCTGAAAGCAGAAAGTACCAGAAGAATGTCTATTGGTGTATCACTCACTATAAAAAGACATTTGACTATGTGGATTACAGCAAATTGTAGCTAATCTTGAAGAAAACGGGAATCCCAGACACCTGATTATGCTCAAGCGAAACCTGTGCTTGGACCAGGAGGCAGTCGTCAGAACAGCGCAAGGAGACACTGCACGGTTCAAAATCAGGAAAGGAGGGTGTCAGGGATGAATCCTGTCTCCATACATTTTCAGATCGTTCAGGAGGCTGTATTTTATGAAGATAAATCAGAATTAGAGGATAATTCACCAATAATTTTAGCACTATTTTGCTTGCTGAAACTGAAGAGAACCTGACACACCTGCTGCAGAAAGTCAAGGACTGCAGTCTTCAATACGGATTGAAGCTCAACATCAAGAAAGAGTCTCACCATTGGGCCATTTGGCAGCACCATGACAGATGGAGAAGAGATTGAGATTGTCCACAATTTCAGCTTGATTGAGTCCACAATAAACTGTCTTGGAACCAGCAGCCAGGAAAGCAAAAGAAAAATTGGATTAGGAAGGTCTGCTGTCAGGGTCTCTCCAGACTGCTGAAGTGCAAAGATGTCAGTCAAGAGACCAAGGTGTGCCTGATGCAGGGCCATGATCTTCACAATGACATGCTATATATAAGAGAGCTGGGCAATGAGTAAGTATGACAGAAATAGTGATGCCTTTGAATTGTGGTGTTGGAGAAGAGTATTGAACATGTCATGGACAGCCAAAAGAACAAACAAGTCTGTCCTAGAGAGGATGAAACCAAGTTGTTCCTTGGAGGCAAGGATTTTGAAGCTCCTTCTCACATACTGTGGGCATGTTTCCAGGAGGGACCAGTCCTTGGAGATGGACATCACACCTGGGAGAGTGGAAGGACAACTCAGAAGACCCTGGATGAGATGGATTGACACAATGACTGGGGACATAGGGGCATGTATGTCAAAGCCAGTAGGACTGGCATAGGTGCATGTATGTCAGAGCCAGTGAGATTGGCACAGGATAGGACAGGGTTCAGGGTTATTGTACAGAGTGTTGCTATGAGCTGCAGGCGACTTGATGGCACATAGCAACACCACCAACATAGTGATCACTGACTCTAAAGAGGCAGAAGGACAATGTCAAGCCCAGAGAATAAAGAGTTCACACGTCAAGTTCTCAGACCCTGATCCCCAAGGCAGGAAGCCACTGGTTTCTATCTCCATAAGGCCTGGGGCTGCCAGAGATGTGTTCACACAGAAAGGAAGGAACAAGGGTGAATGGAGAAGAACGCCCTGGGGGCTAAGTCATTCAAAAGGCAAATGGAGCCAGCCGCTACCCCATAGCTTGACAGTGAATGGTGGGCCCACTACAGGGGGGTGGTCAGACTGGATTTACAGATGCAGGGAACCAGAGCATAAGCTGTCCTTGCAGAGTAGGGATCTGTGAGCCTCTGTCCCTACATCCTGTGTCTCCACAATCCCAACATGACAGAGAGGACACAGAAGATGTGAGTGGGGGAAGATCAGGTCCCAGCCACTAAGGTCTAGTGGCTCAGACAGGACGAAAACCCACTCAGAGCTCCTGAACGGTGGCTCCTGCCATCACCCACCACCTTTCTGGTTAGTGACCCGGCTCCAGGCAACCTTATCAGCAGGAACTCTGGTCTGGCTCCCATCAACCAGGAGTGGGATTGATGGTAAGAACAGGGATCATGGGGTCTCTGTCTTCACCACTCCTCTACAGCTTTTAATACATAGCCTGCTTCTAAGTGTTCAATTAGTCCCAGCGTCCAGCCCTCAATGAATCGTATCTCTCAGGCCCTCAGAAAGTTGGCTCAGCCAGCTACCCACCATGACCTCTTCTAAGAAGGGCACCTAGTAGCCACAGTTCCTGCGTTGGCCGCTGGAGGGAGTCTTGTCCATGTGACTGCACGGGAAGCCCTCCCTGCAAACTGGAAAAACCAAATCCCTGCCCAGAGGTTGGATTCTGGCCCATTGCAGTCTTCCATCAGATTTCAGAGGCTTCATTGGACCACTTGGTGGATTCAAACCACTGACCTTTCAGTTAGCAGCACAAATAATGCAGAGACATCATCAGAGTTCCTCAGACCTTCCTTGCTGAGGAATAAACAGAGTGAAGATGAAAACCGGAGGTTCTCTGAGTCCTGGCCCTGTCTGTGCATTCCAAAGTCCTCCTATTGCTGTCCACAAGCCATGCCTAGGCCCCTCCTGGTCTCTGAGGTCCCTGAAAAGGGAGGTTCCTCAATCTCCACCCATTGAAGAGTATTGTCAGCACTTCCATGTTCTCTCACTTGTGGTGGGGAGGGGTTGCCTGGGAGACAGAAGGAGAGAGATGAGATGGGACAGGAAACAGGAGAGAAAAGGAGGTGAGCAAATGGAAGGGAGAGGTGGTTCTTGTGAGCCATCAAGTCAGAACCAACTCATAACTCCAGTGGGTTTTCAGAGACAGTTAAAAGTAGCCCATCTCTCTCTCATGGAGCAGCTGGTGAATTTGAACTGCATGGCTTCAAGAAGTAGGGGGTCAATAAGAGGGGACAGAAAAGATTGAAAAAAGGAGGGAGAGAGAAAGGGAGAGGGGGAGAGGGAGAGGGGGAAGAGAGAGAGGGAGGAAACAGAATGAAAACTCTACCCTTCCAACAAGCTACAAAACGCAGCCAGTTGAGAGCTCCAGCTCCTCCCACGGTCGGTGTCCGCAGCTTCTAGGCCTGCCCTGTTTACCTCACCCAGCCCAGCTGCCCACGTGCTGCGCAGGTTTTGGGGTTATTAGAGGCTGGGGAGCGTGAGGAACAGGAGCTGGAGAGGAGGAAGTGCGGTGAGACGGTGTAACCAAATGCCCAGCTGCACAAAGCCAGCACTACCTGGCTGCATTACATCTTGGCCGCGGCTCTCACCTGATTTTCACCTTTCTTATCTCCACTTGGGATAGAGTTCAGCTGTTTTTCACTGTCTGAAGCACCATCATTCAGAGAAGGCATCTCCTTCGCCAGCTGACACCTGCTGACAGGCAGCAGGAAGGAGTGAGCTTGGGTATCTCTCGACTTCTTCTGAAAGGCTGTCCCAAAGCGGCTTCGGGTTTCCAGGACAAACCCCCACATTTTCTGGTCTCTGCCCTCCCCAGTCCACCTTGATGAACGTGCTACCTAAGCCAAAGTGATCATTCTGGAGCAGAGGGTAACGCTCAGAGAAAGTTCATTCAAGTGGGAAGAAGCCAAGGTGTTTGGAAGAACCATGTGTCCCTCGATGTCTCTTCTTCCTGTGTCCTCACCCACTCACCAATTCTACGAGTGTGAGCCTTTTAGGAGCCAGACACTGGACGATGCTCCTTTCTCACCTACCTTGGTCTCACCATCCCCCTTGTCCCCAAAGACAAGGATGGCATCTGGGTGGTTTAATTCAAGGACCTTCTCCAGAGCTCACTCAGCTTGATCTGAAGATGGTAGCCATGTCTTCCCTGTAGAAACTCTGACTTCTCTTACATCCATGGCACCATGTTCCAGGTTCTCCATCTTCCCTCCTGGGTATTCCAGCTTCTCCACATCTCTCTACCACCCATCTGCCTTACACACTGATGTCCCCTGTGCTCCATCCCCAATGCCCCTCTCTCCATAAGGCCCTAAAGGGACAGATCTCAGCCTGCAAACACACGGCCTTTCTGCAACTCCACTTCCCTTGTCCCATAACCTCTCCACTGAACCCCTGAGAAATGAAACATGTCCCATCATTGGAACTTAATCATGCATTGGCTTATCTGGCTACCAACTCCCCCGTCTCTCTGGGTCATCTCCGAGATGTTCACAATCTGGTTCACGTAGCCCTGCAAGTTAGACTGTTTTCTACAGGCTCTGGGTCACACCCTGGAGGCGACGCTGGTCCTCATCCCCTGGACCTAAAATCCATGACCCTGCCTTCTCTTTGTGATCTTGTCACCTCTGTAAAATAATGTTGAGAAGCCCATGGAAACACTCACCCTAGATCCCATATCCTCTATTTTCACATTATTCCAACCTTGGAGAATTTGGATTGTTCCCAGTTGAATCATATAACCACACCTGGACCAGTCAGCCCTCTAACTGAGCGAATGTTAGTGTTGCTAGATACCCTAACACAGTCATGGTCAGGAGCTGTGTGACTAAGGCCGGGTGGTATTGCAGCTATACTGGTGGTGTAAACAGCTAACACACTGGGCTGCATACTAAAAGGCTGGTGGCTTGAAGCCACCTAAAGGTGCCCTGCAAGAAAGACCTGGCAATAAACCCCACCACTCAAAATCACATGGGGCACAATTCTACCTGACATACATGGGCCTACTAGGGGCAGAGTCAATGGTGGCATCTTAGCAACACCTACTGAGTATGGCCCTTTCTGCCAGGGGATAGAACAGCTGAAATGTTGGGCCACTAACTGAAAGGCCAACAGTTCAAACTCACCAGCCTCCCTACAGGCAAACGAGGAGTCAATGTCCTGCTAAGGTTTACAGCCTCAAGAACTCGATGGGTGGTCACTGTGAATGGAATGTGTCTCCAGGAGAGTGACTTTGATTTTTGGTTTTGATATTACAAGTTGTTTTACAAACACAGACGTTCAATTCCTACCACTCCCAAGGTTTGCTGTGACGGTCTCACAGTCTATAGACAAGGCAACGGAAGCATAGCAAGTTCAAGCAATGTGGCCAAGGTCACACACTGGGAGGGGTGGAGACAAACTGAACGGACAGGCGGCAGCACATGCTTTGAATCCCATATTCCCTTCAAATTAACCTAACACAACAGTTCAGAACCTTGTTCCTCTGGGGAGGCTTACCAGGTTCAAGTGCACTGTGCCGTCCCCGGTCTCAGACCTTCGCGTAGACCATTCCCTCTTTGATCCTTCTGTGCTCAGTCCACAACTTCCCATCTTCTGGATGTCAGCTCCAAGTGTTACTTTTTTTTTTAAATTTTTTATGTGTGTGCCATCAAATTGGATCTGACTGGTACAAGAGGCTCCTCCTTCAGCAGAGCATCTGGTGGATTTGAACCATGCACCTCTGGGATTGCAGTACAGTTTCCTGCCACTCGGCCACCAGAGCTCGCCACCAAGTGTTACTTTTAATGGGACTCCTTCTCTGCTCTCCCAGGTAACAGGGACCTGACACATTCTTGCTGGCTTGTCCCTTCCTATCAATGAATTATGTTTGGGGTTTTATTTTCCTTTTTTAAAAAAAATAGTTTTGTTTTATTATTATTCTTCATTTTAATGAAAATTTACAGACTTTGGATTTCCATTCACTCATTGTTGCACTTTTCTCCCTGCCCCTCCCCAAGTTTGCTCTTCTCTTTGAAAAGTAAAAGAAAAATTCCTTCATTGTTAAACAATCCCTCCCCTCAAGTCCACTCCTCTATGCAGCCTTCCTGTGGACTCCTGTCATGACAATAATACCTAATCCTCCAAGCCAGTCGAGAGTGTCCTGACTCCTAGGACCCTCCACTGGGTCCCTGAGACTGTGAGTCACATGGCAGGAGGCTGCCCATCTTTCTTCCAGGACCCACCGGTGGATTTGAACTGCTGGAGATGGGTTAGCTGCACAACACAACTTGGGCGGTGTCGCCAGAACTCCTTTAGCTGGACTTACCACATTGCCATGGTTTCCTTGCTGAGTCTTTGATTGCAGTCCCCATTCCGCCTAGAGGCGCAGTGCTCCAAGCAGAACAGGGAGCTCTGATGACCGAGTGGTAAGAAGCCGCGCTGCAATCCCAAAGGCCCGTGGTTTGAATCCACCAGCTGCTCCACGGGAGAAGGATGAGCAGTCTCCTCCTGTGGGATCATCTGCCCCTGAAAACCCGCTGGAGGGTCAGCTGTGTTTCAGTTCTGACTCAACGGCACGTGACACACACACACGTGCGCTTGCCTCAATCAGTGCTTAATATGGAATCTGTGCACACCTGTCAGGTGCCATCAACTGTGACTCACAGCGACACTGTGAACAGATCCGAGCCGTGTCCTGTCCTGCACTATCGTCACCTCTGACATGCTCAAGCCCACTGGACAATCACTGCGTTAAAGCATCTTACGGAAGGTCTTCCTCCCTTTCTCTGACCCTTCCCTTTTCCCAGCATGCCATCCTTTTCCAAGGACTGGTCTCTGCTGACAAGACGCCCAAAGTATGTGACCTGAGGCTTCACCATCCTCGCCTCAGAACATGCCGGTTGCACTTCCTCCCAGACTGACTTGTCTGTGCACTTGGCAGTCGTGGGCTTCTCAGTCCACCCCTCCAACACCACGATTCACATGGTAGGTGGTCAACAAATATCTGTGGGACTAAGTAATGAATGTACCCCAGGGTATCCCCCAGGGCTCTCCAGTTTTAATACTCCCTCACTGGAGGTTTTCTCATCTCTAGGGAACCCCTGTCCCTGCCCCACGTGGCCCCAGCTCTGGAAATCCCGCCCCAGTCTGTCCTCTAGTGAACAGAGCTCTGCCAGGTAAGATTCCCCATACAGAATATGGAGCGAGGGGAGGACGTGGACTGGGGACACTTTCGTACTCCCTTGTTTCTACGGTTCAGACAGAGCAGTCAAGGAAGAGAGGAGAGGCTGAGAGGAGAGACTAAAACCTGGCCATGCTGTCTCAGTGACCAGAGATGATCTCTCAACCCCATAAACACTGGAGCCACCAAGGCGGCGCTGCCACCACACGCTGTGGTCTGGAGTCAGGAGCCGATGAGATCGATGTCTTCTGCAGAGGTTTTCTGCTGCAGCTGCTTCTCATTGCCAAGTCTCCCTGGGGCCCAGAGGGTGATGCAGAAGAGGCAGAAGCACGAGGCATGAGAGCCAAACACTGGCTTCGGGAAGGCGTCGGTAGCTGGCCGTCAGCAGGGCGTTGCCCTGGGTGGTGCCTGGTCTCAATGCTCAACACTCGAGCCCTCTGGAGGAGGTATCAGCCCATTGCACAGATGAAGCTTCCGGAACCAAGAGAGGAAAGCTGTTCTGATGTTCCAGCCAAGCCAGAACCCAACACTAAAGGGGCTGCTCTCTGAGGGGCTGCCCACAGCAGGGCCCAGGACTATGACCAGGAGGAGTATTAGGCACTTCTCGCTTCCCCACCTCCAGCAACTGGAGCTCCCACCTCCCAACGCCTCCCTTCCCCTTAATGAGCATTCCCCCCCATCTCTGACATCTTGGTGCCCTCACTTCTTCCATGCGGAGCCCAAAGAATGCCCACTCCCTCGTTCACGAGAGGCTGTCAGGGGGCTGCAAGCACCCCTTCATCCAGGAGACTATTCTCTCTCAGTTTTCCCAGCAACTTCTTAGAGTCTCTACTCACTGACCCATTACTACCACATCCCCTCAACTCTCAGAGAGCCGATCTGCAGAGCAGCCCCAATCCCTCTCACTCCCGATGGGAGCACCCCACCATCACTAATGGAGTCAGGGGCTGACTCCATGTGGGGGAACCCTGCCCCACTGCAGGCCCTCAGATCATGGGAACGCCTCATCCACCTCCTTGACATCAGAATGTTTGCTCAGCAGCTAGGAATGAAGACACCCGCAGACAGACCCAGCGTGGCAGCCAGGGCCCAGTGCACATCTCCACTTCCGGTCTTGCACATGTTAAGTTTTTAGAACCACCCCTCACTGCACCACGCTCTGAAGGGCTCAGAAGCTGCCAAGCACAAATAGTCCTTCTCACCAACTCTTGAAGAAATTTTGAACACGATTAGACAATGCCAGACGCTAGTGGGATTGGAAAATGGTGCAGCTGCTGCAGAAAGTTTGAAGGTTCCTCACAAAGTCAAGCATAGAATGACTGTAGGATGCAGTGACTCCACTCCTCGTTGTAGATCTCGAAGACCTGAAAGCAGAAACGAAAACAGGCACATACACGCACACTAACATTCATCACATCCCTCTTCATAGTCAGCCAAATGGGTGGAGACAACCCAAGGTCCCTCAAGAGAAAAATTAGCAACAGGCGGTGTGATATTTAGCTATGAAAAGGAATAATGTCATAATTCTCTGGTGGCATAGTGGGAAGAAGCTGCGCTGTAATTCGGAAGACACGTGGTTCAAATCCACCAGCCACTCCACGGGAGAAAGATGGGCGGGACATCTCCTTCCGTGCAATTAACTATCTCTGAAGACCCGCTGAAAAGTCAGCTGTGGGTCAGTTCCGACTCGATGGTACTCAACAATCATCACGGAGATGAACCATGACTTCATTCTTCCAAGTGAAATTAGCTAGTGCAAAAAGGCACATATTGTACAATACACTTACCTCCGGGTAAAGAACAGGCAAATGTACACAGACCCAAGGGGATTAGAGGCAGCCAGGAGATTGGATGGCGAACCCGAGAATGGTTACTGCTTACTGGTTATTAAACACGTCTGAGATAATGGGTAGGTTGGGGGAATAGTAGTGATGGTTGTGAAATGAACTTAGTTGAGTGTGATTAGTGGCTACGTTGTTGATGAAAAAATGGGTAAAATGGCATATTACATGTATTTTACCACAATTTTTTTTAAAGGGCAGGATTGTATTTCAATACCCATGAGGAGAGATTTCAGAGCCACCAGAACTGAGGTGAACCAGCCTGTTTGACATTTTCCAGGTCCTTCCTTTCCATTTGAGTCTTCAGGCCCTCATGGGGCCTGCTGGCTGGAAACACTGTGGAAAGGTCTTCCTCACAGAACTCCACCTATGGAGTCAGGGGGTTGCAAACAGGGCCCTGCCTGGACACAGGAAGACAGACATTGGACTCGTGAAGTCTCTTCTGAGCCTGGAATTTGTTAGAATAACAGAGACCCTGGTGACAACAGAGAGGACAACACTGTCCCACTCCAAGAAGAGTTGTAGGAAAGAGACTGGTAGCAAAGACTTGAATAAACCCAGACAACCCTTAGGCTAGACCAGGGTGTGAAACAAGGTTGGGAGAAAGGCTTATGGCACCTCACTCAATGTATATGAATGAAACATAATGTAAAAGAATTATTCTATAAAAACCAATTAAAAAAAACACTTTAAAAAAATCAAGACCAAACCAAACCATTAAGATTGTAAAAAAAAAAAAATTGTAAAAAGGTCCTAAGAACAGCAACCCCATGCAACACCCACTGTGCTGGGAGGTGGAAGATCCAGTCAAGGTGGGATCCACTGATTCCCACCTCCCTCTCAGCCACGTGCATTCTAACTCCACCTTCAGGATGGTCACACAGGGCCCTGCCGGGACACAGGGAGATGGACATTAAGACTCTTTGAGGTCTCTGCCAAGCCTGGGAATCCATTAAAATATCACGTAGGCTGGTTCCAACTGAGATGAAAGCATTAAAAAAAAATCCACAAAGCAGAGACCTGTGATTTGAGACTTTTCAATCTCCCAGAGAACCTGGTATGGTGCCTTCAGAGATGACACACTTCAATTTCCTGAAATCCAATTAATTCACCCCAGGACTGGGCCCAGTAAAGAAGGGATATATGTGTGAAAAGCCCCTGTAAGTTTTGCCTGACAGCTTGCTTCCTCTGATACTCAACACCCCTTCAGGACCGGCCACTGTCCCCTTCTGTGTGCCCCTAGTTTCAGAAGCTAGTTCAAGTCCTCTGGCTCCAGGAAAGACATGGGGCCCAGGTCTGGCCAGAGGGTGCACAGTTAATTAAATGCAGGCTCTAAGCTGAGTCCTTTCAGAACCAGTGAGTGTTTGTCCCAAGCTTCTTGCTACAAACCTTGGGAGAGGTGAGCTCTTCCATCGGGGTTGCCAAGCCAGCAGGATAAAAGCTGGAACCCGCAATGGCTCTATCTGCCACCACTTGGGTAAATCTTTCCTGAGAAGTACACCAAGTAAGAACCCAGGGAAGAAGTGAGGCAACTTTGAGGCTACTCTTTGAGGCCTTGGGTCCAGCTGTGCCCAGATTTCTCTGCCACTTCGATCAGTACATTTCTTCTCTCAACCAATCTGAGCTGGCTTTTTCTTCCAGCTGAAGAAGTCTAGATGAGTAAGATGTCCAGATGACCAGAATGGATACCTGGATACTGACACTGCTGGAAGGGCTGAGATGACAGAGGCATTTATTCCTGCAGCCCACACAGAATCCAGTGCCTGGGAGAGGCCCCTTTGTGCTGTGAAGACCTAGCAGACCCCTCTTCAAACAACACAGTTCAATGACAGCAGAGGATTTTTTTTTTAACTTTATCATTTATAAAGCCATACAATGGATCGCAAAGAAACAGAACAGCTGTACAGGGCGTGGGGCCAGCGTCAGTGTACAATACATTCATATCCAGGGTAAGTAGCATACATCAGGATTTATACACAGTGGTTATAGGCATGATGATACAAAATATAAAGTATATTTCCATCTATATAAATACACAGCCAGGGATGAGGACGAGGTTGGGTTATTCCATTTTTTTCTTGGAAAGGGTCTAGGATGGTAGAGGGAAGTAGTAAGGGATTTCTTAACTTTTTCTTTTTTATAATGACATGTCAGATAGGAGGAGAAGAAATGGGGAAACACAACAGATAGCACAGACATGCTTTCTCTCTTCACACACACACACACACACACACACACACACTCTCAGGAGAGTTTCAAACTGTTTAACACTGATTCAAAAACAACTTCGGGACATCCCTCCACAATAACCTGGCCTCTGGGAAGAGCTCTGAAAATGAACCAAGGTCCTCCAAAACATTGCAGAGTTACAACACAGGAGTCAAGAAGGGTTAGCGCTGCCCCTGCCCAGCCCCACACGGCCTGAAGCTCACCATCCCCATGACGAGATGCCACCAATCCACAGCCCGACATACCTCGCCTCCTCATTCTTTTTGCTGCTGGGTGAGTTTGAACCTGACAGCCCTTTGCTCACCTCTAACCTCACCTCCAAGTTCCTTAAAGAGATAAGCAGATTTTGCACACACACAGCCACACTTGCGCACACACGCTCACACCCACATCCTACGTAACCCTGACTCAGGGCACTCACATCTCATGACCTGGGTAAGGGGATTCCAGGGACGCTTTCCAGGACTCCAAGCCTCGCTAAGTAGATAGTGACAGGCAACCCCTGGATGGGTCATGGGTCCTTCCAATCTCCCAGGAGGGTTCTAAAGCTGGGGAAAACCCAGAGGGGGTGAAGCCCCCAAAGCAGGGCAGGTGGACCGAAGTCTGGAATGAAGGCCAATGATACTCACACTCAGAGCCTTCAGCAGCTCTGGGACAACCCAAAAGCCTGCCCAACCTCTGCTCAGGACCCTCAGACCAGGGCGGAGTCCACGCCTGAGTGCCTACTCTCAGAACAAGCTCACTTCTGCAGTCGGCTGTTCCCTTCTCCTGACTCACAGCTCCAGCCCCACTGTCCCTGCCCTCGCCTATCCCAGCCAGTAGGGGACACTCCCAGGGCCTCCTCCAATACAGTGGAAAAGCGCGTATGGCAGGGGTTGCCTACAAACTTTCCAGAGCTGCTGGGGGAAGGGCTCAGGGAAGGGTGTGGGATCCAAAGGCCTTTCCAAAATCCAAGCTATTAAACGTCTATCCCTCCAACAGCAGGGAGCTAGGTCACAGGCTTAAGAATAGGGGGGCTAGTCACCCTGGAGGGTGATAAAAATACTCATTTCCTCCACCTTTCCCCTCAGAGGTCACCTCACCACCGTCTCCATGGCGAACCCTCCCTTCTTGTTCCTTCTGGGAGCAGCCACACGGGAATCTCGAACTTCTGCCCCACTGAACTAGAGATGTCGCTTCTGTACCTTCTTCTCACCATACACCATTCAGCCTGACTGAAGCAAGGGCCCCGGCCTGCCTCAGAGGCCTGGTCAAGCCACGTGGATACAAGTGGTGGGGAAAGGCCTGGGCCTGGACCCATCAAGGTATGCGGTGCAGGCTTCCACAACCAGCTCTTTCCTATCCACTTCTCCCAGGCCTTTTCCTGCCCCAGCCCGTTCTCAAGCCCAGACAGCACTCTCTCGGCTGACACAGAGATTCAACAATCAACAACAGCAAACTGAGAGAGAGAGAAGAAGGGAAAGGATACACGTTTACAAAATAACAACAATAATTAGGAAAAGTGCTTTTTCTGAATGGAAATCTTTGGCAAGAATATATGCGTGCTGTGTGTGTGGTGTTGGTGTGCACGTGGGTACAGGCCCACCTGGGCGACAGTCTCCAACCAGGGTCTGACGGGGTGGGGGGGGGGGGTTGCTACCCGGAGACTGAGGGACCCTTCTCAGGAAAGGCCACGTGAATGCTGAGGCAGCATCAACCTTCAGGAGCTGGAAGCCTAGGAAACAAGCTCCTTGTAGGGGAAGGTTGGCGGGTCAGACCTGGCTCGGGCCTGGGTGGAGCGGGCTGGCATGCCGGGGAGGTGGGATGCTGGTGGGTGGTGGTGTGTGGTGAAGAAAGTGTGAAGGCTGACCCCAGGCTGAGTTCTGAGCTGGCCTGACTAGCCAAGGGCCTGGCGCTCCATCCAGATCAGGTGGCCGTTTTGCCCCTGGGGCTGCTGGGTGCATATTATAATTTGTACAAAGAAAAGGGATGGGGCAATGTCTCCCTCTGTATCGGATGAGATCTGGGGTTACCTAGGAAAAGGGGAGAATCCAGAGATCGGGTATAACTGTCTCAGAAGGAAGAGAACTCTGGAGAAGCCTCGGTCACCAAGCCCAGGGGTTCACTCTTTAGGAAGTCCCTGTTCCTCCACCTTCTGCAGACACTCTCCCTTCCAACTCCTGGAAATGAACGTCCATGCAGATACAGCTTCTTGGAGGAGAAATAATAAAGAGATACACATATCACCCACGTCCACCACTCACACCTCGAGTCCTTCGCACGCTCATAAGCTCCCCCTAGGCCTCTGATGATGGGGGCAGCGCCCAAACTGAAGAGCCACTTGCTGGGCTTTGGGCTTCCTGGGAAATAAAGAGGGAGCCCCCTCCTCTGCTGGGCCTTGAGCAGGGCCCATGAAGGCCAAGGATAGAGGGGAAGGCCCTGGATGCTCCATGGATAAAGCCTCCTACCTCTTGGGCTTTAGTTATTCATGTAAAAAAGACAAGGATTGGTTTATGCCTGGGAGGCAATAAAGCAATATGGAAAAACAATAAATACTTCTTGTTGATGTGTCTATCCTTTTTTTTAACCTTTTCTTAAATTTTATTAGCTTACAGATTCTGTCAGTATGTCTCAAGTATATATTATATATATATTTATATATCAGTACAATGCCTCCCTCTAGGGGACCCCCACAAGCTTAGGGAACACTCCAAACTAGAGACCTGGTGGACCTTACATTTCGGCTTAAACCCTGGGGTGGTTTTCAGAGATTTCTCCCCTGCCTTCTGCTCCTCACACAGCTTGATGCTGTTGGGGGAACCAAGGCAGGAGGAGAAACAAAGAGGTTTGACATTGAAGGTAGGACATGTGGTCCAAGGGAGCTAACGCAGAGCTCAGCTGTCACGCGGGCCCTGCCAGAGGATGCAGCAAGGCCCAGCCTCGAACCATGGAGCACAGGGACTCCCAGCTCTCTCCTCAGCCTCACAGGGTGGGGCTCCTGGATGCACATTTTCCAGGATGAGGCCAAGAGAGGGCACCTGCAGGGAAAAGTAGGAAGGCTCCATTCCCAACACCCCAAAAAAGGCATCATGCAGGTGGCAAGTCTCAGATAAGGCTGGTTCTAGGGTGAGAAACCCAAAATCAGAACTGGGGGGTAGGCGGACTAAGGCAGAGTCCAGAGCTGGTGGGAGCAAAGTGCCCATCTTCCCGCTGAGCAGGAGTGGCCATCAGGGTCTTTGGAGAGAAGCAGGGAGGGCTACCCCAGGCGTGTTAAGAGCCTGCCACCTACCATCTGGTGGCAGTTCCTGCTATGTCCCCTCCCTGCTATCATATCATTGACCTTAATGTCCTCCATAGAGGATGCAGGTGTGTGTGCAAACCCTAGGGACTCAGGTGTGGAGCTGTGTATACCTGGGGCTGACAGGGACAAACAGAAACCCCTGAGGGAGCACACAGGTGGGGATGTGTAGAGACCCACTTGCACAAGCGCATCAGAAGCAGGGCCAGGAGGTTGTAGGGTGCCTCAGGTCTGAAATACTTCAAACAGGAGAAAGTCACCGGCTTGCTTGAAGTCCCCTGCTGGCTCTGTTTGGTGAGGCAATCTACTTGCCAGGTAGCCAGAAAAAGATTTCTGTGACTCGCTTTCTCTCTGCAAAGCAGTCAGGTTATGGAGATGCATGTTTTCCACTTCTCTCCACACCAGGGGTCTCAAAGGCCACTTGTCGGCCTCTTCCAAGGAGCTCCATTCTTTCAGGGGCATGGAGGCAGAATTAGGGAGACCTAAGTGCTTAGGAGGCTTCAGGGGGGTTTGCGCTTTGTGTTGACCTAGTGGGATCCAAGTTACTCTCCTCCATCTCTCTCTCTCTCTCTCCTCTCCCACCCCTCTCCAAGACACTTCCTCTCCCCACGGTGCACTTTCTTCTCTCCACCAAAATTGGCCCAAAGTCCTCCTTCTGGATTCAAGGGTGGTCAGGATTCCTGGGTCCCCTCCCCTGTGGCCCCCTCCCCTGCTGCCCCGGCCCTGGGCAAGGCGCAGGGACTCATCTCTTCTGGCCAGCGCTCTGCATGACCTTGGAGACGAAGTTGACAATGGCGGAGGCCGGCTGGTTGGGGTCGAGCTCAGCGAAGAGGTGGCAGGCGTTATCCGTGGTGCTGCCCTGCTTCCGAGCCACAAAGCCGAAGAGCCTGCAGCGGGTGGGAGAGGGGACAGCGTGAGAGACGAGGAAGGACAAGCGGACAAACGCCACTCCAGACTAACCTCTGTCCTTGTCCCCTCGTGTCTCCCCGGGACTCACAGGCTGGAGGAGGAGCACAAGAGAGAATCTCTGTTCCACAAGAAGAAAAGTGCTGGAGGCAGTGGCCCATTTTGTCCAGGATGGGCTGAAACGCTCCTTTGATAGGGACAGGAAGGGGGAGCCAGGGGCAAACACAGACTGGGTGGGGGCATTCCTAGCCAAGCTTCCCTTGGTCCATCCCAGCCCCACCCTACCAGACTGTTTAAATGCACAGCACCCAAGAGATGAATAAAGCGTTGTCTGCCTACCACAGGGCTTGCCCCCCCACAGGCACTACAAGGTCAGGGGACAAAGGACAGGCAGGTTGTCCTCTTCTCAGCCTGTTATGTTCCCTCTGTACTTCACAGGCTCTGAAGCCAGGAGAGGGCAGTGGACCCCCACACCTGTTCTTTCCCCATCCCAAGCCTGGAGTGACCTAACATTCTCTCTTTGCAAAACAAAGTTAAAAATATGAGAGCAGAGAACAGAATGTGAGCTCAGGTCCCCTCCCAGCCGGCATGTTGCTAATTCGAGCAAGATGGGGAAACCAGGACAGCTGGAGACGCTGATGGAAACCCCTCTCCCGAGCCCTGCACCACAGGGGCTAAAATTAGCAAAGGCGGGCCCAGCTCACGACACATGTGCCTGTGAACACACACATGCACACACAGGTCCGCTCACACATATCCTAACACACACATACTCAGTCCTGTACAGACACATGCTCTCATACAACCTCATACACATTCTTTCACACTTACATACACATTACACACCACACTCAATTATACTATTTTCATATATTCATACACAACACATACATAATCTAATCAAACACACACACTCAAATACACCCTCACAACGAGGTCTGGTGGCCTAGGGGCAAGAAGCTGCACTGCAATCCCAGAGGTAAGCAGTTTGAATCCACCAGGTGCTCTGCTGGAGAAGAGGGGACAATCTCCTCCTGTACCAATCAGATCTGATTTGACAGTACACACACAAAAATAATAAACATAAAAAATACACCCTCACTCCTGCATAAATACATAAACCCCTAAACCACATCCACACGTTCAGTCTCCTGCATTTATACACATTCACATACAATCTCTCAAACACACACTCACGGCCTCTTAAGCACATTCATATACACATGCACTGTGCTGTTTCTCCCCACAGCTCTGCTCCCCTCAAGTGTGCTTCTGGAACTAGAAAGAATAATGCCAAAGACCTGGGAATAAGGGCTCCCAGGAGTGGGCAAGCCTGGGGTCCTTCAAGCCATGTTCAGCTGCTGTGAGGAGGTGAAGGAAATCAGAGTGGGAGAGTGGCCCCAGCTCCTGGCCTGTCATCTTTGTTGTCAACTTAAGCAGAGACCAGTCTTGAGCCTAGTTCACTCAGGTCAACTCCTGCCGACTGCCTGGGTGAGTGTGTGAGGCAAGAAGCCCCACTCTCAACAATCCGACAATCAACAAAGCAAATAGCAGAGGCTCACACAATCCTGAGAGGGAGGGTTCCTTATATTCCCACCCAAGGGGCCTCACTTGTCTCTTCATTCAGGCCTGAGTCCCTCTCACTGGCCTCCTCAGCCTCTCCATGCCACCTCCGGAAGGTCTCTTCTGGATGAAACTCAGCCCCAGAGGCCAGCGTGAGGTCGCCTTTGCAACAAGTGGGCATCAGGATCTATCAACGTTTTCAGCTGAGCCACTATGTGTATGACCTTAGCAAGGAAAAAAGTCCTTCCTGATGCTCCTCCAGGGGGACCCCTCCCCATCCTTCTCCTGCCTGTGTTTACTCCCATCTTCACTTTGAGGGACACAGTCCTGCCACAGTCCTGTCTGCAGGGTCTGTCTCCGCCCTCACATCCATTTCTACTCACCCAATTTGTACCTGTCTTTTCAGACTCCTTTGAAAACTGTCCCTTCCTTCCCATTGCCTTCCCCATTCTCTCTCTGCCAGGACACACTCCTTTGTTCACACTCGCATGTGAGGCCTGGACCTAGCTAAAGTCACACAACAAAGGTCTCAATTCTTTTTTTAAAGTGAAACTTTTCTTTCTCTATACAAAGCCAGGCAGTTCAAATTTACCAGTTTGCCTTATGGGGGAAAAGACGGGCAAATCTCCGCCCATGCAATTTACTGCCTCTGAAAACCCACTAGTGGTCCAGCTATGAGTTGGTTCCAACTTCACAGCATATAACAACAACAAACCATTCTTAATATGAAGTCTGAGTATAAAAGTAACTTTTTATTACTCTAAAGGTATCCAATCAAAATTTACTTCTTAGAAAAGGAAGGGAAATGGGGCTGTTTTGCTGGGTCTGAGTGAGGTGTGAATGAGACAGTCTCAGATCAATATTACTAACTAGGTTCTTCTCATACTTGGTTTTGTGATGTTCTGAAAACTCTGATTCACACAGAAATGACTGTGAACATGAACGGGATTTGAGTTTCATTTTCTTCTCAACAGTTCTGCAATCTGAGGGCTCTCTTTAGGCAAAGAGAGAAAGTGAGAAAAGTTTTAAGAAAGATTCGAGAAAGCAACAAGCTCTCTCTCATAGCAAAAGTGAAATAAAAAATCGAATCTCCTGATTGGCTAATATGTGGTACTGGGAGTATTTTGATGTGCTATTTATTCTGCTTTCAAAATTGTTTATACACACATGCTGTTAGGTGTCACTGAGTCAACTGTGACTCACAGTGACCTTGTGTACATAGGTACATAGACCAAACCCTTGTCCAATCCTGTGCCACCTTCACAATATGAGTGGTGAGTGTATATGTGTGTGTGTGTGTGTGTGTGTGTGTGTATATATATATATATATACACACACACACACACATACATACGTATGTATAGCTCCCTGGTTGACCCAAAAGAACTCAGTTCAAATCCACCAACTGCTCTGTGGGAGAAAGATGGGCAACCTCCTCTCACTGTCTCTAAAAATCCCACTGGTGGGTCAGCTCTGAGTTGGTTCTACCCTGATGGCACATAACAACAAAGATACTGTGTTGACTGACAGGCAGACTCTTCGCCAGAATTTGTACACAGATTCCCCTCACTCTCTCACTGCCGTCAAATCAGAACTGATGTGTAGATTGGGTTTCCCAGGGTATAAATTGCACAGGAAGAGAAGATTCGCTTTTCTCCCTCAGAGCTGCTGGTGAATTCAAACCACTGGAGAGGCTCAGCCTTTGGACCAGGAAGCAGCTCCCTATGGATGAAGCCACCAGAGCTTCCTGTATATCTATCTGTAAAGTGAAATTCAAACCACATGATGGTAAAGCCCCTAAACCCCTCTGTAGAATTTGAAGGTTCCTTGGAACATAGTTTCAAAACCACTACAGCATCTTCATGCTGTTCAGACATTCACTGGGGGCCGGTGCTAGGCCTGCTGAGGCCGGAGCTGATGCCCTAGCATTACCTGAGTCCTCCAGAGCTCAATTCTCCAAAGGCCCTTAGGACAGGTGAAGTGTATGACGGCACTGTCCAAAAAGTCCTAAGACCATCCCCAGAATTCAGACTTTGTGGGAACTCTCCTTCAATGAGAAGACTCGGTCTTACCAAGAGGTCCACAGAAGCCTCCCAAAAGAGCAAGATCAAGACGTCAAGATTCAGAGGGAGAGTTTAAACAGCTTCCACCTCACAGCTGTCACACACACACACACACCCCAAAACTCTCAGTCTTTGGGTTTTTTTTTAATTTTCTTTTTATTATTTGTTTGTGTGTGTACTGTCAAATCAGATTTGACTGGTACAGGAGGAGATGGTTCCTCCTTCTCCAGCAAAGCATCTAGTGGATTTGAACCACACACCTCTGGGATTGCAGTGCAGCTTCTTGCCACTAGGCCACCAGAGCTCGCTGACTCTCAACTTTTTGTCTCCACCTTCAGACCCCTGCTGCCTCTGATCCTGGAAGAGGGAGGCGTGCAAGATCCCAGCCAGGCCTTTGGCCCTGAGGCAGAAAGAGACTAAAGACCTGCCTGACAGGCTCACTTTTCTTCAAAACTCCACTATCTTGCTGCTTTTTCTGTAACTTCTTGTTCTGGGCTGTAAACATACCCCCCTACAACCCTTCTTTAAAAAAAATATTAAATTTATTTTAATGAAAGTTTACAGAGACTTTGGATTTCCATTCATTCATTCATTGTTACACTTTCCTCCCTGCCTGTCCTTCTCTTAGAAAACTAAAAAAAAAATTCTTTCATTGTTATTCAATCCCTCACTCCAAGTCTACACCACCATGCTACCTTCGTTCTGAACTCCTGTCATAACAATAATATCTAATCATATATCCCTTTTAAGTTGTTCTCTCTCTCAACTGTTTTAATGCAGTAGACATTATTTATCCCATCTTTCTCAGTCTCCCCCCCAAAAAAAAACTAGGTCAGTCCAACTCAAAGTGGATCAGGGACCTAGGACTAAAACCAAGGACTATAAACGTCTTTAAAGAAAATCTTGGAAGAACCCTATAAGTCCTAATCCACAACATAAACAACCCTTCTTCACAGAGCATAGAGAAAGACCAATTAGGAGGAGAGGGAGGGGGAGGGGGAGGAGTTAGACTTACTTCGCAGGGGCACCTCCCTCCGTTTTCATCCACCTGTGGAGGAAAAGATGGCACAGGGCATAAGTCATGATCCTTCTCCCCGAAGCCCAGACACATCGCACCCAAGCCATCTGCAGGAAGCCAGAAGAGACCCACATGGGGCATCCGGGAGGGAAGACACCATAGCCGCCCTACAGAGCTGTCCCTCCTGTGGAGAGCAGCAGACATGGACATGGAAGAGGGGACAAGAATGGCATCTTAGTCCCCGAGAGGATGTCTAGAACATTTTTTTCCACAAACGTGGAGGCCAAGATGTCCAGCACCATCCCCCCGACTCCCACAGACCAGGGGGAAACGCCACGTTGAATCAAACACTTATGCCAGTGTTATGGAGCTGGGTGCAAAGGGTGGTGTCCCCACTGACTTACTTTCTTTCCTGTGGATCCAGCGCACAGAAGGTGACAGTGTTGAGGGGATAGTGTCGTCTGAAGAAGAGCCTGTGGCACAGACATCAAATAGACAATGAGTGTCTAAGTGGACATTTCCCCCATGCGCCACCTAGATGTCCGGCTACCTTCCCACCATCTGCAGTGAGCATGGGCTCATACAGTCTCTGCTTGGCTTCTAAGATGCTCCACAACCACCTTGTCAGTACGAGCAAGGTGGACCTGAGCTGTTCAGATTGGGGCTGTAAGCAATGCACAGGCACAGACAAAGCTCTCCAGAATCCTAGGGACTGGCAAGGGAAGAGCTGGGTGACGCTGTGAGGGGAGGATGCAGAGCCTGTGGCCCACAGATCACCAAAGAACAGGAAGGTGGGAGGGGAGCCCTTAGAAGAAAGGAACTTCTATCAATTGAATTTACAGTCAATACAAGAGTATTTGTTGAAGGGTAAAAGGAAAGGTAGACAGTTCTATAAGTCGATAGAGAAATGAGAGAAGTGGGTAGATGAGGATTGATGGATGGACGGATCAGATGGTGAGTTCTGGAAGGATGGATGATTGATGGATGGGTGGATTTGATGGATGGATGGAAGGATGGATGGTTAGATGGATCAACTGGTGAGTGCTGGATGGATGGATGGATCAACTGGTGAGTGCTGGAAAAATGGATGGATGGATGGATGGATGGATGGATGGATATCTGAATGATTCATTCAAATGAATGTGGAAGAATGAAAGAGTGAGCAGCTGGAAGTGGATAGGAGATGGATGAACAGTGGAGGAACAGTAGAGAACTGGAGAAGATAAATTAATAGCTAATTGGGAAGGTGAGTGGACGGGCAGATGGAAGGGGGGATGGCAGGAAACCAAGCCCAGCACAGAAGCAGGTAGACCATTCTTACTTTCTCTGGTTGTCAGTCAGAGTGATTCCCTGGGCGGAGACCTTGAAGTGAACAATAGTGGCGGCTGGTGTGGGATCAGCAGCCAGCGTCTCAGAAGTAGCTTTGGAGATGGCCTGAGGCCCAGTGAGTGACTCCATGTCCACAGAGTTGACGAACAGCACATTGCAGGCTGGGGGAAAAAACACACCACCCACGTTGTCATGGGCCTGGAGTGGGCAGGGTCAATGTCGCAGCTCCCCTTTTCAGGAAGAGGACAGAAGTGGATTTCAGGCCAGCCTTGACCCAAGGCTTCACACACAGAAAAGGGGTCTGCTCGAAGGAATCTGGGAGTCGGAAACGTCCAGCCTGCAACTGCAGGTGGAACACGGGAGGAAGCAGGGAAGCCTTGGGCCGGGGTTCAGCCCCTGGTGGCCACTCACCTGCCCCTTGCTTCAGCAGGTCTGTGGTGGAGTTGGCAGAACCAGAGCTATCTTTCGATTCATCTGTGGGGTCTGAGACAAGAATTCAGTTAGTAACAAAGCCCCTACAGCTGGAAGGCAGCATGCACTGGGCTGGGCCCAAGGTGAGCAATGCAAGAAACCTGAGGCAGCTCTGTGGATACTTTCTGCAACAGATACTTGCTTTTAACAAAGAACCTGCTCACTGGCACGGCGCACGCTCAGTATGAACATCCAATGATAACTCCGAATATAAGCACACTGGTTAAGGACTCTGGAGCCCAACAGAACTGGCCTCACTGTATTTGCACAGATGTTTCATGTGCCATCAAGTTAGAACTGATTCAGGGCTGACCCAGCATATTTTCAGAGGCAATAAATTGCACAGGAGGAGATTGCCCATCCTTCTCCAACCTTTGCTGGGCGTCTATATATAGAATGGAGATGATGCTAATAGTCCTCCCAGTTCCTAGTTCTTAGACCTCACACTCGGGGTCTAGGAACCTTAAGAGGGGGTGGAGTACAGGGAGCTGTGTGATAGGAGAGCTTGTGGAAGCCACACACAACCTCCACGTTGGAACCTCTCTCTGAGAGATGCTAAAATCTCCTCCAGCCCCAGCACCTCAATGAATCTGGGCCCTGTGTGTGGGGATGCCTTTTGCTCCTACTCTTTCTCACCCTCTCCTCAGACAGTCACACAGCCTAGAAACTCCAGGGACAGCCTGGCCCTGGCCCTCTTTTTACTTATCACGTAGAGCCCAGCCTGCGGTCACCCTGAGCCATTCCTCGCGTGCACTCTTTGCCCTTTATAACCTTCCACACCCTAAATCTGCCTTCTACGGCCCCTTCCTTCTACCCCACCCATCATCCTCCAGGTATGGTCCTCCCTCAACTCTCTTCCTAACGCCCCCCCCACCCCGGGATACAGCTCACTGAGAGGGTTCAGTATGAACTTCTTAAAGCCTCCAGTGGAATTTCCAGGATGATCTGGCAAATCAAATATCTATGTCCTTGGAGTCCATTTTCTTAATTAATTTTTCCTTCTTCTTTATTATGCCAAAAGGAGAGTGGTTTTGAGTTACCCCAGACTGGTAAGATGACCCAACAACGCTGGCCCACGCTCCAGACTGACTGGCAGGGTTGAGACATGGAAGGAGGCCAGTTCAAGGACAACATGGTGAATGAGGAGTCTCACATTCCTACCTCGGTTTGGAATGACCAGCTTACAGGGCAGAGCCAATGGGATGATGGAGTGCTGGTAGACCAGGGCAGACAGAGATCCTGCAAAGGGGGAAGAAACAGCACATCAGAGCAGGGTTACAGGAGTGGGCCAAGGGCAGCATGCGAACCATCTCCTGCTGTATGCAATCTTTATCTTCTCTGTTACCTCACCCTCATCCAGCAACCAAACTGATAACCTATCCCTTTTTTACCCCCCTCACCCAGCAAGACTCAAAGAAGAAATGGTGCAACCACTCTGGAAGGCAGTTTGTTGCTTCCTCAAAAAGCTGAACATAGAAATTTCATATGACCCACCTATCCCACTGCTTGGAATATACCCTGAGAATATGTGAACTGAGGCACAAATTGAGATCTGCACACCAATGTTTATAGCAGCATTATTCACCCTCGCAAGATCATGGAAACAGCCCAAATGTCCAACCACAAACGAATGGATTGAAAAATTATGGTACATTCACACAATGGAATATTATACAGCACATGGGAGCAATAACTTTGTAAATTATTATCTAACTTGGGAGGGACTGGAGAGCATTATTCTGAGTGAACTAACTCAGCCCCACAAGGATAAATATTGTAAAAACCGTTATTGTAGAATGAGTGTAAGGATCCAGGAGGGGTGGGAGAGGCTGGAAGCAAATGGATGTGGATGTGCAGGGGGAAGAGCGGATTAATCATTGGGTTAAACAATTTGATGGGTGGGAGAGTGAGGGAAATTGAAAGAATTTGTTCAAATTTGTATTTGAATTTTGTAAATAAACTAGTAGGGGGAAAAAAATAAAATACAAGAATAGAACTTGAAGAAAAAAAGACGCCTAACAATTTTCCTTTACTTGAAACTTCTGCGGGCCTCTCTCGAAGACATCCCTCCAGCTATGTTTCGACAGAGTCATAGGTGTGTAAGGGGCTCTGGGACGGAGAACTGAAGATTGACTCCTAGGTTAGTCACTTATCCTGTACAAGAATTTGGGTAAGTTTAACCTGCCTGGACTTTCATTTGCTCCATTGTAAGATGGGGACAATGACGAGCATTCTTGTGAAGATCAGAAGTAATAACATAAGGCATCTAGACGGTGACTCAGGCATCGTAGGTGGGTAACAAAGGCAGCTGTTGTTCAACTATGAAGCTATCCAAGCTATAGTGATAATACAGTGTCTCAACTGGGACAAATACAGACAGGAATTACACAGAGCTAAGGAGCCACCGCGCAGAGGAGAGGAAGTCATTGCTCATTTTCTGCTCACTGTTCATTACCTTTATTATGAACAAGGAGGCCTGAGCAGACCTACAACAGAAGGCATTTAGATCAGAGTCCTCGAGGAACCGAGGCTAAATCAGAGCTTCTGAGAGCGGGCTCTGGATGCAAAGGCAGGCGGACAACTCACCGAAGTTTGGCTCATTGGGGCAGCCTTTGAGCTTGACTCCTCTGGGACCAGTCTCGATCAGGAAATGCCTCACCAGCTCATGGGTCATATCTCCTGGGATGAAGCAGAGGAAATAAGAATTAATCACTTCTCAAGGCCTCCTCCCTCCACCTCCCAAGAATGCTTCCTAACATCCCCAGTATGCAGATAAGAGAAAGGGTTCTGCAGGAAACATAGCAAGAACCTTCTGGAATGAAATGACTACAACTCCTATCTCACTCTTCATGGAAGCATAACTTTAGAGTGCCAAGAATCCTGTTCCTCCATCCTCTGATTCCAATCATCACCAAGCCCAAGACTTGCTCTTCTGAGGAGTCTCATGTAGCTGGGACGAATCAGGTCTGATGAGAATTAGAGACCTTCCTACTTCCAGGGTTTGAAGTGACTGTACAGATCACCTGGTCCTGGGACCCTTGTTCTTAAAGATGACACTACCTTTTTTATTTTGCTGCATGATGGTCGGAGGGGGAGATGACACCTTCATAGCCAGCCCATAGGCTCCTCGGAATGAGTGGCTGTCACGGATGATGAAGGCCCCCGGCTCCTGGTCCTTCAGGAGTGCAATGGCTGGTCGTTGAGGAGGGATCAAAGAGAGAGGAGGCAAGAAGTTAGTCCAACTGTGACTCTCGGCCCTCATGTATTCTTAGATGAAACAGCTTCTTTAATGTTAGAATTTATACATTCTTTAGAACGCTCCTGGAGTCAACTCATTGACAGGCTTAGCTGCTAGTCAAAAGGTTGGAGGTTCAGTTCCACCAAGAAGCACCTTGGAGGGCAGAGCTGGAGGCTGACTTCCAAAACCCATCCCCTGAAACCCGACAGAGAATACTTCCACTCCAAGACCCGAGACCCGGGGGGGTTACTGAGTCAAGTCAACTAAGCACACAGACCAGAGTCCCGGAGGAACCCGGGCCAGGACCTGAGCTTCGGGGACCGGGCTGGTAAGAGTCCTCCAGAGAAGCTCAAGCAAACATTATCTGTAAAAAGCCAGTCAGTAAATATTTTAGGGATTGCAGGCTATGTAGTCTCTGCTGCAACTACTCAAATCTACCACTGCAACAGTAAAGTAAGCATCAACAATGCATCAAAGAATGGGTGCGGTGGTGTTTCAATAAAACTGTATATAAAAAGCTGGCAGAGTCTACATTTTTTTTAACAGAGTCTACATTTGATCCATGGGTTGTTGACCCAAGTTCTACACTACATAATCTATTCTTCAGAGCTGATGTGGGCTTCATCTCCATCTCCACATCCCAATTCTGCTTTATCTTTAAGTGAAACCAAAGCTCTGTGCTGTTAAGGAACCCTCAAAGGACACTGGACAATCTCAGACTCTGCTGTCCCCGTGCTCCATCACGGGAAGGAACCATGCACCGCCCGACCTATCCAGGCCCCTCTCTGGCCACCCCTTACTACAGGGGGAATGAGGGTCTTCTCTGGCTGGTGCTCCTTGCTCAGGGAAGACCCAGGCCTTGAAGCAGCCAGTGGTGTCCACTGAGGACCCTCCGGTCACAGCACAGCCCAGCACTCACCCTGTTCTCGTGAGATCTCAGGCTTGTACCAATATTTGGAAGTGTCCTGGACAAACTTTACTTTAGCCCGCGTCTCAGGGCTGTTGTCTAAAGGAGAAAGAGAAGAGAAGTTAGTCTCTTCAAGCATTTGTAGGCAAGAAAGAGCCTGGAACACCTTCTCATCCATTTCCAGGCAGGAGGCACGTCCACCACCTTGGATCACTGAGCTGCTGTTCTCAGCTGAGCCAGCTTCCTCCCACTACTTTCCCACTTCCCTCGAAGACCCTGATACCCTCCTATTTCTACACTAGGTCTTTGCAACTTGCAGCTCCTTTCTTCCTAAGCTCAATTGCCCAACATCATCATAACAACTGGGAGGATGCAAGAACAAGGATCACTCATCTTTCTAAAGATGCATTTCTGACAGCTCCCCAGAACTCCCCCTTATCATCCATGGGCCCCTCTTTCCTGGCAGAGCTCCTTCCCTGACTCTCTCCACATCATGGTGGCTTTCACTGAACATTAGGTCCTGGAAGGAAGCATGGCGAGCATCTCATCCAATTGAGAGAGAAAAATAAGGATCAGAGAGTGGTCATGACTCTCCAAGTCACACAGACGGCTGACAGAAAGTTTTAGAAACATCTTCCCAAATAAGGAGTGTTGAGTACCATCGAGTCAGAACTGACTCAGAACTGACCCTACAGCGAGTTTTCAGAGGCAGTTCATTGCACAAGAGGAGACTGCCCATCCTTCTCCCGTGGAGCAGCTTGTGGATTCGAACCACATGCCTTAGGGATTGGAGTGCAGTTTCTTAGCGCTAGCTCTACCCAATCTTTCTGTCCAGGTATTAGGATGTGTGGTGTGCACTCTCCTACTACTTCATTTACCTCTTGGGGACAAATAAAACAGAAAGGGGTGAAATGAGAAAGAAGGAGAGGTAACGGAATATTCCAAGGTCAAATTCTGCTAGCATAGGTCAACAACAACAGTTGGTAGGTAGGGAGGTGCACCGCCAATGCCAAGGCAAGTGACTGTACTCTATCAGTAGCTCTGTGGGAGAAAGACAGGCAATCTCCTCCCACTCAATTTAGAGCCTCTGAATATCTGCTGGAGGGTCCGCTGTGAGCCAGTTCCAAGCTCAACAGCAATGAGGGGTTTTATCTCTTTCCTCCAGAGGATACCAGTGTTAAAGACGCTCTGGATGTTTTCTCTCCAGACTGTGTCCATTTCAGTGTAGGATCTGTGCTCCCCTAGACTTCTGGAAGAGCGCTCTGGTGGCAAGAAGTTGCACTGCCAGGCCAAAGATGTACAGTTCAAATTCACCAGCTCCTCCCTAGCAGAAAGATGGGCAATCTCCCCTCACGTGATTTACCACTTCCGAAAACCCACTTGAGGGTCAGATACGAGTTAGTACCAACTCATGGGTATATAACAACAGACTTCTGGGAAGGCACTCCGTAGTGCAGTGGTTGAACACCTGGCTGATAATTAAAAGGCTGGCAATTCAAACTCACCAGTGACCCTGCATTAGAAAGATGTGGCAGTCTGTTTCAGTCAAGATTATCACCCTGGGAACCCTCTGGGACAGTTCTACTCTGTCCTGTCAATTCACTGTGAGCTGGAATTGACTTAATGGTCCTGGGTTTAGACTTCTGGGATCTTCATCTCTGGGGCAGGGTAGCTCCCTTTCCGTACAGCTGTGCACAGCAGGAGGCAGCTGGGGTGCACAGTCGGGTCCTGCAACCGCTGCATGCTGCTCTTCTCTCTCTAATCCGAAGCCCCCAGGCCCCACCACTGCTCTGGCCTATTTAATGAGCTGTCAGAGGCAGCTACAGTCCCATGTGCCTTCCTGTGTTGATTCCAGTGGTTATTTTAAGCAGGGAAGATGGTGGGAAACAGGAAGTGCTTCAGCAACTACAAATTCTGCATCCTCTAAGGAGAGGAGCTGGGAACCAGATGTCTCTGGTGGGTGACAGGAAGCAGGGGTGTGCAAGGTCGCCATAAAGTGTCCCAGGCTGGCAGGCTCAGGGAAGGGCCTGGGAGGGACGCACTGAGAATGTGGGCAGCTGGTGCTCATCCCAGGGCTCCAAAACACTCTAAATGGCCTTGATCACCCTGGGGTCAAGTTGGAGATCTGGCCAAGAGGCTACAAGGCCTGCTGAGACCCTGACCTCTGCATAAGGCAACAGGCTCTTTCAACAAAGATAGAGATGAAAGTTCTGGGGACGAATGACGCGGTCACTGCGCGAGGCTGGGCAGGCCTCAGTAAAGCCAGGTGAGTACAGTCTAGATTCCAGTGCAAATGTCCAGTTTGTGGGGTTGGCTCATGTCACACTTCCGGTTGTCAGAACCATTATGAGGGGATGTGAATGCTACTGGGAATCAAAACATGGTTAACAGCAGGCTGTGGACCAACAAAGGCACAGAGGTCCAGGTTTGGAAAGAGTACTTTCACAGTGACACTGAAATGCAGGAACTCTCAAGCTTTGGAAATATGATTAAGACAACTCCAGCAACAAACTTAAGAGGACCAGTTTTAGGCAAACTTAATTGGATTTGTGACAAATACATGAGCTTCTCTAAGCTTTAGTTTTCTCTTGTGTAAAATAAAGCCCATCCTATGAGTTTACGTAAGTAAGAAATATTACTTAGTTAAGGGCCCAGATCATAGTATGTTCTCAATAACTGTTAGTGGCTGTGGTGGTGATGACAACAATCGTACCATCAGAATACGTTCATTGTCATCACCTGCATCTTCACCTTCACTGCTGAATCCCTGGTAACACAACTATTTGAGGACATCTAAAACTCTGGTTACACAGATATGGAAACTGAGGCTCAGAGGACCGGGGTGACTGCCACGGGATGTGAAATAGAAACCAGGGCAGACGTCCTGACTCTCAGGCATAATCTGTCAGGCAGGAGGTGAGAATGGGAGGAGAGGCCCACCTGGCATGGAGTACTTGGAGAAGTCAGGCAGAGTGTGCGAGAAGGAGACAGTGCTACCCCCGCTGGGGCTGGACATGCCGCTGGCGACAGGTGAGGAGGACACCTTCCCATTGATGGTGGCGTAGTTGGGGAGGCTGCCTGCTCGGTCTCCCACTGACATCCTCCGCTTCTCTGGCAAGGCTGGTGTTGGGCTCCCTTGCCGGAAGGCTGCTGAATCCGGCGAGGGGGAGGTGGCAGGGCTGCTCAGGCCAGGGTAGTAGGCAGGGGAGACCGGGAAGGAGGGCGTGGACGGGGCCTGGTAGCCAGAGGCACTGCTCTGCCGGGACAACGTGGGTCTCCGCTCGTCAGGAGTGGAGTAGCCGCCATAGGCCGCGTGCCGGTCCAAGCTTGGGCTGCCAGGAACCACCGATCCGGACCCTCCAAGGTGACGCCCCAGGCTGGGGCTCCCAGGGCTGCCTACTGCACCGCCATGGAGACTGGAGGCCAGGCTGCCCTGGTGGGCCCCAGGGTGCCGGCCCAGGCTGGGGCTCCCAGGGGTAGTGGCTACATTGCCATGGAAGCCTGAGGCCTGGGGGGCTCCTGCAGGGTGACGGCCTAGGCTGGGACTCCCTGGGGTGGTGACCATATTACCATGGAAGCCCGAGCCTTGAGTGGCTCCTGCAGGGTGTCGTCCCAGGCTGGGACTCCCTGGTGTGGTGACCACACTGCCAGGGAAGCCAGAGGCCTGGGGGGCACCTACTGGGTGCCGACCCAGACTGGGGCTCCCTGGAGTGGTTGCTGCACTGCTCTGGGGGCTGGAGATCATGTTACTATGGAAACCAGTTCCTACATTGCCATGTGGACCTATAACCTGGCGATGGCTCAAACTGGGGCTGCCAGGGGCAGCCATGCCGGGGTTGGCAGCACGCCGACCAAAGCCAGGACTAGAAGGAGTGTTGGTGCCCACTGTCCTGTGACGTGCCTGCGGGCTCCCAGGTGTCGTGTGGGTGCCGGTCACGCCAAACTGAGGCCGGGCCTGGCTCTCGGGAGACGAGTTGAACTGCTGGAGGGAGTAGTCGGTGCTGCTGTAGCTGCTGCCCACGGTCGGGAGAGGAGAAGAGCTCTGGTAACTTCTCTGGGCTGAAGGGCTAGGTTGCCCCAGGCTGCCGGAGCGGAAGCCAGAATCCAACAGAGGCTGGGTGGGTGTTCGGGGGCCCTGGTCACTGCTCTCCGCGGAGGGGAAACTGCTCACTGAAGTGCTGGGGGAAAGAGGGCAGATAGAGACGTCAGCAGAAGACATTTATGAAGCAACGCAGTGAACTTTCCCAGCCCATCAGCTCCTCCCTCCAACCACAAACACCTGTAATAACAGCTCTAGCCGCTGAGCACACGAGAGCCTTTACACATTCCATTTCAGAACCATTGCTGCAAGCCTGCAAGGCTGACATTACTGATCATCCTCATTTGACGAAGAAGATACTGAAGTTCAGAGACATTATGCTCAGGACCACATAGCCCATAAAAAGCAACTGAGGTTTCATCTCCTCTGTGCCAGATTCCAAACTGCGCCACTGAGGTGTTAACCTAAAAACTGGCTTTTAAAAAGCCATTTCGGTTAGCTGCCTCTGGTCTCCAGCTACCTTAACTGAAGACAATGGTCTTGCAGATCACCATGGTCTTAAAAATCAACAGCTGTGGGACTAGGGTAAGACAAAGAGGGCTTTCCACGCTAGGCAACAAGACTTGAGGTGAGAAAAATGTGAAGCAAGGCTTGTGGTGGCAAGACCCTGGTGAGAGCGAGACTCTGATGGTGGAGAGACTGTGGCATTGCTGTGGACTGACGGTGGCAAGGAGCAACCTGAGGCTTTTTGCATTTGTGCTAGCCACAGCTAAGGTCTGGCTGTTCTTGCTGGATGTTTGAAGGAGAAGCTGACTTATAACTGCTCTGGGGCAAACCTTGCTGGATGATTTGGATTTGACTACTGAACTAAAACCGGAGACTAGATTTATTGAAGAATTGTGCCTTGGAACTGCTGGTCTAAAACCTGGACTTGTTCTGGGTGATACTTTGCCTCCTCCACTCTCCAACTTTCTTCCCTAATGAACCCCATTGCTGGTACCATAACTGTGAGTCTGTGAGTCAACAACGAATAAACGAACCTCTTGCTGTTGACGTGGCTCCAGAGGCATCATGGGGCTGGGCTACAGGCTCTTGATCTGCTTTCTACTCTGGTAGAGGTACAGGGAGGGCCTGTGCTATTCTCACTCCCCTTGGTCCTTTCAGAGAGACTCTCATGGCCCTGTACCCCCATGGCCCATCTTCCCCACTTTAGACAGGTTTCGTCTCCACTGCCAGATTCTAAACTGCACCTTGCAGAGTCTTGAAGCCAAGTGAGGAGGTCTCTCAGCATCACATAAACTGAGAAGGAATCAGATTACCCAGCTCCTGTTCCTACCTGACTAAGTTTCTCCCCAAGTAATACTACATCCTTAATATCGCCAGGGAGAATGCTAGAAATAAGGGCCACAGAAAGCAAAATCAAGGGATAATGATGGAGATTTCAAAGGCTATTTTGGCTCATTATGAGGTCTACTTTCTAGAGTAGATCAGTCCACTAACAGAATAAGCTGTAAGGCACAGTCACAAGGCTTCCACCACCACTGTTGTTTACCATTGAGTGGAATCGACCCAGAGCTGACCCTCAGAGACCATTTAATCGCACAGGAGGAGACTGCCCATCATTCTCCCATGGAATAACTACTAGATTTGAACTGCATGCCTTTGGGATGGCCACACAGCTCTTTATACCACTAAGCCACCAGAGTTCTGACTCCCATCGCTAGACATATTTAAACACAGGCTGACAGACCTCTGGACCTGCATGTTGTGGAGACAACATGCACTGAGAGGTAAGCTATGATGAGGCTGACAGTCATCCCTAATTGTAAGATGCTGATAAAATTCCATTCAGGGGGGCTCTAGCTGGAAGAACAGCCACCACCTAAGTTTCCCCTCTGAAGAGAAGAGCAGGTTCTCAAGGGAACTCAGCAGAGGACTGCAATGGAATGGGAGCTTCAACACACGGATTGTCTTCACTAAAGTTTCCCCACGAGGACAATAAAGGTGCCATCATATCAGCTCTGACTCAGAGAGATTCTGTGTACAGGAGAACTAAACTCTGCCTAATCCTGTGGTATCCTCCCAATTGCCACTGTGCCAATCAATTTGATGAGGTAAAGTACCTCTCAGGCCTGCTGAAGCAGAGAGGACTGAGTTAGTCTTTGGCAGGGTAAAACCAAGTTCTCCTTGGAGGCAAGGATTTTAAAGCTCCTAGGGCATGTGGCCTGGAGGGACAAGCCCTTGGAGAAAAACATCATGCTTCGAAGGGTAGAGGGACAGTGGAGGAGAGAAAGACCTTGGATAAGATGAACTGACACTGTAACTGGTGTTATAGGGGTAGGTGTGTCAGAGTCAGTGAGACTGGCTCGGGCTAGGGCAGGCTTCAGAGCTATTGTACACAGGATCACTATAAGTCACCAATGGCTTGATGGTACATAACAACAAGAAGTCATTCCAAGGGAGTTCTGGTGGCCTAGTGGGTAAGACGTGGGGCTGCCAACCTAAAGGTATACAGTTCAAATACACCAGCTGCTCTGTGGGAGAGAGACAGGCAATAAAATCCCTTCCCATGCTATGTATATCCTCTGAAAGCATACTGGTCAGTTATGAGTTGGTTCCAATTCAACCACGGTGAATAAATGAAATTCTTTGAGGATAGAAGTTTGCTTCTATCTACAACATGGCAATTTCGACCCCAGGAGCCCAGTGGTGTCAGTGGTGACGGAAGATAAAGAGCCTCAGAACTGGCTGCGTAAGCTCGGGTCCCCAGGATGATGCAATATTTGGGGTGGAACTGGATGCTCTTGTGCCAGACAAGACAGCAAAGGGCAAGGAGAAGGTCAAAGTCAGAAACAAAGCCTAGCTAGTCCCCTAGAGAAGGGGCCAGGGTGACACACGACCTGGTGTGGAAACACTGGATGCTGAGAAACAGCCGGTAGAACTGAAAGCATTAGTCTGAGCAAGGCGGGGGGGGGGGCACTGATAAGGACTTCTGGAAAATTAGTTATCAGAGAAAAACCCATGCAGTTCCTGAGTCATGAGAATCGCCAACACTACAGCCAAAGAAATTTGGATGAGAAAAGTGAAGAACCTCAGACACCAGGGCTCACTGAGTGTTAATGGGGGGGAGGGACCACTGAGTGTTAATGGGGGGGGAATCCCTTCCCCTTGGCCCAGAGTCGGACCTTCTGGGAAACGGGAGCTGAATGGTTGTCTGTGACTGCAAAGGGTGAGGAGGGGGCCCCACACTTGGCTTAAGAATTCTCAGAACCCTCGGGTCACTTAGCCACTCTCACCTGAGAGTGGAGTTCATACAATGGACCCATTTAGGGTCCACAGGCAACCCAGACCAGTGGGCCTGGCCTATGAGAAGGAAGTGGCTGAGGCATTTCCCAGGCTCCTCCTGGCCCCAAGGCAGCCCAGGCTAAGGAGGGCAGTGGGCACAGGAAGGGAGGTAGAGGAGGATCTCCCTCCTGGGGGCACGAGTTCCACCCAGAAGAGACTAACTTCGTTCCCTTCCTGTACGGGGGACTCTGCACCTGGAGTTAACCCTCCCATTCTTAAGCTTCTTCCCCTTCCAATGTCCTAAACCTTCACCACTCCCTCCTGCTCCACACAAGGAGCTTCTCACTACCCATCTGAACACGGACACGTCACTCTGACCCACGCACAAGGCCAGGGCCCACCCCTCTGCGTAGTCCTCCTCCCCTGCAGGCTGCAGCCCTCAGCCCCCACTCCCACGGCCTTGCCTCCAGCCCACGTCCTTCCTGTGCTGGCCTTCTACAGCCCTCTCACGCCTCCTGTGCCCTTCACCATCCTGCGGCTCCTGCCAGACACCACAAGTACCTCCAGGCCCAGCAACGCTCTCTGCATCCCTGGCCAGAAATAAAGACTCCTCATTTTGAGCATCAGGGAGCTCTGGTGACCTAGTCAGAAGGAGCGGCACTGCCATTCCAAAAGCACACGGTTTGAATCCATCAGCCGTTCCATGTGAGAAAGATGGGAAATCTCTCGTTCGATTAAGCTGCCTCTGAAAACCCGCTGGAGGGTTGGCCAGCTATGGGTTGGTTCTCACTCGATGGTTCACAAAATCATCACTCTGAGGACAGGGCATGCCCCTGCTCCGGGGCTGTTGGGACTCTCACTCTGGGTGGATGGCCTCGGGTGCAGGTGGAGGTAGTTAGAGACCCAGACTCAAAACCGGATGCTTTAAGTCTGAATCCAGTTCCTGTTAATACTGATCTGTACTATCGAGAGCAAGGTGTTTTCACCTCTGTGGGCCTCAGTCTCTCCTTCTGAAGAATGGGACTAATAGCAGAACTCACCTTTAGGACTGTCATGAATAGAAACAATGTAGCTGTCGGAAGCACTAAGGGGTGTGCCTGGTACATAGGGGATACATGACTACAGATTAGTGACCACCGTTGTTAAAGCTTAAGCCCATCTGCCTCTGAGCCCACTATTGAATCTGCGCTGTTCTGGACAGATGGAATTGAGCTGAACCTGGAAAGTTGATCTTAGCCAATCCATGCTCCTCCAGGAAGCAGGACCTTGGGTTGCTCTGTAAACACGTGCTGGTGAGCTGGTTTATGGAGGCAGCATCTGGATGTGACTCCTGCCATTCACACTGTAGGCATTCCGAGGTTCGCATCTCCCACCCACCACACACCTCTGCTTACCTGTCAGCGCTGAGGATGGGGCTGCTGGTAGAGAGGGGGCTCGGAGAGACAAAAGAGCCACCCAGCACCCCATTCCTCAGGGGTGTCTCATGGCCATATGCCTGAGCTGCTGGGGCACTAAAGCTCTTGGGCTCAGGCTCCTGGGCTCGGGGCCCAGCCATGGCTGTCCTCGCCACAGACTCGACATAGCTCCGGGGCTCTGGAAGGGACAAGGAGACAGAGACTCAGCACAGATTCACAAGGACAAAGCTGGCCCCAGAGCCTGGCTGATGGGGAAGGGCATCCCAGGGACAGCGCCAAAATGACAGCCATGCAAGCCAATGACACTCTTCCTGGGACGTCTGCCTGCCCATGCCCACCCCTCTTCCCGGCTCCTAGAGAAGCTAGAAGCCCAACAGCAACCTTCCGCCAAAGGATTCCAGGCTCTGCCTCTGAACACAGCCCTCTGAGAGCATTCCCTGCAGGGGCCAGGACATCTGCTTGGACTGCTTCTGCTCCTCAATGACCCTGCTCTTCCAGGGTCTCCTGGCCTCCCCCGAGACTGCTATCAAGTGGGGAGCTCTATAGTGGGCAGAGTTTGGGTCCACCCTTGCCCATTTCTCAGGATAGTTCCAGGGTTCACACAGGCTCCTCCCTGTGCCCAGAATCCAGAAACAGGCTTGCCTGCCTAGCAACAGACCTGCCCTGGGAGTCATGCCCAGCCCTGGTCACAGCCAAGCTGCCAGCTCCGAACGTCTCTGACGCCAAGACACACCCACCCAGCTCTGCATGACACACTTAGCATTCTTCCCAAGGCGGTCACCAGCTATCTGCTCCTATAGGAACTGGACATTCTATCACTGCCCTCTCACATTTCAATAGCACTTAAGAGCCTACAAGGAACACTGTGTACACTCTCCCTCTTCTTGGCATGTGGAATGGAATACGCTCACAGGAAGGCAGGCAAATGTCTGAAGACCATTTCACGAATGAGAACACTAAGGCCTACAAAGTGGTGGCAGGCATGGGCAGGACGCAGGTCTCCTGATTTCAGGAACCCAATGTCTGTGTTCCCCACAAGGCCTCTCCCCTTTAAACCAAGTGCTCCATGCCTCTGTGTGGCCTAGAAAGGGGCCAGAGCGTCAAAGGAACTCCCAAAGCTGGCTGCCACCCAGACTCCTGCTTGTCCACACCATCCCCCCAAACCTCTGCCCAAGGCCCAGAGAGTCAGCCAGAAAAGAGCTAACTAGGGTTATTCATAAGGTTAAAAATAGCAATTATATGAGGAAAGTCGGGCTGGGAGAATGTAAATAACTTGCCCGAGTCACAGAGCTAGCAGGTGGCAGGGTGGGCCCAGGAACCCAGGCGGTCTGGCCGTGAGCCTGCTCCCTTACTCACTGCACACAGAGCCTGCTAAAAACCAGGGACTGATGGTTTCAATGTGCATCTTCAGTCTTACGGGGCTAACTTCTTGCCCTGGGGTAATGCCTCAGCAGAAGGAACCCTGGTGATCTACTCAGAGAAATGGCAAATGAGGCCTCTCTTTTCTGAAAACCACCCCCAGATTCTTACAGATGTGCACCATGGCTTCCCGTGGGTTCCCAACATGGGCGGTACCCCTCAGCTCCCCCAGGACTTCAAGTTGGGGGTCCATCTGCTCCCCAGCCACCGCTATACTCCTCGGGTGCCCAGAGCCTGCCCTGCTGACCCCAGAACCTCACTCAGAGCCTGACACACAGGGAGATGTCATACGTGTTTGTCACACAGTGAATGGATGTATGGCATGTGACCTCATGCAGGCATATGACAACAAAGGCCCAGAGCGACACAAGAGGAGCACCTGGGGGTCCAGAGGGTTAAGAATTCGGCTGCTGGTGCAACCACTGTGGAAGGCAGTATGGCGCTTTCTCAAAAAGCTGCAAATAGAGATACCATTTGACCCAGCAATTCCACTAATAAACCCCAAAGAGATCATAACTGACAACCAAGCAGATATATGCACACCCATGTTTATCTCGGCTTTGTTCACAATAGCAAGGAGTTGGAAACAACCTAAGTGCCCATCAACAAACGAATGGATAGAGAAGTTGTAGTATATTCACACAATGGAATATAATGCTGCATTGAAAAACAAGGAACTCATGCAATATTATTCAAAATAGGTGACCCTGGAGGACATAATGCTGAGTGAAGTATCCCAGTCACAAAAGGACAAATACTGCATGGTGCCACTGTTGTAAAACAGGACTGACCTCGGGGTTGGGAAGAGACTGAGAAAGATGAGTTCAAAAATGTATACTGCATTGAAACAGATGAGGGAGAAACTGTTTAAAAGGGATATGTGATTAGGTATTTTTGTCATGACAGGAGTCTAGAGCGAATGCTACATGGTGGGATAGACCTGGGGGAGGGTTTGTAAAACAATGAAAGACTTTTTCTTTTACTTTTCCAAGAGGGTAGTGACTGGGCGGAGAGGGTTGGGAGGGGGGAAAAGTACAACAATGAATGAATGGAAATCCAAAGTCTCTGTAAATTTTTACGGAAATTAACAATAAATTAAAAAAAAAAATTCGGCTGCCAACCAAAGGGCAGCAGTTCAAACCCACCACTGGCCATCATCCCCTGGGGGGGAAATGAGGCAGTGTGCTTCTGTAAAGATTTGAACCTTTGAAACTCCATGGTCTGTTCTACTCCTCTGCAGAGCCAGGATGAGTCACGACTGACTCAACGGTAGTCAGTTTGTTTTGGGTTTTATTATTATTATTTTAAGAGATACACATTCCTTTATCTCATTCCCTAGAGGTCCTGCTGACCCAGAATGTTCTAGTTTAAGCTGACAGAGGTCTGTGCTTGTCTCCAGTAACTGATGGTTCCCTGGTTTCTATGCTGTGTCCAGGGGCTGATTCTGTCTGTGTGCGTCACCAAGACCCACTTGCCCTGTGGCTCCAGAGATGGCTTTGGCCTTTGCCTAGTGGGCAGGACAGGCAGGAGATAACAGCGAGAAAGGAGAGAAAGATCCAGGTGCCAGTGGATTCACCTCTCTGCCCAAGACCACAGCTCCATTACTCCCAGTTCCTTCAGGCCCGGGGTGGGGCTGGCACTCTACATCTGCTGGGCAGCACCCTTGATGACTTGCCCAGGTCATTTAAAGCATCATTAAACTCTCCTTAGGTGTCTACGTGAGCCATCCTCTGTTGGCCAAGACTCTAACCCCCGCACTGAAGAAGCATCTCCCTACCTTACTCCCCAGCATGGAAGGCAGAGAATATAGTACACTACTTTTACCAGCAGAAGGGACATCAATGGTCAGGACAGAACCTGGGAACCCAAGTGCTCAAAGAACCAGGAGCTAGGACTCTGGGGTGTGAAGTGGGGACAGAACTGCTTGCCCAGTGAGAAGCAGCAATGGCGGCATCAAAAAACAGCCATCAGGGTGGAGGTGGCCACCGTCACCGCAGAGCACACCAGGGCCTCGAGCCTGGCTAGCAGTCTGCAAAATCTGGTGACCCAGCTCTGGTCCCCCACCTGCCGTCTTCCTGCTCTCCACCCCGTTTTCCTCTTCCCACCCAACCCTTTTCCTCTGTTACGTGGTCTGCATGGTCCTCCAACGGGGCCCTTTCCTGCACTTCCAGTCTCAAATCAGGAGGCAGGCCTGAGCGAAGCCTTTCACACCTCTCCTCTCCTCACAGCCTTGAGAACAGATACTCGGGCAGTGAGTTGGTTGCTTGACTTCCTAAGTTCATCTGCAGAACTGTTTAAAAAACCAAGCTTCCAAACTGAGTTTTTCAACTCACAGTTCCTTAATGGAAATCCTTCCTTTCTCTTCCTATCCCTCTGCTGTCACTCTCTCCTCCCCCACTCCAGGACAACAGAAGAGGAGGGGACTACTGGCCCCATACTCAAGGCCACAGCTCCTTATCCACTTACCAGAGAGGCCACTTAGGGCAGGCTGCTGAGCCTTGCTAGGACTCAGTTTCCTCATCTATAAAATCGCAATGTGGATACTCACCTGCTCAGCCACCATCAGGGTATCAGGGATGAGCAAGTTCCTTTTAACTCCTTCCTGCCAAGTCCATTGCCAGAGTCTCCAGGGTTCCTGCCAAGTCCATTGCCAGAGTGGTGCAAACTGTTAATGCACGCAGCTGCTAACTAAAAGCCTGGAGCTCTGTAGCCACCTCATGTGCCTCAGAAGAAAGGACTGGCAATTGCCTTCTTAAAAACAGCCACTGAAGCCCTCAGAGTACCCTAACACACACGGAGACTGGATGGGACCTGGTTACCGGTTAATTCCAATGCTAAGGTTAAGAACTAACCTCAATGGTACCCGTCTACAGACATGTCCCTAGGTAAGCCTACTCCCGATTGCCCCAGTCCTCTCTCACCCTCCTTTCCTCCAATCCTGGAGCAGCTACACACAGCGGTAGTGGGAGTATAAGACTGGGAGGGGTGGAAGAGGTGGGGCTAAAGCACATCACACAGACCATTCTAGAAGCCCAAACCCACTCCAAGTGGCTGCTGGCGCCTGAGAGCAGCTGGGTGGATCTAGCAGGCAGTGAGCCTCTGCAGGCCAAGAGGCCCATCAACTCTCCATCCACACCCTCAAATGCATTCTCTGCCTCTGAGGAAAGGTTCTCTGCCCAGAGAGAACAGTCCTTCTACCCTGAGGGAAATGAAGAGATGTGGGTGTGGAGAGGGGGAGAAATACAGAAACCCCAGAATCCTAAGTCCAGGAGCTCAGCAGTGCGGCCTTCTAGCTTAGGCCATGCGACCCTCCTCTGTGCCTCTCTAACGGTTCCTGCCCAAAATAGCACATCTGCCGAGCCTGAAACATCGACTGGCGTTCCTCTCAGCAGACAGTCCCATTCATCTTTATCTCCTCCGCATCTAGCACAGGACCATGCACACAGTAGCTGCTCAACACGTCTGCTCAACACGGCCCCTACATTCCAGATGGTCAAGTGCACCTGGGGCCTGAGAGCGGGAGGAGGGCTCGCTCCAGCCCGACGTCTCCCTCCTAGACATGTCTGTCCACACCTAATCTCCTCACCAGCATAACCTAACCTGAAATGTGTCCATGTCTTTGAGGAAGAAGTTTCAGCAATTTCTCTCCCTACTTTCTCCATGGGAAGGCAGTCTCGATGCCAACCTTGGCTCCTTACCACTGCAGGCTTTGTGTCTCTCCTTCTTGGAGAGGAACACCGGCCCCCACTCCTAGTAAAGCCACTGTCTAGTGATCTGAAGTATCCTCTGTATCCTGAACAATTACAGAGGAAGAGGTCACCCCTGATCGGGCATAGTCTCCCAGCCACACACATGACTGGCTGTGTGAGCCTGGGCAAGGCATCAACCTCGTTAAGTCCAACTCCTCATCGGTAAAAGAGGGTTCCTGCAATCTTCCTCTCAGGACTCCTGAGAACACTAAACAAGGTGATACAACATGACTCCATAGGGGCTGGTACCTGGCTGCCAAAACTCTCACTCCACAACATTCCTTCCCTTCTTCTAGCCTCTAGAAAAGAAATCTAGAAAAAAGGCTGTCCCTTCCCACCGGATCTCTGCACAGATCATCAAGATGTTCTTCCCGCCTCACCACAGGGCCTTTGCACAGGCTCTCTTTCTCTTTGTAAAATGTTCTTTTCTCATTCCAGTTATATCAGATAGCGTCCACTCATGCTCATATCTTGCTTCTTCAAGCTAGATCTGGTTTTTGTTTCGTTTTGTTCTGTTTTCCCGTAAGTTCTCACAAAGCTGAATTCCTTTCCCTCTGAGCACTTATCTCCAAGGGCACTTGTGAGTGATCATTCACTTTTCAGCTCCATGTGCTCTCTCATGTCCTCCATGACAGTGAGGGCCACATTTCCTATGGCATATCCTTGTATCCCAAGATACCACTCTACCCTCAGAGACAGACAAAAATATCAACCAACTAAATGAGTCAGTGAGTAGATGAATGAATGAATGCAGAGCGTTCAGGTCTCGAACAGAGCAGACCTCCCCTGGAATTTTCCTCGTCACTGATCCCACTTCTCCTTAGCTCTTGTGCCTCTGATAACTTTTCCACTTATTTCTTTCTGAGTTTCTCATCCAAGAATCAGCAAAGAAATCGGGCAGCCCTTCAGAAGGGCAGCAAAGAATGTGCTTCGGTCTGACCCAGGAGGCAGTACACAAGTCAGGAAATACAGAACAGGCTTCCTACGCTTTGCCCCCTGGCCCCTGCCCGCTCCCACTCGCAGCCACTGACAGCAATTCTGCCTCCTACACTGGAATCCCAGGGCGTGGTGCCTGGACACTTGGAAATGGCCACTTGGCTGGGAGACCATTAATTCCAATTTCAGCTCAGTGGCCTCCTAAGCGTGATCTTGGGCAGGTCCCCACCAGTGAAAATACTGCCCTGACCCTTATGACCCTTCCCCTTCCAAATGCTCTGTCTTGGGGGCAGATGCAGGGGACAGGCTTGGTTCCTTGTAGGCCAAGTGTCCTTCATGAAGTTGGGGGTCTTAGTCAATTCTGTCCAATCCATTTCTCTGAGAGTCACCTCACACTGGAAATACAACCACGAATTCTCAGCCTGTGGGGCAGGCCACCCCACGGACTTTCCTCCTCAAGAGTCTGAGGTCCCTCCATCCTTGTTTAGGTTAACCAACCCCAAGGAGTGCTGAGAGAGTAACCCCTGAAACCTGTGAACAACTGGTCAGAGTCCGGCTTGTTCTAGACTCTTGTTCCAATCCCAACTGTTCTACCCTGTTGGGAACATGCAGCCTCAAGTGTGGGGGAGAGACCCCTCTGTGGGTATGAGGTGGGGAGGCACCAGCAGAAACCATACCAGCCGACGAGGGCATGCCGTGCTCTACCCACCCAGGGACCTGTTTCTGAGGCTGCCTTCCTGTGCAACCCTGGCAAGCTGGAGTGGGCAGCACCTCTGGAAAGCACTAGTCATCTTCTCTGGGCACACATCAGGCCTATTTTGGGAGTTGAAAGTCAACACTGCAAATGTAAAGGCAAGTGGAAGTGGGTCTGAGAGAACTGGATGGAGTCTTTAAAAAACCAGGTTTTAAAAGCCACACACTTAAAGACACCAGCGGGGGGGAGTCAGAAAACCTATCACGTCAGACTTGGAAGATCTCTGGGCACTTCCACTGTGTCCCAGTCTCTCCTGGTGGAGACGGGACAGGCGCTAGAAGCCCCTGTTGGCAACCACGCTGACGCCCCTGAGTTTTACTTGCTGTCTGAAGCTTTGTGTGAACCCTGTTCCGATAAGTCAGAGGCCTTCAAACAGGTCACATCTCCTCTCTGCTGGCCCAGAGAATAACGAGGGCCTTACTGGAATCAAGGATTAAAGCTGGGGCCCACCAACATGTGAGCTCCCTGAAATTGTCTGCAAAATCTGTGGGCGTGGCTGTCCTGGTATATTTATATAGGGAGAATCCACTGCTTCCCTGAGATTCCCAAAAGTATTTTAGATCCTAGAAGGACAAAACTCCTTTCCCAGGTGACAGGGAATCAGGCAGGAGCTTCCACAAGTCAAATTGTAGTTCTCAACTGGAAGCAATGCCCAATCCTCATCAGAGGACATGTAATACAGACACATCTAATTGCTGCTATGTTACAAGTACCACTTATAATTATCCTGACTGGAGGGGTGCTCTCGCATCTAGTGGGGGTGGACCAGGGATGCAGCTGACTGTCCCACAGTGCACGTGAATTCCCCCAGTAAAGAGCAGTTCAGCCCATGGTATAGAGGTTGACAGTCTTGCTCTAGGGCAGGCATAGGGAGCATGCTGGGAAATAGCTACCTCCCCCTCGGCCCCTGCCTATTGGTCCCATGACCCTCTGACAGCACTTGCTGGTATGCCCATCAGGCTGCGGGAAATGACACTGAGAGAGGGACTATCTGTTCACAAGGTGACACAGAGCTAGAGCCTAACCATGCCCAGAAGCTCCACGTCCCCACCCGGGACTCATGTGGTGTCCAGGGTGACAGCGCATCTCATCGCCTGGGGATGGGGACAGGGAGGCACTGTGTTTATTTGAAACCAGGTCAGGAAAGTGAGCTGCCCCACAAGCCAGCCAGAACAAGCTTGGCGTGAAAAGCCATCCCCAAGGCCAGAGCTCAGGAAGCCACCGCACACTTACCTTCAGACAGCTCGGCCACCACCTTCCCCTCATCCTCCTCTGGAGGAAGATAAGAAGACAGGTGGGAGAGAGGAGAGGCAGGCAAGAGAGCAGGTAACAGAAGAGAGGGAAGAGCAGAAAAAAGAGAGAGAGAACGATTAACGGCGACTAGTGAGAAAGAGACTCTGCTGAGAGGAGGAAAGTGGACAGGTGAGTGAGGTGAGGGCAGAGCCCCAGGTGAGTGAGGCAGTGTATGCGGTCCCCAGCTCTAGGACCAGGACGAGGGTGGTGAACCCAGCACAGAGAGGAGGTGCTCACTCCTGGGCCCAGCAAGCCCCGCCCTCTCACGACCCCTGTGCCCAGGGCTTGTGTGGGCCAACCCTCAAGCAGATGTGGGAGAGACAGGCTCTCAGCCCTCTTCAAAACTCGTGACTCAGTTTCCCTGGCCATGCAGACACCTCCTGAGTGGGAGGCTGTGCGTGGACCATGTGTCTGGTGGGTCACAAATGCATGCCATTCCCCTCCTACCTGGATGGATCAGTTTCCTGGGGACTATGGGAGAAAGATAAGATTGGCCCCCTGGGCCCTGGCTCAGGCCTGAAACCAGAGCCCAGGGAGCGACTTCCCTGCTTGGAGGGGTTGCTAAGGGCTCAGGGCTGGCTCTGTCCTTTCCCACTGAAGGAGAGGGACTGTGGATGCCAGAGGTGTGAGACCGGGGCACAGGAGACCTTCCCCTCAGCAGGGCCCTCAGCTCTGCCTTCCACTCTGCAACCAGGACAGAGTGTCCTCAAGGCAGAGCCGGGGAGTGGCCCAGACAGGTGGCCTCGTTCCTGTCTCAGCCTCCAAGCTCCTGGGTGCCCTTTTCCCAGGTGCAGGACAAACTGCTGCCCAGCATCAGGGATGTGGAGGAGGAGAAAGCCTGACCAAGGCCAGGAAGGGCCAGGAGCCCAGTGGGGGCAGAGGTCAGGGCTGAGGGGCCAGGGCCAGAGAGGCATCTGACAGAGGTGGCTGCTGCTGAGTTCCTCAGGCAGGAGTTTGTGGGCAAGAGGAGGCAGAACACATGCGCACTCTGAGCTCGGCTGTTAGGTTTCTGGCATCGAGGATGCTCACAGCAGAGCCAGCAGGTCTGGAAGTGCGAACCGCGACTCAGAGCTAAAGTCACATATGGATGAGTGCACACGTGTAGCAGTGTGTGTGCATGCATGCACGTGTGTGCACAGAGATGCAAGAGTGAATGTATGTGCATTCATATGTATTTCTATGTTTGTGCATGTATGCATGTGTGTTGACATCTGTGTGCATGGGTACACGTGTTTCTATGCATCGGCATGAGTGTGTATTTGTGTATGAACACATACAGATGTGTGCGTATATTTGTGTGCCTGAACGCTAGGAAATGGGGAAATTGGGCTTTTGACAGAGAGCTGGCATCTCCAGGGAAACAGCCCAGGCCTTCAAATTCCCAAATCTGAAGGAAGCTGGGAAAGGACTTCCCTCCTAAGTCAATGTCAGGGAGACGACAAAGAGCCCCTGAGCCCTGAGCCCTGCACAGGAAGCCCTCACACACGCCTGGCTGGACCAGGGGCACAAAGAAAGCCCTCCACCTCATTCCCAGGAGCCTTCCAAGAACCAACCCCCGCTCCAGACAGAGGCCCAAATGTAGGGCCACAGGGTACCCCAGTCACCCTGCCAGAGTCACTTACCGCCTGTGGGGTGCAACAGGATCTCTGCTGGATTGTGGGGTTTCAGGCCCAGAGCAGACAGAGGCGTCTTGGCCAGGCCTGGAGGGGAGCGAACTGTACCGGAAACAAGAGAGACAGAGGGAACGAGTGAGAATGGGGGTCTGTTGGAGAGTAGGGGTAGGAAGGCAGAGGACCCCATAAACAAAAGTGTGTGGGGTAAGGGGAAGGCAGGAGAGCCAGCCCAGTGGGTTTCAGATTAACTCTGCTACCCTTTGCCTCTTCAAGTTTTTCCATATTTATGTGGTTTAAAAGCAAAGGCCGAGGGCACTCACTGGATGTGGAGGGGGGAGATGGTGTCCTATCAAACTCCTAACCTTGAGAAAAGAGATTTCTATGTCAAGGCCCTCGGTTCCTTCTCAAGGTCCTTTTACATGATCATGGTTTACCACACACATGCAAGCTTGGCCAGCCTCTGACTTTCTCTTGAATAGCCTCTCTTTCTCCTCCCTTTCTCTGACCACCCTCACTACAGTACTCCTAACAATGGATGTACATGGACTTGAAGGAACAATAAAGTATCAAGAGGACACATGCCGCAAAGGAATGGAAGAGGAGTGGGAGGGAATGGCGGACCACAGACCGGAAGACTGGCAACCCCAAGGCCTCTGGCCAGCGCTCAGCCCAGGGTCTGTGACTCCCCAGACCATGGCGGCCCTTAGAAAGTCCACAAGGCAACAGATGCTCACTGTGGGGGTGCCTGTGCTCTCAAACCTCAATGTTCTGGAAGAAAGAGTTTAGTCCTCATAATCATTGGACAGAGTACCACCCAACTTTACGGGTAACCCTGTCTTCCTCCCAAGCCATCCGTCTTGGCTGGCAGTGTCACATATCATACAGAGCTGAGAAGGGGCTCTCAGGCTTCTTCCCACAAGGCAAGGATGCCAGCAGACTCTGGACTGATCTGATAGGTGGTTGTTATGACCAATCACAAGATAGTTCAGTGATGGGTGCCACTCTCACTCTCTTCACACGCCTCTGAGAAGTGACAGAGTGAGCTATGTGTCTCCCATCAGGGACACTGAGATCCTGAAAAGGCTGCAGCACCAAGGACACCAGCCACAGAGGGACACTGCCTGCCCCAATCTCATGCTCTCAGTGGACTACGTGGCCAACAGACGCCCCAGACTCACAGAGCAGCTCCAGCTGTCCTCCTGTTGTTCCTTTACGCAACAGACATTGATGTACAGGAAACAAACACAGTTCTTCCAATGCACGCAATACATAGAACTTTGTGTCTGCGTAAGGGTGTGTGAATGAGTGTGTGTGTGTGTGTGTGTGTGTGTGTGTGTGTGTGTGTGTGTGTGTCTGTGTGTGTGTCTGCGGGAACAGCAGGCAGTCAAGGATCCAACCCTGTGGCCCACTCAGTATGCCACCCGCACTTGTTCCTTATATGTCCAACGGACAGAGAATGTAAGGACAAGCGTGGACAAACAGACCTGGCCAGGCATGCAGTAGGGTCTGAGTATACGGGTTTCTAACATTTCTCCCTTTCCCTTTACAAACATACATATAACACACACTCTCACGATTTCCTGCAATATCTAACATAATCTCCCACTCTCCACTTGTAATGTTGTTGATTGTGGTGACTTCCAAAGTGCTCTGACGCTGGAAGCTATGTCATCAGTTTCTCTAACACCAGCAGGGTCACCGATTTGTTATTGGTGGTGCTGGTGAGCTGACTACGATTTACTGAGGGTCTGCCTGTCTTTTGCTGACTCTCAGCCTTTTCTAGCTTGGCATCTTTTTCCAAGGCCTGGCCTACAAGGGTCACCTAAAAGGGGCAGGTTTCAGCAGAACTTCTAGATTATCACAGACTAGGCAGAAAGGCCTGGCAATCTACTTTCACAAATTAGTCCATGAAAACCCTACTGATCCTAACAGCATAGTGCCTGACACAGTGTTGGAAGATGTTCTCCCTAGGACGGAAGGCACAGTAATGGCTGCAGCTATGGAGTCATACTTCCGTGATGGTAAAGATGGCACAGGATTGGGCAAAACACAGCAGTGTCGTAGTCACAGATGCTTGTTTCTGCTGGTCAAGCAAAGGAAGGCTGACTGTAATTAATTCTCAAGGAATGGGTCCAACCTCAAGCACCTGCTCACGGAGGAACCATGAAACATCTCCAGCTCACAAGAGAAGGCAAAGCAGTCCCAGAAGGACTCACTCAGAGTCCTCCCTCCCTCACTCCACACCCTTCCCTCCCAGTTCCCCAGCCATCTGACCCCTCCTCCAAGGCAGATGAGTGGGTGGGACTAAAGCCAAGCAAGCTTTATTGCATCCCAAGAGACAAATTCCCCACATTTCTCTGCCCTCTTTCTTCTCTCCCCAGCGTGTGCATTTGTAAAACCTCAGACTTACTCATTCTCCCCACTGAGGCCCCAGGGTTAGCCAAAGAGAGGGTCGAGGAATGCAAACAGGCACATGTGGCAACAGTCAAGCCTAGTTCAGCCCAGATGGCAGCAAACAGGGCAAGTGTGAATGTGGAGGGTTAGGACCAGAGAGAGAGACTCTGAGGAGCTTTTTCTCTAGGAAGGTTAAAGAGCTATCTCTTAAATGTGGTCCACAGATACAACCCAACACTACACAGGCACAGAGAAAAAGAAATTGAATCTGGAAGACTTAATGCTGAGCAAAATATGTCAATCACAAAGGAACAAATACTGTATGATTAGGCCATATTTATGAAATGACAAGAATATGAAAATATATATTTACACCGAGATAGACAGAGCAATGGTGTTCACTGATCATTACCAGGGGTTAGAGGGTCATGATTTCCTAGGTAGTACTTTGTCCTTGTTGTCAGAAGGGACCAGTCCATGGAGTAGGACATCATGCTTGGAAGGGTAGAGGGTCAACACAGAACAGGAAGCCCTGATTGAAATGGACTGATATAGTGACTGTGGCAATGGGTTCAGGAGTGTCAGAGATGGTCAGCCTGGCTCGGGACGGTTCAGGTTCAGAGCCATTGTTCACAGGGACACCATGAGTCGTAGTCAACTCAACAGCACAAAACAACAACAGTCACTTTTAGTTTCTGGTGATGGGAACGGTAGCACGGAATGTGGAGGAGCTTTAAAGGTGGCACAGAATGTGAGGTAAAGTGTGCACAGCCTTACTAGTAAAAACAATGCCCTAAGTCATCTTTAAGAAAAAGGATTATTTGGTAAATACTGTGTTATATATAATTTAACAACACTACTACCGAGATAGAGGAATGCAGCTAGATATAGCAAATAGAAAGCACAGATACTTCTTAGACACAATCAATAACCTCAATGAGATTAGTTTTCTTGATCTGAAGTCTCGGAGCCATAGTTTCAGGGGTCCATTCAGTAAACGAGCATAACTTCATCATAAAGTCCATGTTCTACATATTAATTGGACAAGTACCACCTTAGGTCTTAAGAGTTTTTAGGTAGACATCTAAGAAACAATCTCTGGTCTATGTTTATCTGGGAGTAAAACGAGAATTAAAAAAAAGGCTAAAAATTAAAGAAGTAAAAAAAAAAAAAAAGAATTGTTTACATAAGACCAAAATAATTAGATGGTGCCTGGTTACTACAAGCAGATATTTGGATCAAGGTCACATGTACTCTGATTAAAAGGGAGAGAACTGTGGAACATAACAAAGAATCCAGACTTACTGGACTCCCTGAGACTCAAATTCCTAAGACTACTGCCCGAGAACACTCTTTCACGTAGAACAGAAATACCTTTTAACGAAATAACAAGTTAGTCCACAAAGTAAATTATTTTGCCCATGAGGCTTGCATTCTTTTAAAAATCAGCCATACGGGACCTAATGGAAAATAGTTACTCTAAAGTACAGATAAGAAGCCTGGAGAGATTGTGGTCAAATTATTAATAAACTGAAGAATGCAACCAATGTCACTGAACTTTGTGCATAGAAATAGCTGAATGAGATGCTTTTTTTTTTGCTGTGTGTACTTTCACCAAAAATATAATACATTTTTAAAGGGGGGGGAAATACTCGTCTCTTGAATAGTTAGCTTTAGGCTTGCACTGTGTAAGTTGTTCAGTGCTATCACGGAGGCCAGTAGCCAAATGTGACCAACTGAGCACTTGCAGTACAGCTCATCTGAAGCGAGGTATACTACAAACACAAGACAGACTCAATTTTAAAGATTTAAGGGAGCTCTGCTTGCCTAGTGGTAAGGAATTATGTTGCCAACCCAAAGGTAAATGGTTCAAATCCGCCAGCTACTCCATGGGAGAAAGATGGGCAATTGCTTCACATTTCATGAAACGTCTCTGAAAACCCACTGTGGGGTCAGCTATGAGTGGGTTCTAAATCGATGGTACATAACAACATTTTAAAGATTTAGCATTAATGTATATACACATATATTTTTCTGATTTAAATATATTTACGTATATTTTTAAGTAAAATATATTTATTTTTAAATATATATTTAATAAAAAAGATAATGATGTTTTATGTCACTAAAATGATATTTTGTGCAAAAGAAAACACTGATACTAATTTTACTTGTTTCTTTTCACATATATTTTTTTAAACTACAAATATCTCACTGATATTTTTTACATAATTTACCTGCTGGAAGGACAGGATTTGGGATGTTCAGGATTAAAATAACTATGTGCTGAAAATTAAATCTATCAGCTGTGTTTTACTTGTCTCGGTGTGGCTGTTAGAAAATGTGACAGGGCGAACGTGGCCTGGATTGTATTTCCACTGGACAGCATTGCGCCACACAGAACCATGGTTCCGGTCACAGCCTGGAATCCTACACAGCCGTCAACACCGGTTTTGCCAGCACACAGGTCAGGTGCTGCTGTCACATTCCCTCTCTGTGCAGGACAGCCAGCCCCGGCTCTCCTTTCCTCACCCCACCTCCTCTGTCCCTGTGGTAAATAAATGGACAGTTGGTTCTGGGCCCAGGCAATCCTACCAAGGTCTTCTGCTGTGACACAAGCCACTCCCAGGGACAGTAGATCACCCCGTGCCTGTGATATTCCACCAATGCTTCCCAACAACTACCACTTCCTGTTCCTCTCTAAAAAGGAAATCCAAAATCTCTGTAAATGCTCATTAAAATTATTTAAAAAAAAAAAAAAAAGGAGCAGCAGCCCGACCCAGGGCTCATTCAGGCCTCTCATTGGGTGGAAATGTCTCTGCCCTTTGAGGGTCTATCCCACCAGTTACTGCCTCACAGAGAGGCACACCAAATGCTCCTGCCGGGAGAATAATGATTCACGAAACAGAAACTCTATACACATGAGGATTCTGGACTAAATTAAAAAGGCAGTGGTAAGCCAATGAAGACAGAAGGGAGGTCCGAAACAAGATCGAAGGGCATGGCAGAGACTTCCACCAAGTTAGGAACAATCACCTCAGGATGGGGGATAGAAAATACTCATTTCCTTTCCATAAGAGCTCAGAGATCCCACAGGCAGTCTGGATGCTAAGACTAGTGCTTCTCCCTTTTCATGAACAAAGGAACATCTAGTGGCCTGGTGTGATGGACAAGAACAGGGAGGGAATGGAAGGAGGCCTGGCACTTATGGAGACTGGAGTCATAGGTGGAAGTGACAGGGAGACAAGTTGAGCAAGGAGTTCTTACCACCACTGGGTGGAGGGCTGGTCGGGGAGGTGGCATCCATCTCCTCAAAGGCCTCCTTGTAGCTATGCAGATGGGGCTGTGGGGGGAAAAAGGTATAAACAAAGGGGGTCCACTGGTGGCCATGTTTCTGAGGAGGACAGATTTCCTCTTCAGATGGCATGGGAAACAAAGACGGTGAAGTAAGTGGCCCACACTCACCTCCCCAGTCTGTCCACCCCATGCTCCTGAGGAAAACAGAGATGAAGTGAGATCTGGGCCACTCACTGTCCCACAAACTCCTTTTACTGGAGAGAATGAGAAAGTGTTTCCAAGGCTATTGTCAAGAGTGTGTGGAATTCAGTAACATCTACCTTGGAAGTATTTCAGAAGGAAAAAGCTAAAGAGAAGGGTGTGGGGGTGAGGGTCGGGAGAGAGGTGGAAAAAACTGGGTTCCCATCAGAGGGCAGGAGAAAAAGGATTTCCAAAAGCCATTTACACCCAGAACGGCTCTTCGGCCTGGGTTTTATAGAGCAGTTAGAATACCTCTACAAATGTGGTCCACAGGCCACCAGCATCAGATTCATCCAGGAGGTATGTCGCAAATGCAGATGTCTGGACCCATCCCAAGTTTCCTCTTGTGGGAATCTTTAGCACAGACTTGGAAACCTGCATTTCTAACAAACTGCCCGGGTGACTGTATACTCATTCAAGTTTGAGACTTCCAGCCTCCAAGTACTGAAATGTCTCAGAATGTGAACATGTTAGCGTCCACGTGTAGATTTCAGAGAAATCCTGTATAATCTGGTTTTCCATTTAGAGCCTGGGAGAAATATGGGCAGTCTCCTCTCACATCACCAACAACCTCAGACATCCAATGGGTTCCAACTCTATGGCAATTAGTTAACGGCACAACCATGGAGTCCAGCGGCACAACGGTTGTTAACTGAAAGGTATGCGGAATCAACCAGGGGCTCCATCAAACAAAAGGCGTGACAATCAGCTCCAGTAACGATCATAGCGTAGCAAATGCTATAGGGCAGTTCTATTCTGTCCTATAGAATCATTACAAGTCAGAAGGAGCTCTGGTGGCCCAAGTGGTAAAGGAGTTGTGCTGCCAACCCAAAGGCAGGTGGTTCGAATCCACCAATTGCTCTCCAGGAGAAAGCTGGGCAATCTCTTCCCACTTAATTTACAGCCCTCTGAGAGCCCACTGGAGGATCAGAGATGAGTTGGTTCTAACTCAATGGCCATGAGTTGCTGTTTGTTGAGGAAGTCAGAATGACCTCAACAGCACACAGCATCATGCCATACCCTGCTGCCTCGGTAACCAGCCTACAAAAAGGACTCCCTCTGAGAGTTAAGAAGGGAACTTCTGTCTCAGTGCTCGTGTAAGAGGTGCCGGGAATTGGAGGGATAAAAGCTCTTTGTAGGGTCAGGGGAACTAGGTCCAGATTCCACAGAACAGAGGAAGAGGACAGCAGGTAAGATGTTGGGAGGACAGACACGACTACAGGCTTCCTGACAGGCAGCCCCACCACACTGACTTTCAGGTCCCTGGAGCTCTAACACGGGCTCCACTCCTCTCTGTGGCCACGGAAGAAGCTAAGGACTCACCTCTTTGGGACGCCCTCCTGGATTGAGTGCAATGGTAAGAGCCAGCTCCGGAGAGACACACTGGACAGGGGAGCGAACCCCAGGGCTCCGGGGGGATGTGGGTTCTGGAGACTGGTTCTCATACTGTCCATCACTGGCTGCCCGCCTCCGGAGAGGGGCCAGGGGCTCTGTAGGCTGCTTCTCTCGGGCCTGTACCCCTGGGGAACATGGCAGGGTGAAAGGCCATAAGCAAGAAATTAAGAACTTAAGAAATTAACAACTGAGCCTAGAAACCACCCTGAGGAGTCAGTCATCTGAGCTCAGGGGTAAGTGGAATTAGGCCCATGCCCCCTCAGCACTACCCCCACCCCAGCCTCCCTCAGTCCAACTATGCCCACACTTGGGTTTTCTCTGAGAGGTGGTGGATCTGCTAGACTGGGATCATCCTTCAGCAGGAATCTCCACTCTACAGTGTGGTGGGCCAAGAGCTAAAAGGACTGATACAAGAAACAGATGTCAACTCTGCCCAACCCCTGGAGGCAGAGGCCAGAGCTTCCAGGCAAAGGAGGGAAAGTGGAGGGGGTGGAGGAGAGAGATGGTCTCCAAGGCAACGGCATCAACCAACAAGCAACATCAAGTCCATGGGGAAGAACTACTGGAAAGAGCCGAGAATGAATCATCTTGCAAATGGTGCTCCAAAGAGAAACAAGGGAAGAATTAACTCCTTCCATGGAGTCCTCAGCTCCAACTGGCCCCTGGGAATACTGGCCTTCTCCAGGGTTCCCCAAGCTTCCTGTCACTGGTTCCTCCTGCTCACCCCCTTTCCTGCTCCAAAGGGGCTGAAGCTCCAAGCAGACAGCAGGCGGAAAGCCCTGAAGCATGTGTCTCATCTGCTGTTCTGCACTTCCCTTCCCCCTATGAGGACATGTTAACCTCACCCGCCTTCCTTTTTACTCCCTCTTCCAACAGCTGGGCTGAGGCACAGAATCCATTGCCTCATTGTGTGGGCTTCCAGGATCCTAGAAAACTTGATCCCAAAGGCCAAGACCTCACCCTGCACCACTGGGAAGGGTGGACTCCTGATCATAATTATCTTCTGGAAGGAAAATCTCCACCCTCCCTTCACCATCATCAGGCAGGAAAGGGGAGAAAGCTGCCTGGTGAGGTCGGGAACTTAGCAAAGGTCCCAGTTATTTGGGCCTGGAACTGGGGCATTCACTCTCTCCTTATCTCTCTGCTGGCCCCAGAGATGCGCCAGTGGGGGGAGCGAAGCAGTTACCACCTCATTCAGATGAGACCACTTTCTACTATCCACTCTGGGGTCCTCACATGCCCAGACAGCCCTCAGCTCCCAGGGCATCCCCACAAAATGAGCCAGAAAAAGTTCCTTCTGATTTGTCACGGACAAACCACCAGTTGCCGAGTACTAAGACAGACAAACGGACACACATGGTCTCTTTGAAACACACCTTCACATTCATTCATAATTCGGGCTTCAGAGAGCCCACCGGAACAGCAGAAGGCATGGTGTCTGGACATAAGCGAGCATGGTCCTAGGGTGGGGGGTGGGTTCTCAGCCTCACTTTGAGCCCTTTACTATTCAGAGGCAGCCCTGGTATGTCCACTGAGAAGAAAACCTGCTGGGGGTGGGAGCTGGGCTCTGACCTCATTCTGCTGTCCATTCTGTCCTTTCCTCAAAGCACAGAGGCCTTCACACACCCTTATCTTCAGAAGAAGAAAATTAAGGCTGTCTTAGCCCTAACCATAGGCTGCTAAGAGCTTTAACTGGATGGACGATGGGACATGGTTTTGACAGGGCTGGACCTGGACAGTCCAGGCGGCCCAGTTTCCTAGCACAAGGACCCTGCACTCAGTCACCCGTCTCCCCCAACCCCGACGCCTACCCCCTCGGGCCTCCTGAAAAGCTTGGCCCAGAGCTGCTGCTGGTTTCATTCCTGGCATAAACATTAAAAGGAAACAGACATTGCCATTGATTTTCTAATAATAATTGTGACAAAGAAGGCCCATTTGGGAAAGGCTCTTGGGGTTTGGAGCGGAGCTCCAAGGTTAAAAGAAATGCATTAGGGCTGGTCTCAGCTGCTGGCCCGCCCACTCCTGGGCAGCCTCTCTCTGGCAGATTTCCTGGCCTTTTCAAGAAGTGGCCAGTATCCCTGTTTGGAGTTTGTCTTTGAAAAGTGGTTTAGTCTTGATTGGAGGCACTGAATCTCCCAAATGAGCAGAGAACACTGTCTGTGCTCTGCCAAGGACACCCTGTGTGGTTATGTGGTCACGTTCCAGAGAACATGAACACAGTGGCAACACGGAGTGAGGTAAGGCTGGCCTGCTAGAAGGCTCCCCAACAGAGAGCATGAGACACAGGAAGGAGGTCACTGGACCATCAGGGCATCACATCTTCTCCAACACTTTCTGTCAGGCACTTGGGGGGCAGAGGGGATGGACAGAATGACCCCCAAATTCAAACACACAGCAGGGTGGAGCCTCCCTCTGCAGGACAGGGCCGACCCCACATTTCACACCCAGGGGTGCAACCCTGACTTCACAGAACACCCCGCCACGCCCGTGGCCAGACAGGACCATCTCACAGTCTTTGGACACTGTCATTGTCATCCCCCTGGACAAGTCCAGAACTGCCCTCAAGTGTCTGGAAAGCCATGCTCCTCTCTCTTCCCTTTCATGATGGGAAAGAGGGGAAATGGGACATGGTGGATGGGGAACCAAGTTGGCCCCATCATTCCCCAGCCAAGCTAGACCATTGGGACACGAGCTGACCACCAGTGTCAGGAAGAGAACACCTGTCTCTTAATGTCCTACAGACAGATAACAGAAATGAGCTGGCTTCCCCCACTGGGTGTGCCCTCCCTCCCTCCCCCCCAGCTCCGGGACACTCTCAGTCTCTGCTCATGTGCACCCTCTAAGGAGCTTGGTCTCTATGCGCTCCCTCCATGGGGACACAGGTGCACACAGAGGCACGTCACGTCAAGTGTGCACAGGCCCCACCTTAATCCAACAGGAATGGCAATGGGACACTGGACAGGTGGAGCATTGTGTGAAGTCACTGAGGCACACCCAGGACACCTACAGTCAGCCCTGTCCCAGCAGGAGACCAGCCGAGGTCTGAGGAAGTGAACTACGAGAATAGGGAGCTTAGGAGAGCAGAGAGAATAGGGAGCTTAAGAGAGCAGAGAGAATAGGGAGCTTAGGAGAGCAGAGACGGCTGGCAGGTCTTGGTAGGGGGCTGGCGAGTGCAGCATTTCCCCCAGGCTGAGGGGTGGGAGGCCCTGGGTCTCTAGGATAGCACCTGATATTTCAAGAATTCCTTGTGATTCTCTAATGGCTGCTTCATGTGGTCCCTAAGGAGAGGCAAGGACCTCCTCCCACAATCCTCCACACAGACCTGAGGAGCAGCTCCCTTCCCAAGGAGGCCTCGCACTTCGCTCCAGGATGGTGCTGTGCTGAGGAAACAGCTTAGTTCAAGGCTCCCCCAAAGTGGGCTGGAGACAGCAACCTTTCATACATGAAAAGCCACCCACAACACACATATACACACAGAACTGCATGCCGGGAACTGTAGTCCTAATACAGGCCATACTCTCACAAGACACTCAAGCTGCCCACCTCCCGTGGGCCCCGCAAACCACAGTTATGTCTTCTTACATGCTTCCTCTACACCCCCCAAACCTGCGCACACACTCCCACAACAAACATATACACACAGAACTGCATCCTGGGAACTGTAGTCCAAAACCAGGCCGTACTCTCATAAGACACTCAAGCTGCCCACCTCCCCTGGGCCCCACACACCACAGTTATGTCTTCTTCCATGTTTCCTCTATACCCTCCACCCCAGGTGGGCCACCTCCATCCCACAGACCCAACTCTTCTTTTTCTCTCCAGCCTTCCGATTTCCAAAAGACTGAGTTCCTCAGCTCCAGGTGGTGAGGCTGGCTGTCCGGCTGCACGCCTGGGCTCCGGAAGCGAGGGGGTCCAGGAAGCTACCTGCTGGGCCAGGGCACCAGAAAGCCACACGGCAACCACACTACAAGCCCCAGGTCAAGCCATGCCAGCTCCCCTCAGGAGAGGTTCACCACCCCAGAGCCCACTACCCCAGGCCCCACTGAACACTGCACTCCCCACCACTGGGCCGAGACAGGGAGAAGGAGAGCAGGAGAGGATAGAGGAGACTAGAGGAGACAGACGTGAGAGCCATCTCCCGATTATCCATGGACTAGAGGTAGGGATCAGTGAAGGTCCTAGATGCTGCCAATGGGAGCTAGTAGTCCCATTGTTCTCTAAGCCTTTCTTGTTAACTGCTCAAGATCACAGCATGGGGCAACCTGAGCACCCATCTCCTCTCTGAGCTTAGCTTCCAGGCTCAGAAGAGCAGAGGGAAGGATGAGGCATGTTCTTTCAGGTGTAAAAGGCTATGGGCCTGTATGTGCAAAAGAGTCGGGGTAAAAAGTCAGGAGTCTACATCACCCTCAAGTAAAGCCCCTTGACCCCTAGTGAGTGTCTGCCCAGTCTGTGATAGGTCACAGTCATCTTGCCAAACAGGAAAGGTAGGGCTTGCATGCCCTTCATTTTTCAAATTGGGTCACTGAGACCCAAGTCATTCAGAAATTTACCAAGGCAGATCCCAGAGCTAGTCACTGGCATAGCTGGGGCCACCCACAATCCTGGGCTCTGACTCAGCCACAGGTCCTTAAATCTGAGACTCAGAAGAGGGTCAGCAGGACACTCGACCTGGGCCGTGTCCTACTCGAGAGGGACAGAGGGCAAGTGTTTAGGCATCACTCGTGGTCTGTGTGCAAAGTCTCACGCAGAGGATAGTACTAGGAGTGCTAGGCTGGCCCAAGACCAACGGGACAAGAAGCACCTCAGTTATAATGGGGAGTCCCAAGGCAAGTGTAGACACTCCAGACCCAGTTCCCAGCAGGCAAGGTCAAGGCTGGAAGCATGAGGCCTATATCCATGCAGAAGTGGGAGCCAAGCTCATGCAGAAAGGGCGAAAAAGGACGGAATTAAGGAAACAGAAGAGGGACAGTGGAAAAGGAGGAAGAAAGAAAGAGGTGGAGAGAGGCAGAAAAGCAAGGAAGAAATAGAGGAGACAGGGGAAGAATAAATCAGAGATGAGAATGAGGAAAAAGGTGGGTGAGAGATCCGCAGAGAGAAGAAAGCAGAAAGTGAGAGCTAAAATGAGACACAGAGAACTAACTACACAAGAAGAAGTGAGAAGAGAGGCACCAACCAGGGACGGAAGAGGACCGGAGCCGGTGGAGAGGAGGGTGCCGGAAGCTGATGCTTTGCCCAATGTCCTGCAGTTTGGCATTATATGCTGCCCAACCCCACCCCAGGGGAGCCGGCAGGGAGTGGGAGGCAGGCCAAAGGAGGGCAGCGGTGACGGGGAGACACAGGCAAGGAAGGCATCCCAAAATGGCACAGAGGACAGGGACACAGGATACATGGAGAACACAGGGGATGAGGCATTAAACGCGACACCACAAAACAAAAACAAAGAGAAAATCAGGATTAGTTGGTGAGGGCAGTGTGGGAGCTGGCCACACACTGGAGGGAGGCAGAGGGTGTGTGAGACGAGAAGAGATGGTGACTTTGGGGCTTGCTTCCCCAAAAGGGCAGGTGGCCCTCCTTCTGTCCAGCAGTACACCAAGTCTCTCTCTTCTCTACGTCCAGGATGGGAGGAGGAAGGAGGTGCTGACCAGGAGATTTCAGTCCTTGTCACTTCACACCCTCGTCCCCTCCTCACAGTCACCATGGCCTGCTCGGGTCTCTCCTGCTCTTGTCATCACCTGGCTCTTCCTTATTCAGCTGTGACCTGACCCAGTCACACTTCCTAGCATGCTAACATCCTTCAAGCTTTTTGCTCTTTAGCCAAACTCTCCTTAATAGCTCTCTTCCCCAGGTGTGCTTTTTGTTGTTGTTTTTTTTAAAAATAGTAAATGTTAAAGAGTGTCATTTCCATGGCCAGTGTGATGGGATCGGGGAAACGCAATAGTCCACAACCAACTAGCTCCAATATTTAAAAACAAACAAACAAAAAAACCCACGCAAAACTAGCTGTTCCTTGGAGGCAAGGATTCTGAAGCTTTATCTGACATACTGTGGACACACTGCACAGTGGGACCAGTCCTTGGAGAGGGACATCATGCTTGGGAGGGTGGAGGGACAGTGTAGGAGAGGAAGACCCTCGATGAGGTGGATTAATTCCGTGACTGGGATAATGGGGGCAGGTGTGTCAGAGACAGTAAGATTGGCACAGGCTAGAGCAGGGTTTAGGGTACATAGGATCACTATGACTTGCAGGTGACTTGATGGCACATAACAACAACAAAAACAGGAAAAATATTAAGTTCACGCATTATCCCCAGGAACGTACCCCTGCCCCAAAGTTTCACATGTCACCAAAGTGAGCCCGTTTGAATTCACTATAAGGACCTGCCATATTATTCACCTGTTGACTCTCAATTCCCTTTGATACCACAGATCTACACTAAATTTTCACACTCCCCAAATGATCAATCCCAGCCTCTTGACACGCAGGGTACCATGCTCTTTAGCTTTTCTATACCTCACCAATGGCTCCATTCCTGCTTCCTTTGATAATTCTATTTCATGTCTCCAATCTCTAAATGTGGGAGGCCCCAGGAGTCAACCCTGGCATCTCTTCTCCACTGGCTTCTATCATTCATGGGTGTTCAAAATCTCCACGCTCTAATCTTTTCCATTTAAAGTTCTCTTGCATTACAGCCTACCCATCTTGGATATTTTATGAACTCTACCCCAACAAATCTAAAATCACACTTTCAGTATTGCTTCTACACCTGATCTTTCTGCATTCGTACTCATCTTGCCCAGCGAAGAACAACTCAAAGAACCTTGACCTTCACCCTCCCTTTCTTTCACATCTCATCTGCAATTAATTCCCAAGTTGTATTGACTTCACCTTTCTTAATATGCCTACAATCTGAAAAGTTCTCACCACCTCCATTGTTATCACCCTAAACAGCAGCAGCAGACTTCTATCTGGTTTCCCTCCTTCCATCCTAAACTCACAGATGCCACTCCTCTGGCCCAAAACTTCCAAAGTCGTCTTAAGCTACGCAGAACAAAAGCCAGAGTTCTTATGATGACCCACAAGGACCACTGCAAGCTGGCCACCATTCTACACGCTCCTTGGCGTACTTGGTCACTGCTCCAGTCACACCACTGCCCTGCCCGAGGGCCTTTCCACGTGCTGCTTTTTATGGCCAATTCTCTCGTTTCTGAATGAAATCTTCTCTGACCTTCCTATGTAAAGTGTAACTATCACCAACCCATAGGACCTCCCACTGGCACTTCACTTCTGTATTTTTTTTATTATTATTATTTTGTGTGTGTACCATCAAATCGGATCTGATTGGCACAGGAGGAGATTGCCCCTCCTCCAGTAGAGCATCTGGTGAATCTGAACAGCATACCTCTAGGATTGCAGTGCAGCTTCTTGCCACTAGGCCATCAGAGCTCCCTCACTTTCTCCACGACGTTTATCACTCATGTGAGAGATTTCTGTATTTTATATATTATATTATGTTATGTTATGTTATGTTATGTTATGTTATGTTATGTTATGTTATGTTATGTTGTTATGTTACGTTATGTTATGTTATATATTTATTATATATTAACTATATATTATATAATATTAGAATTTGTTTACTGTCCATCTCCTCCAACTAGAAGAGAAGCTTCATGAGTATAAGAATTTGCCTCCTTCCAACCCTCCCCCCATTTTCCCGAGAGCCTAATCTAACTCTGATGGCCTAGACAAGAGGGAGTTGAGCTGCCAACCGAAAGGCAAGCGTTTCAAACCCACCCACTGCTCTACTTCCAGTCTCCACTCATGTGATTTATGGTCTCTGAAAACTCTGTAGATGGTCGGCTACAAGTCCGTTTCAACTCAGTGGCAGTGAGCTTGGGATTTTGTAGACTAGCACGTAGCCAAGATTAGGAGCACATGTTGATGAATGAACTCTGTCCTCATTTCCCAAGTCCATGATGAAATATGGCCATTCCAGCTCTCAAATATTGACATAATTGTTAAAAAATCTTTATTCATCTTTTAAATTTCATGAAGAGGTGTTTCATCTTGTTGAGTCTACATTACCCGTCTGAACTCCTAAGCGTCTCTCCCATACCTCCTTAGAGGCTGTATTCTATCACTTTATTTATTTCTCTTCTTTTCTCTTCTCTTTCCTCCCTCAATAGTCAATCTTTGCATATCCAACTCTAATATCTAAAAATATGCTGATTTCTATATTTACAAACGTGTTTCTAGTATCACACTCCCAAAATCACATTATCATAATTCCCTCTGTGGCTACCATTCTCTGCCCTTTTACCACAAAACTACTCACAAAAGCATTTGATATGTGGTCTTCACATCCTCTCTATTCTTAATCCCTCAGAATCTGGCTTCTGTCACCATCACTCTGCTGAAAACATGTTTTTGAAAACTGCCAGCAGCCAGCTAACTGGTATACCCGCTGAATTTTTCCAGCCCTCCTTTTGATGACCTCTCCACAGGGACGCTGGTGACCTTCACACGCCTCCTCTTGGAAATCTATCACTATCTGGCCTTCAGTGATAAATCACTGTCTTCAGTCTCCTCTCACTGTTCTGAAAATTCCTTCTTAGTCCCCTTCAGCCTCCACTTCCCCTATTCAAAAGTCATTTCTCCTCACGTTCAAAGGGTCAACTTTTAATTCTATGTCTCCAAAATCTAGAGCTTCTGCCACTCTTTTAAGCTCCAACTCACACATTTCTACCTAGAGGCTACACTGTCACCTCAAACTCTTATCTAACACGAGTTCTTCATCCTGTACCAAACCAGTTTTACTGGTTAAGGGAACAACCACTGTTTTTACTGATAGGCTTCCAGAATCCTTTTGATGTCTCCCTCTCCCACACTCACTAGTCAATCAACTTGAAAGTGTATTGGTCCTATTCTCACAGTGCCTTTGATTTCCATCTCATCTTTTTCATGTCCATAGTCAGCACCCTAATCCAGTCCTCCAGCGCCTTGTCACCGTCATGTGCCTTTGTGTTGGAACCAACCCATAGCTGAACCTCCAGTGAGTTTTCATAGGCAGTTAATCACAGGGGAGGAGACCGCCCATCCTTCTCCCATAGTGCTAGTAGCTCGTGGTTTTGAACTGTGTGTCTTTGGAATTGCAGTGCAGCTTCTTAACATTAGGATACCAGAGCTCCCTTCCAGCACCTAGGCTATCTAATAATCCTAGAACTTAAGAGAAGGCTTCTACTTTCCGTCCTTTCTGTCAGATACATCTTTCAAACAGACAACTCTGTTCTCCACATAGTCCCCTAACTAGAGCACATTTTTTGGCTCTCCATGTTGTTGCTGGGTGAAATTCAAGCTCTGTCGTCTAAGGCATAGAGAGATAGGTCTCGGGCCCCAGGCTCCTTGTCCTGACTCTTCCTATATGCTTTCAATCTACGTACCACTCTTCAAGTATTTCCTGTTTCCCTGTCTTCATGCAACTGTTCATCATAAACCTTCTCTCTCAGTGGCTTCACTATTTTCAGTATGTGGCCCACACAGTGCAAGACTCAGCTGAAAACTCACACTCAACACAGAATCTCTTCAGGCTCTCTAAGAGACCACTATCCTACTTCTCTTCATGCCTAGAACTTTCTCTGTACTTCTCTTATTACAAATGGCTTCATTTTAGTATTGTGTTGTTGTTGTCTATTACCGTCGAGTCAAGCATGGCTCATAGCAACCCTATGAACAAAAGACCTGAAGCCTTTCTTCAACTATCGTCATTTCTCAAAGTTCATAGTTTCCAGAGGCATGTTATTTAGGAAGTGGATGCCACTCCTGCTTCCATATTCTATATGGAAGTACTATATTCTATATGGAAGTACTATATTCTATATGGAAGTACTATATTCTATATGGAAGTACTATATTCTATATGGGAGTACTATATTCTCTTCCTTTTTCTACCAAACTCCTTAAAGATAACAGCCATCTCTGATTTCCAGTATTCACTGAAATCTTGACCTCTGAAGACACCAGAGATCAGTCTAGACACATAATCAAGAACATCTGGTAATTTGATTGGACTCACCAACTCTCTTACTTTTTTCTCTTGTCTTATTGCATTTACTAGGCCAGTCAATATATTGCTCAGTACCAGAGGTGTTAACTGACTTTATCTTATCCCTGACTGCAATGGAAATTCTTCTAATGTCTTCAAGAAAATATGCTGTGTTATAGGTTTATAATCCCTTAATCAAGCTAAAACAAAAACTGTCCCTACTTTCTATGAGTTCTAATGTGAAATAAGATTTAACGGGTGGTTGGGTCAAAGCAGAATGAATAATAGTGAGATGTGGAGGGCAGCCAAGGTGGAAAAGATCTAAGAAAAAAGCCAGGAGAAATCAGATCAAATTCTTGACCATAAAAAGGTCCTCCCTTGAGTCTGTCTTCCCAGGATTACTCATCCTGAAGCTTATTAAACAGCTTCTTGAAACAGCATGTAGAAATAATCAAAAGATGGTGCTGGAGTCTACCCTCACTGGCTCTCAGGCTGTTGCCCTGTCTATTCTATTTCTGTCCCTTTACCTGGATAAACCACTGCAGACCCCCTAAAAGGCTGGATCCTCAGAACTTGGGACTGCATTTTGGGACTGGAGGTGTAAGAAAGTCTGTTGATGACAGAGCATTAACTGAAGTGGCAACTTTGTAGCCCGTGGGCACAAAATACAATGTCACCTCTATACAGCTCCTCCCTTCTCTTTACTGAGTCATTCACAGCAGAAGAGGTGGTGGCCAGAAGGGATGGGGAATGACGACACTGTGTGCCAATTCTTACTGGCTGTGAATACTTGGCCTCCAAGGCCTAAGAGGCTAGAGGATATGGAAGTTGATGGTCAAGACCTTGGAAGCTGGCAGGAAAGATAAAGCTGAGGAGAGATTCACTACCAGGTGGACAGTCTTCCAAGGTCCATTAGGATTATGGTTTCCTCTTAAGCAAGCTTTGGACGAGCTCCAAGGAAAGACTCTGGGAGAGGGAAAGAAATCCATCTTGCTTCTAAAAAAGACGTCTCCTGAATCCTGCCCACCTCCTCTTTATTCCTCACACCATGGCTCTGTAAAATATTAAGAAATGAACTAAACCCCCAGGAAGTTATGGGTAGCCTCACTATCTTCCTTCAAAAACAATAAATAAGAGGGAAGGATCACTGTTAAATGTGAATTCAGGAGGGTCAAAAGCTCAGACACAGGGAGAAAAAGGCAACAATGAATGAATGGAAATTAAAAATCTCTGTAAATGTTCATTAAAATTAATTTTAAAAAAAGAAAAATTGAAAAAAGCTCAGACATCCAGATATGGGATAAGGAATGAATCAGCCGCCTCTTTGGGACCACTCCATGGAGCATACCATGCTAACGTTATATGGCAACTCATCCTATGTTTTGATCTTCAGGTAAAGGTAACAGTAGACCAGCCCTCCAGCAGATGAACTGCCAACTGCTGTGGTGTAAATGCTACTACTGTGATCAACTTAAAGTTATCCATAGTTTCACGACTGGCTCTGAAAATTTACAAATATTAAGTCATCTTCTCTTCAAGGCAGTATGAGTTGGGTCAAGTACACCAAGGGCTAAGGTACTCCCATTCCAGTTCCATCCAGCCATGTGCCTCTGACAGAGAGAGGAGAGTTAAACAAAGCTCTTGTTGCGCAGCCTGTGTCCCTAGATTAGAGACAGACAGTGGTACGGGGATAGTGAGAGGTAAGGAGGTTGACGGCCCTGAGACTTTCACCACCTTGTGCTATGCCCAGCAGGACTCTTCTCACTATATTCATGTAATCATCCTATGAGGTCCCTGCACATACTGTACAGGTGATGGCTACCAATGTGAACCTAGAACCATCATCTCCATAGAATCCAGTCTTTCCTTTCTACCTAACTGTACAAGTCCTCTGATTTCCTGGAGATGGAATCAGACCTTCCTTGTGAAAAGCTCCACAGACTTCAGAGAAACTTTTAACTCAGTGCAGTTCCCTTCCTCCAGCCAAATGCTCAATCCCAGACCAAGAGGAGCTTAGCCTTCTCTGGTGCTCACTAGGTATTTGGGGGTAAAAAACTGATTATTTGCTATTCTCTCCCCCCTGACCAGGTAACCTTCTAGAGATGAACCCTGACTCCAGGCAAAGTCTGGGGTCACAGGTATCACTGAGAAGAGCCTTCAAGGGCCTCTGAGGTTACACTGAAGTAGAGGAAAGTCCACGCTGCCTTGAAGGAGAGACTGGACAGGATGTCCTAAAGGAAATGGCTGGCCTAGGTCTTGATAAATCTCTAACAATGCCAACATTTAGAAGAAAAAGAAATGTGAATGTGGGCAGGAAGGCCTCCTACTCCCTGAACCTTGAGCACAGTGCAGAAGTCCAGGGTGGACTGGGAGACTGGAGCTCCAGGACAGGTCCCTGCATTCTCTAAGCTCTCTGGTCACCACACCTGGCACAGTGGGGACTGGAGCTGGGCGTTCTGCTCTGAAGCACAGGCAGAGGGCATCCCTGCCCTGCACCCAGGACCTGGATCCAACCCAAGAGCCAGCTGGCCTGCACCCTCAGCTGCTTCCCCAAGCCCACTTCTCATCCCCAGGGAGGGCGTCTCCTATCCCAGCAGCTGGCCTGTGATTCAACTTCCTTTCAATTCCCTAAATTTAGGAAAAGGGGTGGAGAACAGGCCAGCTGCTCTACTCCCCTTCTCCCTGAGCAGAGGGGTGGCACAAGACCCACCTAGGCCCGTACTCTCAGGTTCCACCCCTGCCTCATTCTACCTCCACAGCAAAATCAACCCACAATGTCACCTAAGCAATTTCTGGCTGCATCATGGAATGGTCATGAGCTTGGGCTAGTAGGAAAGGGAGACCTCAGCTGTCCTGCCCAACGTGGGACTGGACGCTTCGTCGTACAGGAGTCTTCTTTGCCTTTACCTCTCCAATAAGCCCACCACTCTCCTCTCTCTCCAGGGAGACATATCCATCCTCTGATAAGAAAATGGAGCTTTGCTTCTCACACAGGCTTGACCCACAGTGAAGGCTAGGAGAAATCTGACTGAGAAGGGTGATTTTGTCCTCAAAAGAAGGGTGATTTTTTATTTTTTTTTTAATTCAAAAAATGTTCTGAAAGACCCCTGGAGGGGGGCACTGGAACAAAGAACACCCTCTCCAGCTTCAGCAGCCTTAGGAAGGCTCAGGAGGGAAAGAGTATCTGTGAAGATGTCCGTCAGGCCTTCCTACTCATTCCCTATGAACTCAAGTGTGAGGATGGTACACTCCAGGCAGTCACAGAAAGTCTCCTCTCTGCCTAGAACATCTACAGCTACACTCTGGCCCCAAAGTCACCACCTCCAGGAAGCTTTCCCTGACTGCCTGAGGGGGTAGGTCTTGACTCCCCCAGGCTCTGGGCTTTTCCTTGCCCTCCCCCACAGCACACACTGTGCTCTTGTAGGATTATCTGTCTGTGAATCTGTCCTCTCACTAGACTGTAAGTCTGATTCTCATTGCCTGCTCTGGTGCCTTGCAAGCATGAACGCAGCGAGGCAAGGCCAGCTCAGGTCACCTGGCAGTCCCCGTTCAAGTCCAAGAAGCACCAATCAGGGGACAGTAGTGGTGTCTGTACCCCACCCTCCAGCAAGACTAGCTGAGACCAAAGAAAGTAGGAGCAGGCCGGGGGGGAATTAAAGAGGGGGGATAGTCAGGGTCAAAGGTCCCTGAGGCTCTTACCTGCTACCCGGTGGGCCACCAGCCCTTCCAGGTTCAAAGGCTCTTCCTCTGGAGTCCGGGATGGGTCTGAAGTCACCTCTTTCAGTGGAAGCTGAGGCTGCACTGTGAGGCCAGGAAGAGAGGTCGGCGGCTGCTGAGGCCCGGGAAGGGCATGGGTGTTCGGAAGAATGGCAGGCGAAGAGGAGGCGGCTGGGCTCTTCGGACGGAAACTCTGGTTAGGCCCAGCCGGACATGGCTGATAATCGTAAGGTGAATAAGACCTGCCAGGCGGGACGGACTCCAAGGAGGCCCGTGGGCCCAGCTCAGCGGTTCCCAAGGAATGCCCACTAGGGATGTAGCCAGATCTAGACTGAGTCAGTGGCTGGGACTGGCAGGAGGATCCAGAGAAGGGCTGAGAGGAGAGTGGGGAGGCCCCTGGCCAGGCCCCTGGGACGCTCTGGGACTTGTGCAGAGGGGTAGCGGCTGAGGCTGGCTCCAGGTCCAGCATCAGCATGTTGAGGGCCTCGATGGACTGCTCAATCTCCTGGCGGGAGGCTGCCCTCGGGAACTCGGGGAGACCAGGGGTGGGGGTCTCTGCCAGCAGCTGAGGGCTGGGTTTGCTGGGCCCTAGACTCTCCAAATGGGCCCTTTCCTGTTGGCGGGGAGGGGGACGAGGCTGCTGTTGCTGCTGCTGCTGCCATGAATTTAGCCCCCTCTGCACGGCCTCCCGGCTGCTTCCACTGCGGGCCGGAGCTGGGGGGAGCTGGCATTCAGTTTCCGGAAAGGACTGTGAGCGAAACATACTGCTGGGGTCATGGCCGTAGTGGGAGGCGGCCACTGGCTGTGCCCAGGATGGGTGGGGTCCCTCTCGCTGGTACCCAGCTAAGCTGTCTTGTGCAGAGTAGGAGGGCCTTATGGGGGCTGGGTGGGCAGCATGGGCAGGGCCTGCCCGGCTAGCTGACTCATAGTGGTAGGCCCCGCCATTGACCATGGGCTCCACTGGGTAGGACTTGTCTAGACCATTGGTCAGTGGGGACAGGACCTCCGGGTAGCCTCCCTCACTGGTGTTGGTGACCCCATCCAGGGAGGACAGAGTGCCCATGCTGCCCACACTGTGTCCATCCTGGTTGGGCAGTTCATCATCCAAGATGTCTGTCTCTCGCTCAGGTGCCAAGGCCCCGCCATTGACGTGCACCTGGGCTGGGACGACGTGGCGGCCAGTGGAGGACACGGCCGGGCCCCCCGCCTGGTGGGACCTGAGGTGCTGGGCGTGGTACATGGGGCCTCGCTTCTCTCGCTCTAAACCAAAGCCGCTGAGCAGGCGATCCAGCTCTTGCTTCTCCTCGGGACTCAGAGACGCGGGGGCTCCGGAGGGGCCCGGGGCGGGCTCATCGGTCTTGTCAGTCTTGGTGGAAGCTGTGGAGTTGCCCGAGTCGCTGCTCACGGACAGCGTGTGCTCCACGTGGTTTGGGGTGGCCGAGAGGGTGGGCCGCGCGGTGTTGACCGCCCCGGTGCTGCCGTGCAAGGAGTCCTTCTTCTTCACCTTGGCATAGAGACTTCCGTCCAGCGGCCCCTGCGTGTGTCCCACCACCTCTGCAAGGGAGAGAGCAGACAGAAGAGGTCAGTGGGGCAGGAGCATCTCCTGGTCTCTCAAGGAAGGAGCTAAAGCTGCCATTCCCTGGGCCTTAAAACTTTTTACCTCAATATCCTGAGAGTAGGGAAAGAGAAAGACAAAAGGATTCCCACCCCAGAGACTCTCAGTCATGGCCATGCAGGTGTCCAAGTGCACAGCCTATGCTGGCATTTTACTGTCCACCTAACCACAGAGCCATAAGTTACTCTCTGGGCCTCGGCTTCCTTAGCTGTACAATGGGAGTAATACTTGCACTGCTGTTGTTAGTACCCATTCAAGTCAGCCCCAAATTCATGACCTCATGCTCAATGGAGTGAAATTCTGGCCAGTCCTATACCATCCCCAGGTTTGATCGTAGACACACTGCCATGACCCAGAGGGTTTCAGTGGTTTGTTTTCAAAACTGGATCACCAGGCCTTTCTTCCTAGCCCCGTCAGGAAGCGCCACAAAAACCTCTTCGGCATCACAGTAACACACAAGCCTCCACTGACAGGGCAGTGTTGGTGGTGCCCTCGAGTTGAGTATGGCCCTATGAACAATAGCTCTGGACCTGTCCAATCCTAGGCCATCCTTATTATTTCGGACATACTGGAGCCCAATACAGCAGCCACGGGGTCAATCCATCTGGTTGAGGGTCCTCCTGTCTTGCATTCATTCTCTACCTGCAAGTTGTAGTGTTGGAGAAGAGCAATGAACTGCCAAAAGAACAAACAGAGTGCTCGCTTTGGCAGCACTTAGACTAAAACTGGAACAATGTCATGAACTGCTGAGAGGACAAACAGGTTCGTCCTAGACAGGGTGAGACCAGGCTGCTCCTTGGAGACAAGGATTCTGAAGCTTCGTCTGACATACTTTGGACATGTTGCATGGAGGGACCAGGCCTTGGAGAGGGACATCGTGCTTGGAAGGGTGGAGGGACAGCACAGGAAAGGAAGACCCAGGATGAAATGGATTGATTCAGTGACTGGGATAATGGGGGTAAGTGTGTCAGAGACAATAAGATTGGCACAGGATAGAGCAGGGTTTAGGGTTGTTGTACACAGAGTTCACTATGAGTCACAGGCAACTAACACATATAACAACAACAGACAAGATTAGCATGGTCCCTGTATAAGGATGACACACAGATTCATGAAATGTTCTATATTTTTTAAAAAACCAAAACCAAATAGACAAGGGAGTTCTGGTGTGGCAAGAAGCTGCACTGCAATCCTAAAGGCACGCAGTTCAAATCCACTACATGCTCCGCTGGAGAAGGAGGGGCAATCTGCTCCTGTGCCAGTCGGATCCGATTCAACAGTACACAACAAGGGGGGAAAAAAGAAAAAGCCCAAACAAATAATAAAAAACCCCCAAACAACCTATGCAGATTCCATAATGAAGAGTCATTGTGTAAAGACATTTTAACAGGATAGCGCAAAGCATAATAAAAAAATTTTTAAATTATAAAAACCCAAACACATAGATAAGTCTTGGGAAAAGAGAAGCCATGAATGCTGCTTGAAGGAAAACATTATAAACAGTAGGAGCTACACATGAAGTACACTGGCTGGAATCTAACTCCGATCTCCTTGCACGGGAGGCAAGAATTCTGTCCATGAACCACCACCACCCTCATCAAAGGAGGTCCAACCGATTGGAAATGCCAACATTCTATATGCAAAGCGGCAAGTGAAATGAGCCGAGTGGTAGCTGGGAGCCATGCCATCGCCATGGTCCTTATCAAGAATTCCTGGAGGATGGCTGTCTGACCAGAAAGCTTCCTTTTCAGCCCTGCTCTTCAATGGAATTCCCTCCAGAGCTAAAAGGAAAAACAGGAGAGGCAGCCACAGCCTTGAGTTCCCACAGGCGATGGGACACAATTCTCTACTCCGTGACGGGGAGGCTGGAGAAGAGCCTAGCAAGGCAGTAGGGGTGCAGGGGGGGGCTCACCATGCCTGGGGGTGGTGGGTCGAAGGCAGGGCAGAGGCTCTAAAACAATCTGCCCTCCACCTCTCCTCAGCTGAATTTGCTTCTTGCTCCACAAGAGGAATTTTCTAAAACCGTTCAGACATAAAATGCCATCCATCCCACCCACTGCTACTTTTCCAGAGGTCTTTTTGGAGTCCTCTCTCAGCCCTGCCCACTCCCCTCCTGCCTCTCTCTAATATGAGCAAGCCTGGCCCACCCAGCTGAAGCCTCAGGAGAGAGAACAGTGGTCAAGGCCAAGCAGGCTGGCAGGTTGGCAGTGTGAGCTTCCTGGGTGTTCTTGTTCTGAGACAGACAAGGTCTCGGAGGTCCTGGCCAAGGCTGGTCCACAAAGCCAGCAGATCTGGGAAGACGACACATTCTTTGAATGCTGGCATCACAGGGGTGTTGGAGTTGAGGATCAGAAGGGGTGCATCTTGGGGACCAAGAAAAGTAGAGGTTTCCATCAGAGAGAAGTGTCCCCAATGTCCTTTTGTCTGAAGACAGCTTCTGGAGACCCCACAAGCAATACTTTCTCTGAAAGGAAAAAGTGAGCGCTGGGTGGCTCACAGCCAAAGGGCTGACTCAGGAACTAAGAACGTCCCCTGCCCAGAGGAACTTGGTGATTTCACACCCATACAGTCAGCCGCCCAGCCTGGGGATCACACACACACACACACACACACACACACACACACACACACACGTGCGCGCGCGCACGCATGGTTATAACCCACACGCATACGTGCCTCCCCTGTCCTCACCCCAATCCAGGCCCCAGGTGGCAGGAAAAGAAAGCCCCTTCCCAAACATGGTACAAACTCCAGTGCAAAGACCAGGCAGTTCCCACCCACCCCCCTAGAAACCCAGACACAAGGATACACACACAGAAACCAGAAGCTATCGGGATCAGAAACAGCCATGTGCACTGACAGTGCATACCAGAGAGGTGTCCACACAGCACCCAGAACCATGACTGGAGTCATTTGTGTGTGTGTGTGTGTATGTATGTGTGTGTGTACACAAACACCAAGAATGGCAGCCACCACCTATTCACCTATGTCAGGCCAAACACCTTGCTAAGCACTAAGTCGTTGTTAGGTACCATCAGGTCAACTGTGACCCACAGTGACCCTGTGAACAACAGACCAGCACTTTGCCCTCACTCATGCCGTCCTCATGATCTCCATCATGCTCAAGCCCTTTACTGCGGTCTCTGTGTCAATCCATGTAAGCACTTCAGCCATGCACACTTCCACCCTACAAGACAAGCAGTATTGTGTTTCTAGCTTAAACAGAGAAACTAAGGCTCTGAAACATGAACTCATTTATCTGCATCAATATGGAGCCTGGTAAAGCAGGGATTTAAAATTAGAACTCATTTGTCTAGAAGGTAATTGTTAATCCACTACACTGCCTCGTATCACTCTCTCTCTCTCTCACACACACACACGCACACACACGCACACACAGAGATAAAACACATAAAAGGCAGAATATATAAAAAAAATACATTAAAAGCCACATACTACAAATGCTCCGACCATGCCCCAAAATCGAGCCTCAGGCCAGAGGTGCCAGCCTCCAAAAATAGACCCTCAGACAGCAGCCGAGGGCCAGAAACAAGGGATCAGACGACCACAAAACATGAACATCCTGATCAACACACACACGCAAACCGCAGGCCAACCACGTGACGTCACAGAGAGCTGCTGGGGAGGCTCGTCTGCCCCTCCTCACACACCGTGGGGCTGCATCTCTCCCAGAACCATCTCTCTGCCCTCAGTCCCCCCCTGCCCACCCCCACCCCCCGTTTTGGGCTCCCTGCCAGCAACTTGTCCAAAATGACACTGGGTCAGTGTCTCCGCAGCCCAGGGCTCGCAGGCAAGGGGACTGGTCTGAACTAGAAAAGACTGGAGCTTCTGGGCTGAAATACATTCTGATCTCCAAGGACCTGCTCCCTTGTGAAGGGGCCCCCGGAGGCCACCAAGGTATTTTCCAGGGCTGCCTCTCCCCACCTGGGATCGTGCCCCAGGGGTTCAAGCTACAGGAAGGCCTTCCAAAAAGGGTAGTCTTATTTCAAGGGTAAAGAAAGTTACGGAAGAGAGTGGATCCCCTTATATTGTGTTTCCCCCAAAACTAAGCTCCTTCTCCCAGACGCATCATGCAAAAAAATCATAATAAAGCCAAGCTTGACACTTCCAGGAGGGGAAGTGGTGAAGACAGGAGCCTCTCATACCTTGGTCCCAGGCCCTGGGCCTCCTCTGCAGGTGACATTAAGAAGTGCTTGGGTGTTCCACTCAGGCCTGTGGTCTCCTCCAGCCCCCCACACTCCTCATCCCTCAAGTCTGTGCTCACATAGTCTGAGCCAGGAGGGAGCAGTTAACAAGGCGTGGAGTGTCAATTTGTTGTTCCAACTGTACTCAGATATGGAAGGCAGTGAGAAACAAATACGCGAATATTCTTTCCTTCCAAGAGAAAACAGATCCACCCAGCATCTCACTAGTGGTTCAAACAAGAGATGTGGCTACTTGGTGCATGAGTGAGTTAAGAACACATCCCAAAGCCTGAAAGCTTCACGGCCACCGACTCATTCAAATCACACAGAGAGGACAGTGTGGAACCATCCAGTTAGACTGAATTATAATGGTCACAGGAGCAGACGGCCTTGCCTTCCTCCCAAAGGGCAGCTGGTGGATCTGAACCACCCACCTTTCTGTTAGCATCAGAGTGCTTAACCCCTGTGCCACCAAAGCTCTTTACCCCTGAAGCAGAAGGAAGAATCGCACAGATGACTGAAACCTGAGACGTGGGCCCTCCCTTGCCCTTTCTGAGATGGTCCCACTCCTCATTGATTTTGAAAATGTCAATATTAACTGTGTTCTGTCATATAATTCACCCTTATGTGGGCTACTGTTTGCGGTAGCAGCTGGAACAATAACCACACAGACACAAAAAATCTAGTAAGAAAATCAAAGAGGTGTGACCTGCTTAATGAAATGTTATTTATCAGATGCAAAAAGAAACTAATACTGCCGTCCTCAAAGAAGAGGCTGGTGCTGTATATCAGGCAGCCCAGTGCTAGCAGCAAAGGCTGCACCATTCCCTGTGTCTGGCATCCTCCCCAAGGGATCTTCCCGTTCACAGCATCTGGGGGTGCCCTGACCAGTCCATCCCCCCAGGAGAGCTCTGCCGAAATCCCGGGGTATGGATGTGACTGCCCCCCACACCTGAGATGGAAGGTGAGCACCCACTGCTATCCCTCACACACCGACACACACTCTTACTATCCACCCCTCCCTGCCACCACAGCCACTTTAAGAGCTGTTTACCGGGACCACAAGAAGCCGGAACACGATGCTGGTTTTGAATCTATTAAGGCAGGAAGGATAAAAGAGAGAGGCATGCAGAGTAAAGAGGCGGAAGAGAGGAGAGACTTAAGGGAACAGAGGAAGACAGCATTAAGGCTCTTGAGATGAAAGGTCACCACATCCAAACTGGATCGGCCATTCTAGGTAAAACCATCTCAGAAGAGAGAGACTTGGCCACCCAATGGGAGAGCACAGAGGGAGGAATCTGTCTGGTTGGGAACTGTGGGTGTTGACATGCGCTGACACTGGACTGGAAGGATGAACTGAAAGCTCCAGGTAGTCCACAGTGGAGAATGCCCAGGACCCAAGACCATGCAAGCCTGAGCGGTTTAGTTAAGGGGTCATCGGACCTAAGACCATGCGAGCCTGAACGGCTTAGTTAGGGGTCATCTCCCTGTCCCTGCAAAAAAACCAACCCAGCTCTCTGCCCATTTATCCGGGGAAGCTGAGAAAGCCACAGTATCTTCAAGGTTCTTCTTGCTTTGTCCAGGAACATCTTGCTCTTCTTAACAGCTGCTCCAAGACCCAGACTCCACCCTCCACACTCAGCTTGACTGCACCAAGGGGCCCTTATTCCACGGTGGCCGTCATCCAGATGTGCAGTAATGCTTTTGGAAGGAGCTGAGGAAAATCCCCAGCTGACTTGGAGGCCGACCCATTCCCCGAGGCTCCCTGTGAGGAAGTCGTGCGGAGGTGCGCACGGTGCTACAAGCACACGGCAGGCCAGGAGGCAGGAAAGGAGAGGCATCCATCTGACAGACACGACAAAGGGCACGCGGAGTAAACACAGATGCTAAGTTCTACGGTTTCAGGGCAGGTCTTTTCTATTTGTGATGCTCACAAGAATCTCTTCCTCTGGGGAACTGCGGAAAAAGTAGATTCCAGGACCAAAGCCTTAAGATTTGCCACCAGCCTGTCAATTTGTCATACTGTGGTGGCTAGGGTGTTGCTCCATCACCAGTATATCAGATTCCAGTGGGATATCACTGGTGTATCAAGTATCAGGGGGATATCACCTGTGTATCAGATACCAGCAGGCCACCTATGCTGAACACATTCCAGTGGAATTTCTAGACTAATATAGAGTAGGAAGGAGGATCTGGTGAGCTACTTCCAAAAATTAGTCCGTGAAAGCCGAATAGGACAGAGATGAACACTACCCTTGACAGTGTTTCCCATAGGCTGGAAGGCCCTCAAAATTCACAGTGGCTGCCACAATGAACTTGAGAATCCCAATAATCATTGAAGGTGGTGCACTGCTTCTATTGTACATGATGAGATCAGCGTTTCCCTGAGTCAGAGGTGACTGGGCTGGGGCAGGATCAAGACAGACATTCGAACTAGCTTTCCACACAGGGAAGGGTAACATCTTGAGAGGCCCTGACCCTGACAATCAGGACTCTGGACTTTAATTAAAGATTAAGGTCTCTCCCACTGATATGACATGAGACCATTCTGCTTATTTAGATGTCAGGACAGATGGTCCAACCTTGAAGAATACCCAGTCGCAGCCTGACCAAGTGCAAGAGAGGAAGGCATCCCTGCTTTGGAGAGAATTCGGTGAGGACAGCACCCTTCTGACCGTACAGCGGACCTGGTTTAAACAGCGAATGATTTATTAAGGTTTTCAAAATGGGGCCCTTCATGATAAAAAGCCCTCTGGGTCCATGTCCGGCAGAGCAGCAATTCATTTAAAATACATTACCCGGAGCATCAACGACCAATGATCAATGGGTACCAATAGGAGGAGGCACCCTGCCCATCCTGGACATAGTCTGGAGGCAGACTGGGACCCTAGCAGGTGAGAGGGAAGGTGAACTCCTTGAGTGTGGGGGTGGGGGGCAGCAACTGGAAGCCAATGGGAATAGGGGGAGGCAGGTAAGCTAGACAAGAACAGAGTCTTGGCCGATAGGCAGCCAGGAGAGCAAGCTCCGGACAGGATACAACTTTAGCCACCAACTCTACTCCAGCCATGGAGGCACGGATGAGGCCAGGGGCTGAGCCTGAGGTTCAGGCTGGGGTTATTTCAGGGCAACAGTTTTAGGGGGGCTTGTTTGTCTTATAATTATTTCCCTAAATATAAATTAAGACTCTCTCTCTCTCTATATATATATATATAATATATATACATTTTATATAATATATATACATTTTATATTATATACAAAAATAAAATATGTATATATAAAATATATATAAAATTTATTGATTTTTTAAAGCATGAATTTACACAGTTACTAAGGAGCCCTGGCAGCACCAGGGGTAAGAACGTAGCTACCAAAGGTGGCTGGAACTCAGCTCAAGGATGTGCAGAGAAACAAAGACCTGGCTTCCACTAAGATGACACAGCTCGCTTACGGCCGTCAAGTCGGAACTGACTCATTGCTGACACTCCAGTGTATCTTCACATGCTGTAAATCACAAGGAACGAGACTGCTTAACTCTGTCCTGTGATGCCACTGGTAGATTCGAACCACCGAGAGATGTGGCCTGCAATTCCCAATAGACCAGATCCCCAGAGCTCCCCTTCTGTCCTGATTACAGTCTCAATTCTGTCTCATTTGATCTCTGTGGGTTTAACTTGAGTCAAGAGCACCTAAGTAGGGAAAGGGAATTTTATATACATAATATGTTTAAAATACAGGGTGCTCTGGTAGCCTAGTGGTAAGGGATTGTGCTGCCAAGGCAAAGGCATGCAGTTCAAACCCATCAGCTGCTCCATGGGAGAAAGATGGGCAATTTCCTCTTGCCCTATTTACAGCTTGTGCGGATCAGCTATGAATTAGTTCTGACTCAACAGCACATAAAAACAACAACAAACATACGTATGTATTTATCTCCCATTTGTCACTTTAAGATATTTCAGATGGTATCAATAAGATTAATCATGTTGTTCAATGACCATACATAACCATCAGAGAAACAGCTTTTTTCAGAACAATGTCATGTGAGAGCCAGAGGATGGGGACAGGCAGGGAGGCTGCAAGCAATGAGATTCTGGAAGGAAACAGGGGAAAAGCCCCCTCCCATCCCATCCCTGGAGTCAGACACACCCATCACTCAAAAGAATGGTCCCATCTTAATGGCCACGTCAGCTCCCATCAACCACTTAACTTCTCCAAGCCTGGCCTCCAGTCCGTTAGATGAAGATTCAAATGCTTACTTGCAGCTTTGCTGAGTGAGAGGCTTTAGGATGTAAGTACTTAGAGGCAGGTCTGTACCCAGATACTCTGTATTCTCTTTCTAGCACCCCCTCCCCTTTTTTTTTACAGTTGTCAACAGCTCTGATCGCCCACAAGGTGAAGTCCAACCCACAAACATGCTAGACACCTCTTATCATCAGGCCCCTGGTCTGCTTCTCGAGGTCTCACTTGCACTGTCCTCAAAACCCCAAACACCCTCCACTCTATTCTTACTCCACTATTTTTATGTTCTCTCCTACCCTGTGTCTCGGCACATATCGTTCCTGTACCTGAAATATCCTTCCTTGCCCCACCACGCATGTCCCACCCCTCACTTCCCTAGCCAACTTCTTCCACTTCATTTTTAATTTCTCTGGGAAGCCTCCTTGACCTATCAGTCCTCCATATCCAGGTACCCTCTGTGCCCTGTTCCCACCATCACTCTGTGACACTGACCACACAGTGGATAGTCATAACTGTCTTCTCCACTAAGCTGAAAGCTCCTTGAGAGAAGGCTCTGCGCTCGCTCTCACTCTCTTTCTCTCTCTCTCTCTTTCTGCAAGTATTTTGTCTGATAGACACTAAATGATGGAGAAATATTAGCAGCTTTATAGTAAACAACTCAGAAAACTTCATATAGTCTTGTCAGCCACCAAGGTGGCAAATCAGAGGTTCAAGGTGGACTCTAAGCTTCTATCAAAAGGAAAGGGAAAAGAGAGGCAGTGTAGTAGAATGCTGGGACTAAAATATCATTATCATGGAGTGTCCCCCCATACTCAGCACCTCAAATGGGCAGAGGAGAAGCTCCTGTAAATTGGCTGAGCCCATATCTACCTACGTGACTTTCCACAGGTATTTCACAGGACCACAGTTATCCACTTTCTTAGACCAAGCATCCACTAGCATATAGTATAAAAACCCTCATTTTTCAGGGTTAAAAAAAAGAATGCACAACCATATAAACTTTGCACATAAATTTAGGGCATTAATGAACACCATCCTCATTTTTCAGGATAAGAAAATGCACAACCATATAAACTTTGCACGTAAATTTAGGGCATTAATCAACACCCCTGAAGGTCATCTGTGGATTTCAAGATAACACAGCCTTAACTACAGGTTAGGGTGTTGCTTCTGGGAATTCATTTTGGATCGCCCTGACCATTTATGATAAAACCCCAAGAGAAACTGAGAGCATACAAGAGAACATTCCAACTGGAGGACGGGGAGACGCAGCCTAGTCCCAGCATCCCATTGGATTTTCACTTGACAGGGAAGGTGAGCATGCAGGAACGCATGGGGATGAAGAGAGTGACAGAAAACCTCAGTATCAAGGTTTAAACGAGATCTGAGGTCTTCCTAGGACATGGTGTCATCGCCAGCAGGGACCTGCCATGGTTCGTTCCACGCCTCAGGCCTGTCCCGGCCTCCACCCCTGCCCTCCCACCCATTCCCATCGGTCACACACTGAGGCAGCCTTTGTTAGCCACGGCCTGGACTAAGCTCTGGAACTTCTGTAAAGGGGAACAGCCTTCCTCAGAGGCTCTCAGGACCAGAATTAGAGGTTGAGAAGTTCACAAGCTCTGAAGGGGATCCACTTAGGGAGAAGCCTGAGATGGGGGGAGCACAGGCAGTAGGTGCAGTAAAAGGGATTCCAGTTTGCCCTGGATGAAGGCCACTCATGCTGCATGAATGTGCGTGGGTGTGCTGGGTCTCGGGCCCTCGTGGGCAGGGGACAGAGGTGTCTAGACAAAATGACATCACATGTATATTTCTTCCTATTTCGCCTCCTCATCAGAGGAAACCTAGTGCATCTTCAGCATGAACGGCAGACAACACGAGACTTCTAAAGGCCACAGACAACCTTTTCACAGGTGACCCAGTCTCCTGCATAAGGGACCTCGGTGGTGTCAGCCACAAACCGGCCTCTGTAGGCCCAGGAACGGCCTATGAATGGTGATCAGTGGGGCTCCTCTTGGCAACCTTACGCCTTCTATTAGGACCTAAAGGCCGGGGTGGTGGTGGGGCGCGGGCAGGCGGCATGAGAGCCACTGTCCAGTGAAGCCAAAATGGGAATGTCCACTGTGGTCACTGAGAGCCTCGAAGATGGAGACAGGTAACATTCAAATCAAAGGGGTGAAATCTAGCTCCTTCTCCCCGGATGCTCCTCTGCCCGCTGCCCCTAGTCCCTCAGACACATGGCAGGTAGGCTTTCTGAGGGTCCTAGAGAGAGGACGTAAGCTGGACCAAGAGTGTATTCAAAAAACCATGGCATCTTCAGTGCTGATGTGCCCTACAGCACCAGTTAGTCCCTGGCACCCTTCATTTTACAGATGGGGGCACTGAAGTTCAGCAGTTCACGGGACCACCCAAGGTCCCATTTTCAGGAAGTTCAAAACAGACTCCCCCCAGCTCAGAGTTCAGAGCTTTGTCCCAAAGGGGCTTCAAGGTGAAGATGGCTGAATGATCCTGGTGGGGGAGGGAGGGCCTCTTCAACTAAGGCTGTTGACAAGAACTCAAAACAACATCACAAATAGGTTTCCACGCAAGTGACACTGATGGATGTGTCCCCAGGCCCGCCTCAGGAAGGACCACGCCACTGCTCACAGATACCATCTGATCTCAACTCACACTAATGCTTGCTTAGTGGGAGAACAGGAGCGGAAAATCTGATTGGGATCTTGGTTTCATTCTCCTGGGACCACAGGCTCAGAAGGTGAGTGACCTGCCCTGGGTCACAAGACAGCCCACGTCGTCGGCATCGGGAAGAGCTGGGACTGTGGCTGGGCCCTTGGCGACCCTCAGGGCTATAACCGGAGCAGGGCACTCCCACCTGCCCAGTCGCCCGCCCGCGGCCTGTCCACACCAGATAGGGCAGGCACCCCAGGCCAGTAAAAATAGCTCGCCACCTCACAACAATCCCGAATCCTACTCGGCCAGACCAGGGCGCCTGTCGGGGCACGCGAGATCCCTGGCCAGGGGAACAGGACAGTTGCCAAGGGCCCTGCCAGAATCAGGAGAGGACATGAATGAGAGCCTGCAGGAGACCGGTGGGGGGCGAGAAGGGCACGGAGGGGCCACCAAGTCAGGCTACAGGACAGGGGTACTTGACTGTGTCTCTGTCACACACTCCCTCGGTCCACTCCAAAGTGAACCAACACCCCCCAGACAGTCAGACTGACTCAGACACAAGGTCCCATCCCTCAGATCGGAAGCTGGGGGGTTCTCATGTTCTAGGCCAGGGAGACGGCAAGGTCAGCCACACACACAGGCCACCGCCTGCTCCCCCTGCTCTGCACCCGCCCTTCCCGGCCCCCAGCACAGGCAAGCCCTCACCCCTTCATTTCAGGTCCAGTGGAGAAGCATTCAAGGACTAGGACACACATGGACAAAACCAGACACTTACCCTGTGAACGGGGAGAGAGTTAGGCAAGGTCTGCTCGAATCTGATCTCAGTTCTTCGTGCTTCAAGTTTTAAATAATTCCTACATGGCTGCAGCTCCCAGCGCTGTCTGTGTCCTGCTCAGCCTCTGTCGGACTGTCAGGGATGGGAGGAGCGAGTGCCGCCTGCCTGCCCGTGAACACACCCCCTCACACTCACACACACACACACACACACCCACTCCCCCTTCCTCGCTCCCTCTGCTTGCTCTACCCTCCTCTGCTCTCTCTGCCTGACTCCGCTTGGAGGAAGCAGTGGGATAAAACTCCGTCTGTAATTTCAGCCAGCTGGGTCCCCAGGGCTTCACTTATCATCCTGTAGTTATGCAGCTCTTGAATGACATCACAGTGGCTTCCCAAGTGCTCCACGCCGAGAAGGAGAAGAAGCGGACAGCCCCAGTTTAGTCCACAATCCCTGCCCCAACACAGTCCCAGCCCAGCCACAGCCCAGCCACAGCCCAGCCCCAGCCCAGCCCAGCCCCAACCCAGCCTCAGCTCAACCTCAGCCCAGACCCAGTCCAGCTCCAGCCCAGCCTCAGCCCAGTCCCAGCTCAGCCCCAACCCAGACCCAGTCCAGCTCCAGCCCAGCCTCAGCCCAGTCCCAGCTCAGCCCCAACCCAGTTCCAGTCCAGCCCCTGCCCAGTCTCAGCCCAGTCCCAGCTCAGCCCCAGCCCAGCCTCAGCCCAGTCCCAGCTCAGCCCCAGCCCAGTCCCAGGCCAGCCCCAGCTCAGCCCCAGCCCAGTCCCAGCCCAGTCCCAGCCCAGTCCCAGCTCAACCTCAGCTCAGTCCCGGTCCAGCCCCAGCCCAGCCTCAGCCCAGTCCCAGCTCAGCCCAAGCCCAGGGCCAGCTCCAAGGTAGTGCCAGCCTCTGCACAACGCCAACTCTGCTCCAGTTCCAGCCCACTGCCAGCAGACCCTACCCCAACAACACACCAGTGCAGCCCAGTCTCAGCTCAGCCACAGTGCCCAGAGGAGACAGAAAAGAACATGGGAGCAAAGTAGGACTGAGCTGGGACCAGAGGAGTGGATACAAAGGCGAGAGAGTAAAGGGAGAAAGTTTCTAAGAAGGTATTGGGATTTATTTCCCCCCAATTTTTCCACATTTTTTTCCATTCTCAGCAAATGAAAGGCAGAACAGATGACAACAATTTTCCAGCTGTTGAACAATAAGGTGGAAATCTTTCCCCCCTCTCTCCTCCCCTCTCCTCCCACCACTATGGGCAGAGTCTAGGATCAGGACACTTCCTTAGCTTGGAAAGGGGGGGGAATACCCATAAGCCCCTGGACTCCCAAATTCAATTCAGGAAAACTGCCCCGTGGGAGCCAAAGGATGTGAACAGAGAGACTGGGGTGTTATCCAAGAAGACTTCTGGGAGGGGGTCTGTCCCTACCCAAAGAGATATGCTCAGTGGAAAGCTCTGGAATTCAACTCAGCAACCTTGATAATTTTTTGAAGACTAACATTGCCAACAAAAACAAGAGAAACCCTCAATAAAACTGACACAAAACCACAATAATGTGTTCAAACTGACGACAGTACAGGACCAGGCAACATGTCATTCACTGTGTAACGCACGTCACTGAGTTGGAGCTCTGGGAAGACCAGTAAGGCTCCTGGCCAAGGTACTGACCTGCAGGCCACCTGAGATAACCCCCAGTTGACTGGCTATTGGTATTCAATTTGCTGTCATCTGGGAAAACAATGAATGAGAGAGAATAACCTGAAGGTCCACCCTCATCTCCAACCTCCCAGCTCGGAGGCATCCCAGTCAGTCAGGGCAGAGCAATGGTGGGCACAGTTCAATGTTGATTCATTTCATAAGATATAATGTATGGGAATGACTGCATGAAACACAATGTGAATGAAGGATGGTGTGAAACACAATGTATACAAACTTTTGTAGGCAAACTACTATCAAGTAAAAATGTATTAAAAAGAAAACCAAACAACAATAACACAGAAGCAGCCCAGGATTGCTCTCATATTCACATAATTTCCTTGGGACTATCCTAAAAATAGTCACTAACCCATCAAAGGACACCAAATACCAGTCCTCATTTGCATGTTGTTTGTGACCTATTTGCATATCCATGGCATCTTTCAGCCCACTCTGTTGACTGACAGAAGATGACCAGGCTGGTGTCTTCAGCCAGGCCAAGTGGACCTTCAAAAACATTCCTCCTTGCATAGGACCCAGTCAGCTGGCAGCCCCAAAGTTGCTTATTGAAGAAACAGGCTTGCCAGGGGCTGCAGTCATGCCACCCTGTGGCCGGCACGTCCACGGCCAGATTTGGCACTGCAGGCTCTGGACAGAGAGTGATGCCAGGTACAGGCCACCTACTTCTCCTTCTTTACAGAGTGCCAGGAAATCAGACACCTCATCCCTCATCCTCCCCTCACTGCCAGCATCACACTCTGGCTGCTTTTTCTGAGGGTAAAAAAGGGAAGAAAGCAAGGGGCAGAATAAAATGGTACCTGGAGCCTAGGGCGTCAGCCTCAGCTCCTATCTTAACTGCACCATTACTGATTCAGTATGAACAGGTGGGAGGCCCCAAGTGCTATGCCAAAGACCCTGAGAAACCATTAAGAAAAGGTTCTACGGTCTTCTTTAAACCAAGTAATACTTTGGTTTCATGCATAAAGAACGTCTTCCTTGAGCACTGCACTCTAAAGTAAGTAGCTATATGTGATCAAACTGACAACAGCAACTCAAAAGGTTAGATGAGAAGCTTAGGGGGCGTTTGTAGTAATGGGAGAGGAACAAGTCAGAAAAGGTAAAAATGACTGCATAACTCAAAAAATGTAATCATGTCACTGAATTGGACAGGAAGAAAGTATTGACTTGGTGTATGTTTTGCTTTGTACATTCTCAACAATACAAAAGAAGAAAGGGGTCTTTGCTGAGCTCAGGCTCTGATCCAGAGAGCAGAAAAAAATGCAAGTGGTAAAACTGTAATCTGGAGAAACCTTTGCAATCAGCCTCCCACCTCCAAAGAGACTTCTAGAATTAATCAATAAACTCCAGATTCTTGTAAAGGTCACAAAGACCAACCACTTGCCTTCCCCAACTCCCAAACCACAAAAAGTGTTGACCTAGATTTTATTTGCACACAGAAATCACGCTTATTTGCATATTTAATTACTATCTATATTATTTTATAAGTTTAAAAAATAAGTTCAACTTAACTATCTCATTCTAAACATCAATATCCATGATCCCATAGATTTGGTGCGAAAGTTACAGACTTTGGTCCTAATATGCATTTAAATAAATACATCTAAAATTTTATCATATGCTATTATCAGAAGCCTGACCCAAAGCCCATATTTTGGAAACTCCATCATATGGAACGTCCTGGTAAATGCTAACCCAATCCATTATCATTCACAGACAGGCTGAACCAGAAGGACCTGAGTCATTTTGTAAAAGCAATGGATCCCTGGTACCACTCCCCAAAACCATGGAGTAAAATTGTCAGGGGCGGGGTCTTGGACTTTACAGTCCTACACCTCTCCACCTGAGAAGACAGACAGCTGAGTTTGGGAGAATGAGCACCGCTATTGTCAGGTGCTCCTAAGTTGGCTCCAAGTCACAGAGACCCTACACGCCACAAGATGAAACCCACCAGATCCTGTGCCGCCCTCGAAAGCTCTGCGCTTGCACTCACTTCCGTAGTCACTGTCAATCTGGCTGGTTGAGGGTCTTTCTTTCTATGACTGACCCTCTACTTTCTCAAGCATGTCGTCTTTCTCCAGAATCCATCCTCCTCTGCTAATACGCCCAGAATTTATGAGAAGTCAGCATCTTTTCTTCCCAAGAGCACTCTGGATACATTTCTTCCGAGACAGGTCAGCGTCCTCCTCGGCAGACCACGGTCAAGTCAGTATTCTTCACCAACACAACTCAGAGGCATCAGCTCATTTTCTATCTTCCTTATTCACTGCCTTTCAGGCAAAAACTTTCACATTCAAAAACTGGTCCTGGTTGTATTTAATTGCTTTCAGTTATAAGAGTCTTACCATCCTCCCATGGAGTTCCAGTAGTAAAACAATGGTTAAGTGTTCAGTTGTTAACCAAAAGGTCAGTAATTCGAACCCACCAGTTGGAAGAACTAGTGATCTATTTTTCCTGTAAAGATTTTAAGATGGGACTTTGTCCTACAAGGTTTCTAGGAATAAGAATTTATAGCACACAACACAATACCATCTTCCCAAACTGCCCGTTTCACCAGTTGGTAGCTCTAACAGGCAGATTTTAACTCAACTTAGGAAGAGATACTCCCATTCCCTGCTTTTCTACTTACTAGCCTTATGGGTTGTTAATCAAAAGGTCAGCAGTTAGAACCCACCAGCCTCTTTCAGATGAGGTAGTCTTCTCTCTCCTGACGAAAGGTTACCTTGACTCGTAATTGATTTGGTAGCAGCAGCAGCTTTGGTGTACTGGGGCCATATTGTTGTTAATGTTGTTAAATGCCATGGAGCCAACTCTGACTCATCGCGAGCCTATGAGCAAGAGTGAAACCCTGCTCTATCCTGTCCCATTCTCGTGATCTCTGACAAGCTTGAGTCTCATATTACAGTCACTGTCAATGCATCTCGTTGAGAGCCATAGAACAAGTCAACTCTCTCTCACATGAGAGCCCTCTGGGTACAGAGCATGGTGTGTGTGACCTCTTGAATCCCCCCCTGGATGAACAATTATCCAGTCCAGCACACTCCCTTGGACCTACCACACCCGCTCTGCTTCTCTTCACTATCTGGAGCAATCTCTGCCAGTGAGTCTGTCACTCTCAATCAGGAAATTTAACAACTCAAGTGAGTTCTCATAGCTAGGAGGAGTAAAAGAGGCCTATGATTCGGGCCCTGGTCTTTTTAATCACTTGCTATGCATCTGAGAGCTGGACAATGAATAAGGATGACAGATGAAGAATTGATGCCTTTGAGCTGTGGTGCTGGAGAAGAGTCCTGAGCCGTCCGTGAACGGCCAAGAGAACAAACAGGTATGTCTTAGAGAAGGCCAGAGTGTGCTCTGGAGGCAAGGATGGTAAAGGTTCCTCTCAGATACTTTGGGTATGTTTCTAGAAGAGGCTCTTCCTTGGAGAGGGACATAACACTTGGAAAAGGTGGAAGTTGGTGAAAGAGAGGAAGACCCTCAACCAGACGGCTTGACACAGTGACTGTAGCAACAGACTCTAGGGTGTCAGAAATAGTGATGATGGCATAGGTTAGGATAGTTTCTCATCAGCTGTTCACAGGGTTGCTATGAGTCATGTTTGACTCAACGACACCTAACAACAGCAACCACTTCTATTCTGGAAAGCAGGTTTTTGATTATTACAGTCAAAGGTCATACCTTAGCCCTCAGTCATTCATTGCTGAGTCGCCAAGCAGACAAAGCTCTGAAAATCCAGACACTACCACTTAAAACTGTAATGCAGCCCTGGGCCAATTAATTAATCTCTCTGAGATTCCGTTTCCTCATCTGTAATAAAAATAGTTCTATTACAGAGGGTATTGTGAAGACATTTCTAAAACATGCAGAAAGAGCTCAGCAGAGCACTCAGAACGCAGAAGGTTCTCCAAGCAAGGCAGCTTTGTACACCGTGTATACCACAACTACCAAGCACTGGCTTCATTCACGCCCTTCCGACTCAGTCTCACCGTGAATGGTTCCCCTGTGATCGCCTCTCTCAGAAATCGTCTTCTGGACACGCAATTTGGTTTTCCTTCTATTGATCAAAAATCATGGCATCAGATGTTCAACCAATGTAAGAGTCTCATCAAATGGCACCAAATACCTGAGGCTGTGATGTTCAATTAATAACATTATGACTGTCTCAACATTGATTACTGTCAACATCATGTCCCAAAAGGCCACTTCCATTCTCACCTTAAGAAATGGCTTCAACCAACTGCTGTCAGCACCAACTCCGATTTACTTAAAAACAACTCACTATACTAACACAGAAACGTCGAGAAATTCAAATAAATAAATACAATGACTTAAACACGTGAAAAATAAAGAAATCGCTTCAACACCAAAGGCGATGAAGGGAGAAAGATGGGCAAGACTTCCAATTTTTCACATAGTGGGAAAGGGCTTACTTCCCAGAGACCCAGAATAAAGGAGAGGGGGAGACAGATTTAGTTAGTTTAAAAAAGTGTATGCTCAGTTTTATCACATTTAAAATCTGTTAAAATAATGATCATAAAGACTTGGGGTGTTGTTTTTTGTTTCTTTGGTTTTTTTTTTTCATTAAAACATATTCTAGAAGATGGGGGTACAGAAGTCTTTCTGTAGGTGGTGAGTTAATAAAGGAAGGTGCTCCTGCAAGCCCTGACTTAGCTGGGAAAGGCGGTGAGGCTGCAATGTTCTCCAGGAGAGCTAACGATCTATGCACTCCTTCGGTTCCATTGACAAAGAAGACAAGTTTGTTTTTTGTAAGTTTGGGTTTTGTTTTGTTTTGTTTTGGTGGCTTCAAGTTTATTTCCACTTGGGGTGGATAAAACAGCTATGGATATTCGAAAAGCTCATGTGTGATTAGACAGTAAAGAATGTGGTTCTCTCAACTTTTGGGTCTTTTGCTTTTTTGAAAGAAGGCAAGTTTTGATGGCTCTAGAAACACATGACCTAGAGGCCTAGTGACCTCAAGGTGCCTTCAGAAGCCCAGGATTGAGACTTTAGATGTGGCACTCAAACACCAGTACAAGCCAATTCCTAGACTCATGGAATAGTCAGTCCAGAGGATGTCCTGGGTTCATCAGGCCCAACCCATTCACATCTGAGTTCATCCGTCAGACTCAGGGAGAGGAAGTTTCCCAAAATCATACACATGGTTAGAGCTGGGGAACAACTGGCCTGACCCAGGGCTTCTGGCTTCCTGAGGAAAGCCCTTCGCACTGCCAGCCCGGGTTAAGACACTGTGACTGATGGAGGTGGGGTCGGAAGGGACAGTGGAAGCTCTGTCACCCAAGAATCACAGGCATCTCCAAGTGAGTCAAACAAAGAACGGAAGGGACAGGGCCAGGCTCGGAAGCAAATACCCTGAGAGGCAGCCAGGGCCTGGATGCCAGGAGGGTTACTCCAGAAGGGGACTGTCAACTACCAGGCAGAGGTATAAGCTGGATGAAGGGTTGGGTATATCCGCTTGGCTCCCCCATCTCCTCCCACCCTTATTGCCTTCATCTCAGTAGTCATCCTCACTTGGAGAGGAAAGTAAATGAGGGGAGGCTTAAGTCTCGAAGAGTGTTATAGACCGAAACACGTCCCCCGCCCCAAGAAGAGCTCCTGAAACCTTAACCCCCAGCATTGGTGGCTCAGTACTATAAATTTCCCCCTCCCAGCAGCTCTCACATGCTGTTCATCAGTCAGCAGAGGCTGTGTTTGCCAGGATACTTACTGATCATGCTTCAGCAGAGCTTCCAGACGAGGACGTACTATCAAGAAAGCCCAGTGATCTACTTCTGAAGACCAGCCTGTGGATCGCAGAGTCCAAGCCGCTACTGACCACTGGGCTGATCCAGGGCTGGGCAGTACTGCATCCTGCCATTCATGAGTCATCACAAGTTAGGGACAAACTCTAGGGAAGCTCTGTTGCTGTTGTGCGTCGTCGAGTCGACCACAGCTCATAGCAACCCTATGAACAATGGCTCTGAACCTTGCCCTGTTTTGAGCCAATCTTAACCACCTCTGACGCATCTGCTCCCACTGCCACAGTTACTGTGTCAATCTATCTCATCCAGGGTTTTCCTCTCCTGCCCTGACCCTCCACCCTTCCAAGCATTAAGTCCTTCTCTAAGCCCTGGACCCTCTTGGCAACGTGTCCCAAATATGTGAGACAGGGCTTCAAAATCCCTAACAATAATCCTCCTGCTTGGTGATCTGACTTTGTGAACATGTGAAGATGTTATCTGTTAACGTGAGGCCATATCAGAATAGCACAGATCCTTATGCAATCTGAGTTAATATAAAGAGAAGAGACAGAGTAAGAACAGCATGTGAAGGAGGCACTAATGCAGCGCCATACGGTTGATTCCAAGTCTTGGGGACAGGCAGGTTCTCGAGGCTGTAAATCACCAAAAGAAGACACTACCCAACTTTCTTCCACAGATCTGCTGGTGGATTCAAACCACGGACCTTTTGGTTAGCAGAGTTACATGCTACACGATATGCCGCCAATGTCTCTTTGAAGATGCCCTTACAAGCCAAGAAAGGCTTCCCTTAGAGTCTCTGGAAAGAGCATGGCCCTGCCAATCCCTTGAATTCAGACTACTAGTCTCCAGAGCAATACGTTTCTGTTCTAATAAGCCCCCTACACTAGGGTTCTTTGTTACGGAAGTCCTGATAAATGAAGACAGTAAGAAAGAACAAAATAAAATATAAAGCAGAAGAGAATGGGGCAGGCAAGTTATCAACACCATGCCTTCACTGGAACCGGCCTTCTCTCGTACTCAACTGTCATTCAAGCTTGATACTGTTGTTGTTGTTAGGTGCAACTAAGCCACCTATGACTCACAGGGCACCAACGAACAACAGATCTGAGCCCTACACCATCCTGTGTCATTCCACCATCTCTGATAGCTCGATATTCTGAGACCCACAGTCCTGTAATGGGATCCTGCTGGCTCTGATGCTCAGCTTCTTACCATTTCTCAGAAACAGCAAGAGGATGAAATTTCTGAGAAAGAAGACAGAAATATTAGCAAGAGGAAGAAATTCCTGAGAAAGAAGACAGGTGGAGAGGAGTTAGGAGATGGCCGATGCCACAAGCCAAAGGGAGTGAAAATGACAGCAAAATCGCGGGGGAGTGCCATCCTAGCACAGTGGTCCCTGGAGTTCATGCATTTATCCAAATGACGGTTCCAGAGATAGCAGCTTTTCTAGAAAATTCTAGGGAACACAGGGCTGACTCGTGTTTGTGACCAGCTTATTTACTCAGTGTTCACATGTAAGTACTAGTTCTCAAGTTTTATAATGGCAGATCCATCACTGTTGTGTGCGGCTTTGGGCTGAGGGTGGGATCTAGGCTGCTCTGTACAAAAGAAGGGGGAGGGGGTGCGTGCAGAGGGCCCTTGGTGGGCCCCTGCTCCTCATCCCAAGTGGGTTCATCTGCTGAGTGACCAGGTGTCAAGATTCATGTGGGGTCTCTCTGGGGTCTCCTGGACAATCGTAGGCAAGCTCGAACTCGAGCACCTCCAGAGGGCAGAGGTATGGGCCAGAGCCCGAAATCCCTCCTGCAGAAGGGCATGGTAACAGTGACTCCCTCTGACCCCAGAAGTCAGGGCACCTCTGCCAGGGCCTTTTCTGTCTTTGGGTGACATGAGGAGCTCCTGCCTGCTTCCTGAAGCTTCTCAAGCAATGTACAGACAGAGGAAGGGAGGAAGGGAGGGGAAAACTGGAGAAGCTTTGAGCTTTCATATCAAAATCTGATCTCACTGCCCCTGGAGAAGGAGATAAACAAACACCAAAGAACATTTTGCTTCTAACAATTTTTTAAAAGCCATCAATGCAACATGAGGGCAAAGTATCAGAGAAGTAATGGGGCCATTGATGAGTTGTGGTGACACAGAGACCAGGGCAACTAGTTGAAGTGCAGAGTCAAATGCTTCTGGCGCCCACCACTTCTTAGACCTCAGGAAGCCCCCACCTCCAGCCTGGATAAAGGGCTTGGAATGTTGAATATGACATGCCCTGGGCCCACCATCTGGGATCCAGGAAGGCTGTAGAAGATTCTAACAGGTCTGCCATCTGGAGTGAACCATGTACCTGCCTAAGAATCTTGTGGATACAAGTGAGACGAGCAGAAAGGGGTGAGTTGGGAGGAAAGAGAGTTTGGGCTGAAACTCTGAGTTTTTCTAGCAGTCTTTGCTGGATTGAGTTTGGATTCCGGAGCCACTCAGGCAGGGACAGAGAGTCTAGGTCCCTGGAGTCTATCAGTGCTTGGCTGAGATGGTCTCTGACTTGGATTCTCCAGCATCTGGATCCAGGCAGCACTTCAGGGATCAAGAGGCCGCACTGTCCTACTGTACAGAGAGGTAGACTGAGGCCTGTCCAAGATCATCTGATCTCTTGACTCCCAACCTAGTAGCCATGCTGCTCGATAACACTTTCCTTGATCTATGCAAGAATTTAGGAGTCACTGAGAGGTGCAGTTTGTGCTTTCAGCAACTAACAGAAGGCTGGAGGTTCGAATCCATCTAGAGGTGCTTTGGAAGATTAAATCAGTCATAAGCAAGCGCATGGAGCACAGCTGTACTCCAAGTCTCTGTCCCTGCTGGGTGCCTCTGGACTCTTAAACTCAGTTCACTGCTAATTCAACAGCAGCCATGGAGCCCCTGGGGGCCAGGGCAGAAGCCAGGACTTACAGGAAGCCTGTAAAGACACGCCAGGCTGCGGGTTCCGTGGGCCATGCAGGCAATAAAGAGGTAGATTTATTTTCATCAGAGAAATGCTAAAACTCAACCCTGGAGTACACTGGCCTGGCAGACGACACCGGCGCGCCCCACATCCAGAGCAGAATTAGCAACTTCCAGCCTCAGAGCTTCACCAACATGGCCAGTGATGGGACGGGGCGGCAGAGAGAGGCCTGGGTTAGTCTGCAGGGGTCTCAGGGCCTATGACTGTAGATTAAACTTTCAGATTAAGGCAGTCCCAGTGCCCAAGGGAGCTCTGGTGCATAAGGACTTCCAACCCAAAAGCAAGTGGCTCAAACCCATCAGCTGCTCTGCGGGGAAAAAGATGGGCAATCTCCTCTCATGAAACCCTCAGAGAAGTCAGCTCAGTCAGTCCATCCGTCCATTCTCAGGCTCTCAAACCTTAGGTTGCCAGGCCCACCTGCCTGTTTGCAAGGAGCCAGGGCCCCTCCGAACTCCTGCTCTCTCAGAGCCAAGCTGAGAGAGAAGACATCAGAATGCAAGCTCGGTCTCTGAGGGGTTGTGTAAACATGAGTAGATTATCAAACTTCTCTATGCTGTATTCTCATCTGGGAAACAGGAGCAAGAATACTCAGCTCCTATTGGAGCCGTGACGAGGAAAGACATGAACGTGCACCTGACACATGGAACCAGCAGCTGTCGTGTTGACTCCAGCTCACAGGGGCCCCACGTGTGTGAGGAGAATGCTAGCACACAGCAGTCTCAACGGCTCACTGTAGACCATCAAGCCTTCGCTCGGCGGTGTCTCAGGTGGACTCATATTTCTAACTTTTGATTAGCGGCTGAGAGTATCTGCACCACCCAGAAACTCTACCTCACTATAAACCAGCTGCTATGAGTTGATTCTGACTTCTAGCAACACCCCCCACCCCGGCCCCCACCCCCGCAATCTGGTTTCTGTAAATATTAACTGAGGAGACTGTCATCTTCCTCCCCAGAGGGGCTGGTGGACTCAAACCACCAACCTTTCGGTTAGTGCCATTCACACTATGCCACTGGGCCTCCTTATCTCACCCAGAGAAATGTATAAAAACGGGGATTCGCCTTTCCTCTTAGTCCCCAAGCAAATCATCAGTTGATTGTGTCACTAATACAGATATTAAGGTGTCCTATTTGTCACTACTAAAGCGCAAATGAGTAACTAACATGTCAACACAGCAGGACCACTAATAGAAACGTGCCCTACAGTCTACACAAGCAAAAACAGCGTATGGACAATATCATCCACTGCAGCACTAAGATTGGAAACCATACCAAATACCCATCTTTCTAATTAATATACAGGAAGCTCTGGTGGCTTAGTGGTAAGGAGTTGTGCTGTCAACCCAAAGGCATGTGGTTCAAACCTCTCCCTGTGCAATTTACTGCCTCTGAAAACCCACTGGAGAGTTAACTATGAGTCAGTTCTGACTCAACAGTGCAAAACAATACACAATTAAATAAATGGCAGTTTAGTAAATCCTAACAGGCAATGGTCTTTGCAGTCACTTGCTATGCATCAGAGAGCTGGACAATGACTAGGAAGGAGAGAAGGAGAATTGATGCCTTTGAGCTGTGGTGCTGAAAAAAAAGAGTATTGAGTGTACCATGGATTGCTAAGAAAACGAACAAGTTTGTCCTTGAGAGGGTTAAACCAAGCTGCTCCTTGGAGGCAAGGATTCTGAGGCTCCATCTAACATACTTTGGACATGTTGCAAGGAGTCCTTGGAGAGGGGCATCATGCTTGGTAGGGCGGAGGGACAGCGCAGGAAGGGAAGGCTCTATGAGGTGGATTGATTCAGTGACCGGAGTAATCGGGATGGGTGTGTCAGAGACACTGCGATTGGCACAGGACAGAGCAGAGTTTAGGGCTGTTGTACACAGGGTCACTGTGAGTCACAGGTGACTCGATGGCACATAACAACAACAAGAAAGGATATATGTACAGTGATGGAAATCACGAAGGGTCTCCGTGTGCCTCTGTGCATCTTATTAGATGAAAAGGCTCAGGGTAAAAGCCACATCTCTACCACAGCTACCAGACCGTAGCTGGGCTGCTCCCAATACCTCTATCTTCATCTCCTCCAATCTACTCCATCCAGGCTTCTTTGCTGTCCCCCAGACATCTCAGCCAGGCTGTGGCTCCAAGGCCTTTGCACTTGCTGTTTGCTCTGCTTGGCCTACTCTTCCCAATACATTTGCTTGAATGACTCAATTTCTTCAAATGCACCCCCTCACCCATCACACTGAGGCCTCCATTTGGCCACCTCGTTTAAAAGGTCCACATAACATCCAATCCCCTCACTCCTAATCACCTTTACTCTCCTCTATTTTCTCCTGGAATATTTATTAGCTTCTACTACAAGTTCTCACGTTTTAATCATGTTCCTCACAAAACTGTCCATTGTCCTCAACTAAGGAGTCAATGGTGGCACAAACAGCTAAGAGTTTGACTGCTGACCAAAAGTTTGCCAGTTTGAACCCACCTAGAGACTCTGTGGGGGGGAAAAAGACCTAACTAATCTCCTTCTGTAAAGACTGCAGCCGAGAAAACCCAAGGGGCAGTTCTACTCTGAAAACTCGGGGTGACAACAAGTGGAAAGTGACTTTTCAGCACCGGAAGAAGATCTTCTTCCCCTGGAATGTAACCACAAGGACAAAGATCTCTGCTTCCTCCACTGTTACACCCTCAGCACCCAGAACAGCGATGGGTACTAAATAAACATCCATCAAGCGAATGAGCAAATGTCACTGAGGACAGCGGGCGCAGAGGAACATGGATGGTGAGCTAGCTTCCTCTGTCTTCAACAGAGCAGTCAAGGTTATGCCATAATCACGTCATTCTTCCTCCCCTGCATGCTGATAGACTTCTAATTTTTTTTTAAAGAAGGACCCGAGCAGCTACTTCAAGAGTCATCATAACCTACAGCATGGCCCTTACAGGTGCCAGGGGCCAGAGAGAGGGGAGTCCACGGAGCTTAAGAACTGGCGAGACTCTGGGAGCTAAGAGGGCCATGCCCCAGCTAGTGTGACCTCAGCAAAGCCTTCACCCTCCCGAGCCAAGCAAGGTGGGGTCTCACATGACTTGGAGCTGACAAAGAGAAGACGAGGAAAAGGTTCATAAACTCATCCGTCCTAGCGTGGTGGGAAGAGCGCCAGACTTGAAGCCACAGATGTACATCAAAGTCCAGCTCTGCAGTGGGACAGCTGGCAGGGGGACTGACTGACACACGGCGGAGCACTTTATAAAGCGCCACCAGGGTCAGCGGTGGTCACCATGACAGGGAGCTCCAGTGCTGGTGGCGCAGTCCACACGGAGTCGTGCTGCTAGCTCGCAGGCCTCACCTCTGTGGTGGTCTGCATCCACCAGCAGCTCCTCAGGAGAGAGATTTTTAACAATTCCCCCTGTGGGCTTTACAGCCTCAGATGTCCGGGGGGAGTCAGCTGTGACGACTCACTTCCCACCTGACAGCAGTAAGTCTTTACTATAACATATTATGCGCCCAGCACTGAATTAAACACTCACAGGTTCTCTCATTTAATCCTCAGTCCTACAAGTGAGGTGTTATCCACATCCCCATTTAGCCAAGGAGTGCTCTGAAGCTTGGACTGTGGTCAGGGGATGCCGAGATGTCGACCCTGCACATAATACAACAACACAATAATCGCCCGCCCAATCCGGCCCCGTCCTCCAGCTGTGCTTAGGCCCACTGTTCTGTCCTCCCCCACCCCCGTCAGCACACGTCACTCAGGGCTTTCCTCCTTCCCACCAGCTCTCTACTTCTCCAAGCAGACGTCGTTCTCCAAACACTGGTCCCTCCTGACAACATGCCCAAAGGAACCAAGACGAAGTCTCACTGACCTGGCTTCTAAGAAGCATTTCGTCTGCATTTCTCCCAAGACAGATCTGTTCGCTCTTTCGGCAGTTCCTGGGATATTCATTATTTTCCACCAATACTACAATTCAAAGACATCGTTTCTCTTTGGGTCTTCAGTATTACAGGGGCTTGTTGTTGGGGGTAGGTGTCGTCAGAGTCAAGTACAACTCATAGCAACAATAGGAACAAGAGGTCTGAACCCTGCCCTGTCATGTGCACCCTCACCAGCTCCGATACACTTGACCCCTTTGTTCAAGTCACCGTCAATCCACCTCCCTAAGGGTCTTCCTCTCTCCCGCTGACCCTGCACCTTTCCAAGCATGAAGTGCCTTTCCAAAGAAGAGCCCCTCCTAGCAACACACCCAAAGTATGTGAGATGAAGCCCCACCACCCTCACCTCTAAGGAGCACTCCAGCTGCACTTTCTCCAAGACAAACGAGTGTGTTCTCTTGACAATCCATGGGGTATTCAGTGTTCTTCTCTAACACCACAACTCAAAGACATCAAGTCTTCTTTTTCTGACAGCCTTATATTGTCCAACTTTCAGAGGCATAGCAAGTAACTAAAAAGACCCTGGGGCTTGAATCAGGTGCACCTCAGTCGTTAAACTAACATAACTGCCTCTTCAAACTTTGGAGGGGTCTTTGACAGCAGACTTTCCCGATGTATCACCTCTTCTGATCTCTTAACTGCTGGTCCCAAGGATGTCAACTACGATCTCAGCAAGACTGAATCACTGACAACTTCAGTCTTTTCTCCAAATAGCATAACGATACCTACTTGGCCCTGGTTGCTGACGTTGAGATAGAATTCATATTGAAGGCTGAAGTCTTTAGCTTCTGCAGCAAGTGTTTCAAGTCCTCTTCCTTTCCAGCAAATAATTTTGTGTCATCTGCATAAAGCAAGTTGTTGATGAGTCTTCCTTTGATCCTGATGTCACATTAGTCTTTGTAAGTCCAGCTTCTTGAATGATGTGCTCAGCGTATAGACTGAACAGGTATGGAGAAGGGATACAGCCCTAATGCACACCATTCCTTTTTTAAATTTTTTATTATTTTGTGTGTGGACCGTCAAATTGGATCTGACAGGTACAGGAGGAGATTGCCCCTCCTTTTCCAGCAGAGCATCTGGTGGATTTGAACCGCTGCACACCATTCTTGATCTTAAACTATGCAGTGTTCCTTTGTTGTATTCACACACCAGCCTCTTGGTCTAGGTATAAGTGTTGCACGAACACAATGAAGTGTTCTGGGATTCACATTCTTCTCAGTGTCAACCATAATTTGTTATGATCCACACACGGTGGCTAAATTATTTTCCCAAGGCCAACAGAAGGCGAGGGACAGAGCTGGGGCTTGAAGCCAGGCAGCTGGAGTCTTGGGTCCATACTCTCAACCCTATTGTTTCTTCACTACATCTCAAGGACATGGGTTAGCCCCTTTCAGGCCACTCTAAGAGTCTGTCCTTCTTCACTGAAATGGAGGCAAACGCTGAGGCTGTGTGAGCTCAGTGACTCTGGCAGGATTTGGGAAGGCTTCTTGCCAGGGAGGAGAGAGAGAAGAGAGAAGAAAGGAAGCGATTTATAGGAGATGAATCATTCACGAGATGCTGGGGAAGCAGAGAGAGGAATTCAAGGGAGGAAACAGCACTGACCATTCCCCAGATCCAAGGCCAGTAAATGGCCTCAGAACTGTCCATCTGACAGAGAGCCAAGACCTGGGGGATAAACCATAAAGGAGGGGCTCGCTGTCGCAGGAAGTCAAAGATGGGTTGCAAACAAGATGCCTCTCAAAGGCTGATGGAGAGACCAACCCAAAAGCCAGGCCGACAGTTCATGAAGGAGCTAAACTCTACCAAAGAGAAAATCAGCCTCGACGGACATGTGCAAGTAAGTGCCAGGTAAACTGATCTGGACGAGGAGAAAGAGGGCGCAGACGCCACCCTCCATGGCAGGAAGACCCCCGCGCCTGAACAAGACAGTCTGGATCCAGCAAGTAATATTACAGAAGTACAGAAAGTGCCTTTTCACTGACGCTAGATGCTTTCTGGGATGAAGGGAGAAGCTGGAGGGCCTGCAACTGGACAGAAAGAAGGCACTGCCCACCTGAGCCAGAGGTCAGGCCACACCAACACCCCTTGCCCTGGGCTGGGAGTCTCCACCAGGCTCAGCACACAGGGCAGAGGTAAGGGCAAGCCACCAGACGGGCCTTTGAGCTTTAGAACACTGGGAGTTGGCCACGTCTGTCAGGACAAGAAATCTGGGCTCTGCAGACTATCCACAGGGAGGGGGCTGTGATGCTTCCTTTTCTCTTAACCGCCAGGTAGAGACAGCTTTTGATAAACTGAGAACAAAACAACAGAGAAAAGGAGAAGTCTGATCTCCTGCGAGGGAGCAGTCCCTGCATGCTTTCAGAAGAGAGACATGGAGTGCAGGCCCCTTGCGGGCTGAGGAGGCCAGCTCGGCAGTGGCAGCCCAGGCAGAGGGAGTGCAGCCAGCACTGGTTCCCTCTCTGCTCAGCATTCAGAAGGTTCTCACTTCCTGGCTCTCAATATGTGGTTCCCTCACTTTCCCTTTCCCCAGTCACCAACTCCTATGTTTCCTATCCCCTCCGTTCAGCGCCCCCAGCAATGGCAGAGCCACAGTGTGACTAAGATGTGAGTGCTGTTCTCTCCTTCTACCTTCAGACTTGGAGCTATGTTGTTACACCTCTCTTAGACATCAAAACAGTTCTATTTACAGAGCCATCTCAGGCCCTGTTCCAATGGAGCTCTGCAAAGCTCTCACCTCTGACCACACCCTTTCTCCAGAAGATTCTGCTCTCTGAGAAGTCATGGTATCTGGCTTATAGTCTTTCTCTTGAGATCCTCACACATTCAGCCACGAGTCAGAATGGCTGAGACACAAGTCCATCCTTCCCTCCCTCCCTGTCTCCTGCTATATGCTCAAAGCCAGCATACTGGCTTCAGCAACACCGAAGGTGGTCAATACAGAGCTGGGGAAAGAAGAGAGGAAAGGTAGGAGAGAGACCAGGAAGGAGGACAGGAGAAAGGGTACAATAAAGAAAAAACTGCTTTGTTCGTGTCAGCGGCCACTGAGTTGCCGCCTGGTCCTGTCCCATTCCCATGACTGGCTGTAGATAGGATCACGGTCAGCCACTGCTTATTCACTGACCAAGAGTTTAGATATCAGTCGTCAGGAGTTTCTTCCGGATTCATCTTGGTCTGGAAGCTCTGCTGAAGCCCATTCAGCACCACAGCAATACAAAAGCCTTCGATTACAGGCGGGTGGAGTGCACTGGTCCAGACTCAAACCAGTCTCTCTACAGAACGTCAGACTGCCATTAAACCCTCAGTGTCTCCACACAAAGCAGTTTGAAAAGCAGCTTCCTCAGCTCTAACTCACTGCTCTCCAGTCAGAAAGAGCTCACAGCTGCCCCTCCAGTGGGCTTCCAAACCTGCGAGCCTTGCATGAGGAGATCACCCATCTCCCTTCCTTCCTGGGAGATGTGGTGGACTGAAGCCACCAGAGAGGTGCAGCCTTTGGACCAGCAGAGCAACTTTCCTGCGAGCCATGCACCAGAGCGTCCCTCTCCTCATCAACAATGAGTCAAGTCTTCACTTAGAGACTCAGCCAGGGCAGACTCTCTACTTGGATTATCATTTACCAGAGCATGTGTAACACTTTTAAACTACTTTAGAGTAGTTCCAAAGTATTTCTTATTCTATAGGAACATTATGATAGAATTGTCATATGAGAATTTGTAAAAACAGAGGAGGAAAGTTTTAAATGACTTAGAACATCCCATTAAGTATGACTATACAAGCCAACAAGAGTCTGTCACAACTCATCATTTTCTGTTAATTTTTGCGCGATTCTGTATTTATACAAAAACATATTTTTTCCTCTGACAAACTGTGCATAGAAAAATTTCCAATTAGACATGAAAAAAAGAAATGATGTAACATAAAACATATATGAACAAGTGTATGAAACACAACCTAAATAAAAGATTGTATAAAACAATGTACATGAATGGAAAAAAGTATGTACAAGAGCTAACAGTATATGAAAATATTGTTAGAAAAAAGAAGACATGAATAAGTGAAAATCTATCTTTACTGTAAACTTTGATTAAAATGACAATTAAAGTTAAAAAATTATTTAAAAAATAAAAGCAGCTTGGGGTGAGGACTTGGGTTAAAAAAAAAGCCCTGGATTAACAGAAGCATCAATTTCTTTCCTCGGCTGTGATTAGAGTCCATATGTTGCGGTTGGGACAGCGCAGCTAACTCACACTTGTTGACAGGTCTACCAGGAGAGGAAAAGAGGGGACAGTGCGCCTGCTCTCACCAGCCAGCCTGGAGCGTGATATTTGAGCACAACAAGAGGGCAGCCTGTGCCACTCGGCTGCTGGCCGAGGGCGCTGGATCCGCTCTGAGTGTGGCTCCAGCCCTCCTAACCTCCACCTGATGGCAGAGATTACAGAGGACCAAAGGCACATTCACTCAGGAGGGTGTTGGTTTACTGACCGCCCTGTGGGCAGAGGCTGCACCGTGAGCCTGCCAGCCTCCGCAGTAAGCAGGGCCAGGTAAGGGTCCAGGGATATCAGGATAAACCCAGCTCTGCCAGGTACAGAAGAGCACGAAGCAGGTGGCAGGAGACGCTGGGTCAATGCTATCATCTTTGTCCTCAAGGTCCGCTGGCCTCCCTATTTAGTCCTTGCGACTGCTCATGTCAGGAAGGGACTCACTTGAGGGAGGTGAAGGCGTGTACAATACTACTCAAGAAACTGTCACTCACGCTTCTGTCCCCACCACTATCAAGAACATCTCCTGATGAAATCTGCTCTCATGTTTACCAGCATCTCTGCCCAAGGGGACAATGAGCCAACTTCCCTGTCGCAGGTGATCTACCCTCTCCCACCTGGGAAGTTCTACCAGCTGAGTAACTCAAATTCCTCCTGCTGCAACGTGAGCCCTTTGTCCCATGTCACGTGAAAGAGCAGGAGCAGCTTTCGGGAACAGCTTTGAGTTTCTCCCCGCCCTGTCGATTCCCTCACCCACTTAGAAGTCACAGATCAGAAGGGCAGCTGGGTGCTAAAACCCAGGCTCTTAACACCTATTTCTAGAAAGATGCCCCCTGAAACCCTCTGCTTGAAGACAAAGGGCCCACCGAGGTCCCTGGATCCTCTCCCAGAATTACTTGGGACATTATGCCTGGAGAGGTGGAGGGTGGACATGGTGACCGCAGCAATGGGCTCAAGTATGTCAGAGGTGACGATGCTGCAGGACAGGCCAGGGGTTAGGTCTGTTGTTCACAGAGTCGCCGTGAGTCATAGTCAATGTGATGGCACCTAGTAACAAAAACAACTTGTAATCTTGTCCTTTCCATTTCTGCTGGCTCCACCCACATCTCACCGTAAAGTGCAGCAGACAGAAAGATCAAACCCTGGGGAAACGGTCAAGGGCAAACCGTTCCAGGGTCTCCCACCTCACCCAGAGCTGCCACAGCGCCTCTCATCCCTCTGCCCGACACACTCTGAATTAAAAAGGGGCCACCTTCTCTCATTGTCCTCCACCTGAAGTGAGCTAGTGCCACAGAGGTGCCCGGCGTAAACAGGTGGGCAGAACTAGTGGGCATTTCTGTTGCTGTGCCATCCAGAGCTCTTCACACTTAACCTCTCCCTCTGTGGAACGGGACACGCTTTCCAGGTCACTCTGGGCAAAAGTTCGAAGACCGGAAAGGGATCAGACCAGACAGCCGGGCGCATTTCAGGCTGTCAATGAGCAGTCACCTAGATCAGACCAGAAAATGAGAGTTGGCAGTGAAGATCTCTGCGCCTGGCTCCGGACACCCCCACTCTACATTAGAAGCCGGACTCTCTCATTCATTCACCTTGGAAATGGTCCTCTCTGTAACTTGTCTTGTCTCAATTTCCTCATCTATAAAATGGGAACACTGGCATAGTCAGGTGTGACTAGAAGTATTTGGGTCTCAGGGGCCAAAAGATGTCCTTTTAAAGGGACCAGGGATGAGATATGTCACATTCCAAATGCAAGGCAGGAGACCACCCACTATAATTCTACCAGGTGACTTGAGGGGACCTGGAGTTCTCAGATCTTGGCCAAGAGAGCCACCTGGAGGGGTAAATGAGCAAGAGGAGATCAGAGGGCTAAATAATAAATGCAGTAACCACCAGAGCACTTCTTGGAGGCAAGGATGAGGGGAGGCTCTGTCTCTCAGACTGTGGACGTGCTGCTAGGAAAGGCAATTCCTTGAAAAGAGTTATTCCACTTGGAAAGGTCATAGAAAGAGAGGAAGAACCCCAGTGAGATGTTGCCACTGTGACTGTGGCAATGGGCTCAAGGGTATGAGAGACGGTGAGGATGAGGAGATCCACAAAAGTACTTAGTAATCATCTATCTGATAAAGAACCTGTGTCCACAATATATTAAACTCTCTTACATCTCACTAATAAAAAGCACAATCTGATATTAAAAATAGGCAAAGGCTTTGTACAGGTATTTCTTTAGAGATAGAAACACATGGCCAGTTAATACATGAAATTATGTTCAACATCATTAATTATTAGGGATATTCAATTCCTTATTTTGATTCAGAAAATTAAAAGATAAAATTGCATTAGGTAAATCTGCTGTCAGGGAACTTTCCAGAGAACTGAGAAGCAACGATGCCAGTCTAGAGACTAAGGTGCACCTGCCTCGGGCCATGGTCTTCACAAGTACTTTCTATGGAGAGCTGGATAATGACTAAGGATGATAGAAGAATTGATGTCTTTGATTTATGGTGCTGGAGAAGTCTTGAACACACCATGGACTTCCAAGAAAACAAATAGGTCTGTCTTGGAGAAAGTGAAACCAAGTTCTCTTTGGAGGCTAGGATTTTGAAGCTCCATCTTACATACTATGGGCATATGGCTAGGATTGAATGATCCTTGGAGAAGGACATCATGCTCAGAAGGGCGGAGGGACAGCACAGAAGAAGAACCCAGATGAAATGGATTGATACAGTGACTAGGGCAATAGGAGTAGGTATGCTTGAGTCAGTGAGACTAGCTCAGGACAGGGCAGGCTTCAGAGCTATTATTGTACACAGGGTCACAAGCAACTCGATGGCACTTAATAAAAACAATAATGCAATTCAAAATCACAATACAATGCCAATTTGTATCTACTAAGAAGACTGTTAGGGAGCTCTGGTGGCCTAGTGGTAAGCAGTCACACTGCAATAGCAAAGGCACACGGTTTGAATCCACCAGCTGCTCCACAGAAGAAGGACAGGCAATCTATTCCCATGTGATTTACTGCCTCCGAAACTCTGTTGGAGGGTTGGCTATGAGTCAGTTTTAACTCGACCACACACAACAACAACAAGAAGGCCGTAGTCAAAGAGGGGAATAAAAACAAATTCTGGCAAAGAGATGAACTCAGAATCCTGACACACTACTGGTAGGAATGCAAAATGGTGCAATCATTTTGAAAAACCAATTGGCATCTCCTCAAGATGTTAACATTAAAGTACTACATGGCCCAGCAATCCCACTCCTGAGGGTGCACTCAAAATAAACTAAAAGTCAACCACAAAACTTACACTTGAATGTCCAAAGCAGATTATTTATAATAATCAAAAGAAATAATCCAAATGTTCATCATCTAATGACTGAAAATATCTACAAGTGTGGAGGACAAGCAAATGTAATATTATTTTTGTAATATTTTTAGTCATACAATGTAACATTATCCAACCACACAGAGAAATGAAATACTGATACACATTACATCAGAGGTCTGAAAACACTATGCTTTGTGAAAGGAACCAGATGGAATGGACTACATATTATATGACTCCATTTATACAAAACATCCAGAATAGACAAGTAGAGACACAAATAGATCAGTGACTGCCTAGGGAGACCTTCCCCTTCTCTGACAAAATAAGTTGAGGAGGGGGGCTGGGTGCCTGATGGAGTAAGGGCACTGCCTCCTCTCACAGAGCCTGAGGGCTACAAGGTTGGGCAGAAAACCAAGCTTCCTGGTTTCGAGCCCCTACTCTAGTGACAGCACAGGAGGAGAAGGCCCTCCATGAGGTGGACTGATTCAGTGACTGGGGTAGTCAGGATGGGTGTGTCGGAGACAGTGCGATTGGCACAGGACAGAGCAGAGTTTAGGGCTGTTGTACATAGGGTCACTATGAGTCGCAAGCGACTCGACGGCACATAATAACAACAACAACAACTCTAGTGAGACCACCTATGGGTTCAGTGGAGCTGAAGGGCGGCAGGAGGAAGAGGAACCCAGGAGCAGAGTGGATATCCGGGGCCCTCTCAATCTTCAGTCAGGTCAATGGGCCACCTTTCTCCACCTTGTTCTTCCTCTTGGTATCAGCATTCTGTTTCTCTGCCCTCTTCTGTCCAGCAGGAGTCTCTAAGCATGCTGTCCCCTGTGAAACTCCTCACCATCATAAGGGCTTGAAGAGGATTGGGCAGCCCTCCAAAGAAGGCCACCTCCAGAGATGTGTGAGGGCCTCAATGAAGAGTTAGCTTCTGGGTTTACCCAGGGTGAGAGGCAGCCCCCATCCCTTGCCTTGGTCTTGGGGCTGGCTTCCGAGAAGTGTCTTGTCCTGGAACACTCTAGAGGAATCTGGAGCCTTCTCTATTCAGTTCGGATAAAATCACAGCCCTGCTCCCCTACCCATGGGGCTCTGGGACTGACCCTGGGGCTTCAGAACGCCAGCCAAATCACTAATGGGGCTTCTGGAGGCCGTGAAATATGGTGGCAGCCAGAGTGCTGAGCTGGCAGACTTCAGACCAAACAGAGAGAGCGGGAGAGAGAGAGAGAGAGGCAAGAAGAAGGCTGGGTGTACCCAAACCGTTCCCCATGGTCTACCCTGGACCTTCACTTCCTCCTCACTCAGGATTAAAGGTCCAGGGCATCTGATGGCAGGTGTCCCTTCGTTCTCTGGTCTGCTGTCCCAAACCTAAGACTTCACATAGTCAGGAAGTTCTAGACATCAAGCTTCCATTCTATTCTTCGCCTTTTGGTACTTTGGGCACCAGCTGACCTCAGTACAGATTAGACATGGCGTTCCCCAAGCACTGCACTGATCATGCGGAGGCATGATGGGCCCTTCTCCCTTTCCCAAGGTCCTGCTCCCTGGACCCATCCAACAGTGAAGTGGGCTGTTTTCTGTGGTCAGGCCACTCCCAGTCACCATCAAGCCTTTAGGAGAAGCTGGGTAATTCTCCCAAAAGAGGTCACCTGAATTAAGGATGTGGAAGAGGCTAAAGGAAGTGATCTCCAAGGGAAGTATGGAGGGATTTGCAATCAGATAGAGTTCAAAACACCAACTCAATTCTTTACAGCATGACCTGGAGTAAGACTGCTAACATCTCCATAGTTCAGGAGCACTAGTGGCCTAGTGGCAAGAAGCTATGCTGTAAATCCCAAAGGCACATGGTTCGAGGCCACCAGTGCTCCACAGGGCAATCTCTTCCAGTGAGATTACTGCTATGGGTCGGTTCTGACTCAACAGTACACAACACACAACATCCACAAAATAAGGCTGGCACATGAGCTGATGTAGCCTCATACGCAGGGTTTTCCTCTCCTCTGGCAAGTCCCTTTCCATGCTGGGTATCAGTTTTTTCATTGAGGAAGAAGAACATTAGGGAGGATTTATGGCTGGCCCGAAGTTTGCAAGTTTGAGCCCACCCAGACGTGTCTCGGAAGAAAACTTCCCAAAACAATCCTCCACTGAGAACTCTACGGCTCACAGTTCTGGTCTGACACCCATGAGGCCTGCACCAATTTAGACGTCATGGATCACCGGTTTGGACCACCCCAGGCTGTGAGGTCTGCTTGTGAATAACCAGAAATCCCCGGATGGATTTTTCTTTCTTTATTTTGCAGCTGAGATGGTCCTAGGGTGTCCTGAAAGAGTGACACAGTGCTGTAAGCATCGCAATGCCACACACCTTAAATCTGAAAGCGGGGAGGTGAGATATAGCAGGCAGCTAAGAAGACGTTAAAGACAGAGCAGCTCCCAAGAGTGATGGTTAAGTCAGGGTCACCTGAGGGCTTCCCAGGGACCAGCAGCTCTGACCCCAGTGCTCATGCCTGTGACTGGTTGCTGAAGAGGACACAGGCCAGAGCAGCCCAGAGAGCCTGAGCCTGAGTCTCGGCACCTCCTGCCCGCCTTGACTCACCAAGGGGATTCCTGGCCTGAAACAGAAGAGGTGAGCCACTTCCGGACACATCTTTCCCTCCTTGGACACATGACCTATTCTGAGCAGTGACTCGCACCAGAGATATTCCCAGACAAATGGCCCCACCTCTCCTGCATGGGACAGGGGTGGGGAAGGGGTGCTGACCTCAGCTGTCCACTAAGTATCTGCCACAGGGCGAGGCTAGTGGTCTCCCAGGGTCCTACACTACATGCACCCCTTTGTCTAAGCCCCCCTCATATAGAGAGACAAGGCAGGTGGGAATCTCATCTCACAGAGGGGAGAGGAGGGCAGTCGAGAGAGGCAGACATCCACCCAGATGACACCATGAGGTCAGGGGCCTGGGATGCTGGCAGCCCAGGGTGGCACAGTGCTCAATGCTATGGCTTCACACTCAGCTCTGTTCTATCCTAACTTGACAGCTCTGTGCCCCAGCTTCCCCCTCTGGGACTGTTCATAATGTCTACCTTACAGGATGGCGGTGAGCATTGAACACGCGTCTGTCTATCAAGTTCTTGGCATGGTCAGTTCAGGGCTGAGCCCCAAGGTTAAGGTACCTGTTCTACCTGTGCTGCATAAAAGAGGGGTCAGATGAGGTGGTGAACGGAGTTAAAGACTCTGGTGACTACTGATACCACAGACTCACCAGGAAACAAGAGTTCCTCTCTGACTCCCCACAAGTGGCTCCAAAAGATGTGAGTCCCCATTGAACAGCAGAGAGAGCCAAACCCAAAGAGGGTCCTGTTTTGCCTAAAGACAGTTAACAAAGGCTAGGATTTGAATCCATATAGTCTGGCTCCAGTAAAACTTGGTGGAGCAATGGTTAAGCAGTCAGCACTTTGAACCCACAGACACTGAAGGAGAGAAGTTCTAGAAATCTGCTGTCATGAGGACAGCAGCACAGGAAATTCTACAGGGAGCTCTGGTGGCCTAGTGGCAAGAAGCTGTGCTGCAATACCAAAGGCACGTGGTTCAAATCCACCAGCTGCTCCGCGGGGCAAGGATGCAATCTCCTCCTATGCAATTAACAGCCCGTGAAAACCCACTGGAGGGTCAGTTATGGGTTGGTTCGGACTTGATGATACACAACAACAACAGCAATGACTGTGTCCTGTACGGTCACTATGCATCAGAATTAACAGTACACAGCCATGGGGCAACATTCTTTACCATTTCACAAAAACAAAACTGCAAAAACAAACCCCTCAAAAAGCTACAAAAAGCCAATTAACTAGATAGTCAACGTAAGACCGAGACACAGAAAGGCTAAATGGTTTAGCAGAAGACCTGGGATTTGAACATATGCAGAACAGCTGTAAAACGTAACTGTTTAACCACTGAACTATAATGTCTCAAGATGACTTTGCCTTTCCTGGTTCCAGATCTCTGCAGAGAGCAGGTAAAGCTGCTTTGAGTACTACCCTGCCTCCCCAGGCCTCCATCTCAGCCCTTGGTCCACTCCAGGAAATGCCAGATCCCTCTCTCCGCTCCAATATCAACTACCTCCTGAAAAACGTAGAGAACTGGGGATTAGTTTGCCAAATGCCCTTACCCCACCAACACATAGAGAAACTGCGGCATGGGGGACTTGTCTACCACTAGGAAGATAGATACAAGGAGTCAGATTCCTCTCAACCAAAGAATTAACCAGAGGAAAATGTTGGTGTTTTTTTTGTTTGGGGGTTGTTGGGGTTTTTTTGTGGTTTGGTGTTTGTTGTTTTTTTTTGTTTGTTTGTTTACCTCTAGACTCCAGAATCTTCCAGAAATAGCTGAGCTGAGAGGAGATGCAGATTTGGAATACTGGTCATTGGTCCTGCTGCACCCACCAAGGCCTCCTGCCCCAGAGCTGGTCATCACAGGGAGCTCACGGAGGCTCAGAAGCGGGGTCATCCCTGGTGACTGTCCAGTTGCAGAGCTCCTGGGCCCAGGCAGAGCCCAGTCAGGCAGAGAAATGGATGGCAGAGCCAGAAGCTGCCTTTCAGCCTCCCCTCCCACCCTCCAGGCACAGGGCCAGCCTCTCAGCCTCCACACAGCAGCCCCTCTGTCCCTGTCGGACGAGCTGACCTTTAACTGGCCAAAAGGTCTCCGAGATTCCATCCCCTGCCTGGGGGAGCAATCGGAGCTGAGGGACGGGGACGGGGTGGGCAGCGCCCAGGTCCTCGCCCAGCCCCTTCCTCTCTCACTCAGGCTGCCGGCTCTCCTTCCTCGTCTCACAGTTAACTCCACCCCAAGTCTGTGTTCCCACATCCACTTCTTCCTGCTCCTTAATTATTTTACCTTTTATCTGCCTGGCACTTGTTAGTTCCCCAAATGTTTTTACATTTATCATCGCACTGAATTCTCACCAGCGAGAGATGGGGAGACATTGAAAATTCCTTCAAATTGCCAAGTGTTCTTTTAAAAATGCAAACATCCCGGGACCATGAACGACTGGGCTGGCAGCCACTGGTACCTCAGAACTAATCATTTCATCAGCTGCTTTCTCCTCAGCCACTCAGCACACGAGGCGGGTGGGGGAGGAAGGGGAGAGCTTCCGAGGGCAGCCTCTCTGGTAGGGAGAACCTGGTGGGGGCATCTGAGGGCACTGGGCCCCTGGGGGAGGAGAGAGGTTACCGAGAAGTGACGGGGGTGATGAGGCAGGAAAGTAAGAGGACAGACCAGTAGCTTTGCAAGGATGCATCTTCCTTCCCTCAAGTCCCTGGATGTTAAGACTACCTTTTACTTCTGTTTCTCTCTCAATTCCACTGCTCTTTCTAGTGTCTCTGAGGTCAAGGTCAAAGGAAGGAACTTTAGAACAGGCCTAGTAGATTTTCAGAAGGATGCTGGCAAATACAAAGCCTCGGAGAGGGAAGCAGGAGGCAAGGTGGTGTTGAGGAAAAGGAACAGGCTTCTCTCGGACCCAGCTCTGCTTTGTGGTCATGTGTCTCTGAGATGTGATCCTACTTCAGCGCTAGCTTCAGCCGGGAAAGGCAGCCCAGAGGCTGGGTTCCAGCGGCCACCCACCCCACGTGGCAAAGGTGAACCAGGATATCCTCTTCCAAATGTCTCAATGAAAGGAGGCTGGACAGACACTGGCTGGCCACTTCCAACTCCTAACATTCCTCCATCCTACAACCCCACCCAGAAAACAAGCCTATTTCCAAGCTCCAGACAGCATGTCTGAGGACCTTCCAGAGCTCCAGTCATGTCACTTTCTGAAGATCCACCCAGCACACACATTCTCAAGCACCATAAAATTAAGCAGAACTCACAGTCGACTCTCCCAGGCTTGAGGTGCTGTCAATCAAACGGCAAAATAGGAGGATTCATAACTAAACTAAACATGTATTCACTACAAGTCTGCAGCTTTCTTTTCAAATTCAGGAGCCTACCAGCTTGTTTCCAAAACACAAGTACTTGCGGGGGTTGTTAAGAGCCTATAGGTCAACGCTGGGCTGATGGCACTGGGGTATCTCTAAAACCAGTAGTATCTTTTAAGTTCCCCTCAAGGCCACCTCCTCCAAAGAGTCCTCTGGGCTACTCCAGCTCTCAAGAATCTTTCCCCCAATGATCTCAGAGCACCCATTGCGTGGGACTCACCTAGCACCCCTGGTGCACTCCTGTGACACCCTTTTTTGTTTGGGCTGTTGACTGGATTATAAACCTGTCTCATTATTTAGTGTATGTGTATGTTTGAGTTTCAAAACCAAAGTTTTGAAGATGATGTTTTTCAGAGATGCCTGAATTTCTCCGCTTCACCCGCTCTGGGCTCCCACCTCTGCCTCCCCTCTGACCAGTGTGGTATCGGAGAAAGAAAAGAGATGAGGCCACGTGAGCAAGGACCAGGGGCCACTGCCCCCACCTACCCTCCATGCCATCCTCTCGATGCCCACTGAAGTTATCGTAGGAGTCCCAACGGATGAGGGGGTCGGAGGTGTTGTAGTCCACAGACACACTCGGCCCATTCTCCAGATGCTCCATGCCTGAGCCAACAGGAGGAGGAGGAAAACAAGGTCACCGACTCGAAGACCAGAGACAGCCAGCCCGCTCCCCCAGGGACGCTCCGCAGGGACTTCTCATTTTCTTGAGCAAGGGGGGCAGGGGTTGGGGGAAGCAGTTTAAGTTGGACAGAGAATTCAAGAGTCTGGTTTCCTGCATTCTTGCAAAGGCTCACACCAGGTCAGAGGGGTAAATCAGGCTCACACCAGGTCTCAGAGACCAGAGACCCCTGAGGACAGAGGTGGGAGGACCCTCTGGCAAAATAGCTGCCCCTTACTCTTCAAGGTATGGGGTGGGGGCATCGGGCAGTGCCAGGAGAGCCTGGAGAGTCAGTTCCAAGAGTCAGGGGAAGGTGTGTGGGATAGACTTGCATGGGGTCAGGAATAGCAGAGCAGTCACAGTTCTAACTCAGAGAGGACACTACATATCTAGGAGGTACGTCCCTCACCCTCCACGTAAGATGCCCTTCACACTACTCAGAAATTGAAGGGGACAGGAGGGGTCTCTATTATCCAGCCAGAGGAAGCCCAGGAATGAAGACAGCACACACTGCAAACCAGGCCTTCCAAGTCGAGTGGCCACCCTGGTCTGGCAGTCTTCTCTGTAATCTATCCAGCGGCCCTCAGCCTATAACCTAACTTCATTTCCTCCCATTCTGTCCTTAAATGAGACGGGCAACAACTGGTCTCCACATATAACAGTCTAGAAATTGAAAGGCTATTATTAAAGTGGCTTCTTGTCTTCAGGTTGGAACACCTCAGTTCTCATAAATACTCAGGCACCTTCAAGAGTCCCCCCCGGCCACTCCCTCTATCACCATAACTTCCGTCTCGGAATAGAACAGGATGATGACCTAATGGGACCAAGACACTTTATCCAGCACAGCGCCTCTCTGTCTGCTTTTTTATTTTTATTATCTAGTGATTAAGTCACAGATTTTGGTTTAGCTGGGGGACCACTCTGAAAATCAGATGTTCAGCCCCACAGTCCCAGCTAACTTGACAAACGTAGACTATTTAAGTGGGATAATGGCTGGACTGGGGTGGACGCATGTCAGAACAGAGGGAACGGGCCAGGACAACAGATGCAAGCTTATACCTTGAATTTTCTCTGGTCCGTAAGAAAAGACAAACTCCACTTTGCCATATTCTGGAAACCGATCATCTGAAAGAAAAGAAAACCAAACAGGGAATTCATTCCCCAATGAGACCACATAAACAGTTTTCTTTTAGGGAAAAAATTACAGTAATATGTGTATCATCAAACCCAACCCATTGCCATCAAGCCAATACTGACTCATGGCAAAGGCTTATGTTAGGAGATGAACTGCTCCGTAGGATGTTCTTAGTATTTTTACAAAAATGGTCGCCAGCAACTTCGTTACTTTCAGCCAGGATCCATCTGACATCAGCAATGATATCCCTGGTGCCACGGCCTCTTCTAAATCCTGCTTGAACTCCTGGCAGAGTTTCCTACCTATGGACTGCAATAGCCATTCTTGAACAATCTTCAGCAGTATTTTCTTTGAATGTGATAATTACCACTATTACTATTATTATGTATTCTTTCCACCCTAGCTCAATTCCTCCTTGTCTGAAATGACCAGTTTTAGTAATTTCTACTCTTCATACTACCAGCAGTTACCTCTAAGACTCTTAAATAATATCTTCATGCCTTATTTCTAGATATATTAATTTTCAATAGTTTTTACTTATTTGCTGCCATCTGACATATTTTGGACATGTTGCTAGGAGGGACCAGTCCTTGGAGAAGGACATCATGCTTGGAAAGGCAGAGGTCCAGTGCAGGAAAGACCCCCGGATGAGATGGACTGACTCAGTAACTGGGGTAATGGGGATGGGGGTGTCAGAGACAGTGAGCCTGGCTCAGAAAAGGGCAGGATTCAGAGCTATTGTGCATAAGGTCGCTATGAGTCGTAGTTGACTTGACAGCACATAACAACAACAGCAATAACAACATCACTCCTTCTAGAGCTCTGGTGCATAGTTAGTAAGGATCTGAGCTACTAATTCAAAGGTCAGGCCTTTCCAGTACTTTCAGATCGATCAGTGGCTCCCAGGGAGAAAGATGGGCACTCTCTTCCCATGTGATTTACAGCTTCGGAAGCCCGCTGGAGGGTCAGCTAGTTGTTGTTTCTAACTCAGTGGCAAGGAGGGGGGGTTTTTTTGGTGGGTTGTTTGGGGGTTTTTTGTATATTACCATTTCCTTTCTTCTTAAATCTGGTTAGTTTTACTATCAATTATTTATATTTGTCTATTGCTCAAGACTTTAAATACTACAGTCAAGTCTCTCATTGTTGACCTGTCTGTTGTAGATGGCATCTCTTGATTCCCACCTTGTTGTTAGTGTTACGTGCCATCGAGCTGAGTACAGCTCACAGCAAACCTAAGAATAACTGCTGGAAACCCTGTCCTACCTTGCACCATTCTCACTATTTAAACCACCGTGGTCAAGCCACTGCTGCAATCACTGTCACTTCGAGGAAATTCGATCCTTCACTTCCTCCTAACTGAGCCCAACTCACTCCTATTTTGTCAGTTTACTTCCCTTTTCCCTCTGGGTTCCCATTCTGGCTGTCATGTAAGTAAAGCCCATCTCGAGAGACCTCTTTCTCCTGCATGACAACACTTGAAGGGATAATGTCCCCTCTTCTGAGGCCTGAGTTCTAGTCTCTGTTCTCTGCTCCCCAGCTCTGTGTAGGAAGAGGGTACTATCCACTCATGGTTAGCTGTGTGCCTGCCTTGGAGCACCATGGGACTTGTGCACGTCTCTATCCATTCCCTTACTATTTCACAGACTCATATTTGCGTATTTCTTCTTCCTAAGAGACTGAGCTCCTTGAAGACAGGATCTGATTCTCTTTCTCTCTATATCTCCAGGGCCAAGCACATACCAATTGAATATAGACATGGACAGGGTGATTATTGGATGGATGGAAGGATAGACAGATGGCTAGATGTTAAATGAGTAGGTAGGTGGTGGGTGGGTGGATGGATGGATGGATGGATAGGAATACACTCTATGCCTAAGTGTGGTACAGCTAAAACCTCAAATGGATACAAGAGAGACACCAAGCCTTCCCCGACTACCTCCCTCTTTTGGAAAATGGTTCTCCCCTCACAGTTGCCCTATCAACCATAGTTCTTCTTGTTATGTATCATCGAGTGAGAACCGACTCATAGCTGACCCTCAGCAAGTTTTCAGAGGAAATTAACTACATAGGAAGAGACTGCCCATCTTTACTCCTGCAGAACAACTGATGGTTTTGAACCATGAGTGCTCAGGTTGGTAGCTCAGCTCCTTACCACTAGGCCACCAGAGCTCTTACTTGTTGTCAAGTTTCTCCAACTCATAGTGATTCCAGGAGTGAGAGCAGAACTGCTCCACAGAGCTTGCAATGGTTATAAACTTTCAGAAATAGATTTCCAGGTCTTTCTTCCAAGGTATCTCTGGGTGGATTTGAACCATCAACCTTTTAGCTACCAGCCAAGCACTTAACCATCTGAGCCTCCCCTGTTGTTCTCACTGTGTCATGGGATAATTATCTACTGCTACACCAGTCTCCTTGGCAGAGACAAAGCATGGAGGTTTCCTCAATCCCTACACTTACTATAATGCCGCATACAAGGTAAATGTCAATAAATGTTGAAAAGAAATGCTTGTCAACAGGACACATGGACTAAATGAGAAGAACAAGATGAAGGAAATAAAAGAAGAAGAAAAGGTTGTAAGAGATAAAACCGTCTGGTGGTTGGGAGAAGAGTAAGCACCTTCTTTATTTTCACTGACGATCTGAATTCTCAGACCACTCCAATCTCGAATATTCCCTCCCCCTGGCACCAAAAATACCATGCGATTTGGCAGACCATATGGCTCATTAACAATGGCCTCTGTGCCCAGCATATGCTCTCAAGCTGGGCTCCCCTTCCTGGCACAGGAGCCCCACCGAGAGCCCACACAAAGAGCTCACCTTTGAAGGCATCATCAAGGTCTTCCTTCCCAAAGACAAGCCCTAAGTCATGGATGGCGCAGGTGTGGAACTGCACGCGGAAGATGACGTCACGCGCTGGGCTCCGGAACTTCTTGTGGTAACACTTCAGCTGGGTGGGAAGGAAAGGAGAGATAATCAGGGATCCGAGGAAGGGAAATCAGATCCTAGGGGTCCTCTTTCTTGGCACCCCTCACTAGGTTCCCCCAGGCTCACCCCACACACAGTGAAGGAAGGGTCACCAGAACTATACAGGAGAACTCTCTGAAGGAACTTTGTGAAGAGCAGAGAGCTAGAAGCAAGTCTTGCTCTGTCCTCCCCAAAAACTCCTGCTTTTTTAAAAAAACATTTAAATTGCAGCAGTAAGGACAGGCAACAGAAATTAGGAACTCCTTGTCATCCGTAAGATGCCAGAAGGTAACCAGCTTATGCTGAGAGAGTTCCTCAGAGATGTTCCAGAACAAGAGACAAACACAGAAGAAGGAATGCCCAACTCAGAGGTGGAGGAATGGACAGTAGATCATCTGAGGCTGGAAGACCTTGCAGGAACCCTGAGGGCCTATGCCTCTAAGGCTAGCAGCCCACCAAGGTGCCTGGAGAGACATGAAGGCGGTAAGAGGGCCGGAAGAGGAAAGAAAGAAGTGAAAAAAAACCCAAGTGAAAATGAGTTCTGAGTCACAGGGGCAGCACTCACCAAGATGTCACCCTTCAAGAGCAGTCCAGGCTCGATGGTGATGCAGATGCTGGTCTGGCTGTCTCCTTGGACGTTGCTGGGGAGACAGGTGGGCACAGGGAGAAAGGCCAGTGAGGGGGGGGACAGGAAGCACATTTCCTGTCCCAGAGAGCCTACTGAGAATCCTCACTGACTTCATCCCTCCAATTCTCTCTGCACGAGAGTTCAGCTGATGCCAACTCCTGGGTACCACCATCCCCTGGTCCTCAGCTGGGGCACTGGGCATCCCTGGCCTCTAGTTCCCATGGAATACCTACTAGATGCCCGATGTGTAAACGGGTTGCATGGCTTGGTAGATCCGGAGAAATGGTCGACACCCTGTAAGGGAGAGATAGGTGTCAGCCAGGAAGGGGATGTTAGCTAGGAAGGGGGGAAAAGGGGAGACAGAAGGGGGAGAGGAGGAAGAGGAAAAAGCATGGGAAAGAGGCTGGAAGGGGAAGAGGAAGCGCGGATACGACGGGCCAGTAAAGGGGAAGGAACACCAAGTCTTCATTCATAGGCCTTTTCTTTTAGCAAATGCTGCTATATCACAACATGCACTCCAGCTGCAGCAGGCATGGTCAAGCAACCCCATTCTGCAGATGGACAGACTGGGGCTCAAAGAGAGCTCGGGGTTTTCTTAGCCACTGGGGTATATCCCTCAGAGTCTCAGGACACTACAGCTGACAGACTTTTTACCTCCCCTATCAGCCTTGGAAGAGAAGCAGCTTGAAGGAGGCAGAGGGGAAGGGAAATCTGAGGGCTTGAGAAGGTACCTCCTTTAGACTCGAAGTTGGGGATGCCGTGCATGATCACGTGATGCAAGAACAAGGGCTTGTTGTTCATTTTTATGGAGCCGGAGAGGAGGCCGCTGAAGTAATGCACATACCTACAGCAAGAAGGGCGGCCCAGTGAGGAAGACCCCACCACCACCACCAGTAGACCCTGGCGGAAGCAGCAGCCCCAGGCAAACTTCTGGGAGGCGAGAGCAGGATGGCTGCTCCTGGCAGGCCCAGAATGCCAGGGCTTCAGTCTCCAAGAGCTAAGGCTTCTCCCCACCCAATACTCCTCAGAGAACCTGGGCACTGCAAATGGTTAACTTCTTAGGCTGATAATCAAAAGGCTGGAAGTTTGAGTCCACTCAAAGGTATCTTGAAATAAAAGTCTGGCCATCTGCCTCTGAAACATCAGCCACTGACAACCCCATAGAGCCCAGTTCTGCACACACGTGCGGTCCCCATGAGTCAGAATCAACTCCACAGCCACTGGCTTTAGGGTCTAAACAAATGGGCCAGAGTGGTACCGACAAGGGCTGAGCACCAGGAAGAATCTCTCAAACATGCCTCACCACCCTCGAGTCAGAACCAATTCATAGCTGACTCAGCACACAGCGCATTTCGAATGGCTGTAAATCACACAGGAGGAGATGGCCCCTGGAGCCAGTGATGAATACCAACTGCCAGACTGGCATGGCCTTTAGGTGAGCAGTGCAAGTCCCTACAGACTATGCTATGGAAACTGCCTAAAAGGGACAAAGAGACGCAGGCGCTATAAGTCTCAGTTGGCACAGGAAACTCCATCAGTTGTGGCATGCTGTGATTCCTTCTCTGGGGACTCAAGAACTGAGAAACCTTGTCTAACCAGGCTATCTGCAGCCCCAGGTAGAAGAGCTAGCAAGTACTTCTCCACCTGGAAGCTAGTGTGGCATCCCACTTGGGGATCTCCAGCACCCCCTGGTGGTGAATATGCACATTTCTTTCGTACTTCACGCAGCCCAAGAATCTCACTTTGCACTAAAATCCTTTTACATGTTCCCGGCAGGTGTCATTTAGCTGTGCCCCCACTTGCACAAGGCAGGTTGATGAAACAGCTCTCACAGCCTTAGATCAAACCCAAAATAAGTTTGCATTAACATTTGCAGGCTCTGATATAACCACAAGGTCACCAGCTTCATCAAAGTCCTACAGATAGTGAAAATGAGCGCAGTAAGCATAATTCTTTTTTTTTTTTTTTTCATTTCATTCTAAATAAAGTACATCAAATTCCACTATTTGGTTTTGTGAGTATTTTAATTCTTCTCAAGGTCCAACGTGCCCCAACTCTTTCTATTGGAAAAAGGCACGGATTAACCCACCTCCATTTTTAGATAGAAAATTAGGTCAAGTAAGGGTTGCTGGCCACACAAGAAACACATGCAAACCTGGGAGTGGGTGGAGAGGGAGGAAAGGAGCCTAGAACTCCACTCATTTGCTATTGGTTGGCTGACACCCCTACCTTTTCTGATTGGTCACAGAATGCCAAATGGAGTCAACTACACCAATCAGAATGTATCCTGAAACTACGCAGGCGTCAATAGGAACTCTTTGAGGTAGGTGGGACCAGAACTCATGTGACCATGACAAAGTTCCCTTCCTGCCTCTTGTCTCCTTGGCCCACCTCCAGCCCTGAAATCCACTGTCCCCCAGCCTGGGTGGGGCCACCTTGGACTACTCAAGTGAGATAATCTGATGGGCACCACTAGCCCCTATTCAGGCTCCTGTCCAGCCTCCAGCCCTGTTTCTCAAACCGGAAACCTGGAATGGCAGAATTTCTATCAGATCCCCTGATCGTGCCAACAGGATGTGTCTGTGTGCTGGGGACAATGAGTCCAGGGGTGGGGTGACAATGAATGGGGGTGCTGCAAGCAAAGTCCCTCCCACCACCTCTCCTCTGACTGCCCCATCCTCTGCAGGCAACAAAGAAGACAAGGCGGGAAAGTGCAGCGAATGCAAAATGAACAGTTGTGCTTTCACATCTGGCCACAGATGGAACTACCCACCCATAAGCAGCTGAAGTTGCAGATAAGATCTGCAAGGTCGGCACAGATGATATAAATATTCACATGCCACTGCCTGTTTTGTAAGCATATTCCAAGCATAAAGCTATTCCCAAGAGATAACCTTGATCCTTAGTATCCAGACTTCCACTGTGGGGCTCCAGAGATGGGATTGCTCTGCCCATCCTCTCCAAGCCACAGAGTGTGGTGGTAATGGCATACTACTCAATTTGCATCCCTTTTCCTTCAAGGTCAAGGGCCACATCCATGCTCAAGACCACAAGCTCTATGTGGCAAGCTGTGGTCTGAGGAGGGAGCTCGGGTGGTTTGGTAAGAAGTTGCACTGCCAACCAAAGACAAGTGGTTCAAATTCACTGGTTCCTCCATGGGAGAAAGATGGGCAATCTCCACCCAGGTGATTTACTGCCTCTGAAAACCTAGTGGAGGGTCAAGTACAAGTTGGTTCTAACTTGATGGTACACACCAACATGGTCTGAGTTGCCAGTATTTGACCAATAGTTGGGTTCCCTGCTCCCAACTGAAACTTCTATCCTTGGATAACTGGGACTTTGAACTAATTTGAACAATTTCAGTCATGGTTGTTGTTGTGTGCCGTCAAGTCATGGGAGACAACAGCAAACTCAGAATATCCTTCATTTTGTTAGAACTTGAGAATATGGGACTAATAATTAGAGCAGTAAAAAATAATGTTTAAAGCACTAGAATGGGCCACTAGAAGAGGTATAATGAGCCCTTTCAGAAGCCTGATGCCCAAAACTGGACTACTGCCAATACTTAAAAGTGCTATAAATACACACACACATTCAAGGTGGTCACCTCTGAGCAGGGCACTGCTGTTTTCTACTCTCCCTGTCCAAGAGGTTTGGTTACTATGCAATGTATGCATTTCCCCTGTCTTCTATGAAGAGACTCCATTTCTAAGAGAGTGACTCAATTTTTCCCATTATGATTACTGCTTTGCTACATCTGTACAAATTTGGTTACATTCTGGTTTCACCTCATTAGTCATAGCTAAACCAGGAAGAACCTCTTGGAAGCCCTGGAGAAAACGTCTTGATTCACAGCTGCTGAGTCTTTGGATCTAGCCACGATTTTCTGGACCTAAGTATAACCATTCCAGAGGCAGGTCACCAGCCGTCTTGGGCCAATTTTAAATTTTCAGGATGCTCTTTTTTGTTTTCTTGGACTTCCCACTACAATGGCTAAAGTAGCCCCTAGCTGTGCCAGCACACGCCTAACCAGCCAAATAGGAAAGGAAGGAATAGGGTCTATGTTGAAGGGCTTCCGCAAAAAGAGGCTGGGAAGATGTAAGTCGATGTAGCCATGGAGTCCTTCCTGCCCACTTAGTGCTTCAGGGCTCACAGAGATGCTGCTGCTGCCACTGCTGGTCAAGAAGTAAACGGGCATTTGTGGCCTCTTGGCCTTTGCCCTTTACTGTCTCCTCTTCCAGAATCCTTCATCTCAGACCTTCCCTTGGATGTAACCTTCTCCCTTTCAGCTCTCACCTCATGTCACCTTCCCAGAAAGGTCAGAACCCAGCTCCCACTCCTCTCACTTTCTAGCTCCATTTCTCCATTGTTTGTTTCTTTTTTCCCTGGAAGGTACTGAGAACTTTCTGAAATGGTCTTCATTTATGTGGACTTGATTATTATCCAATCCCCCCATTAGTCACTAAGCTCCATGGGATCTTCCTTGTCTGAGAAGCTCAGTAACATGTCCTCTGAGCGTTACACAGTACAGACACAGCAGAGCAGGAGGATGGCAGGTCCACAAATCCTAGCCACAACAGGAGAGGGACCCATGTCCTACTTCCTAGTCCTCCCGCTGGGGTTTGAGATTCCCAAACCCAGGCTCTCATTTCTCAGCTGCATTCCCCAAGGAAAACCCAATCCTGCTAACAGCCCCCCACTTTCCCATGGATGTGGCCCCATTACACATGTCACCCACGGAACAGTGGGGCAGTGAATGGCAAAGCCCAGGAAACAGTGGAGACCCCAGAGTTCCAAGGTCTTCAGGCAGATTCCACTTGTGAGGTGTCCTGGCCACACCACACCCCTGCTCTAGAGTCAGGCAGGCTTCTCATCTGTAAAATGGAATGTTCTACGTCTTCTTAGGGGACTCGTCCTTATTCAAATCTGGGGTCCAATTCACTTCCTCTCAGATGTATTCCCTGACATCTCATCCCACCAGGATGCAACGTACTGGTCCCACTCCTTGATAATAACACTTAGCACCCTCTGAAATCGTCCTGTTCGTACGTTTAGTCAGTTAATGCTCCTCCAGCTCAGTGATTACCAGCTCAATAGGCAGGACTTTGTTTTGTTTTGTAGGTATCTTCTGTGCTTGCAACATTGTTGTTGCTGTTTGTCGTTCGTTATAAATTTGAACATGGTTTTGCTGTTTGTTGTTAGTTATAAAGTGCCACTGAGTCACCTGTGATTCACAGCGACCCTATGAACAACAGATCTGAACCTTGCCCCATCCTTCACCAACCTTAATCTCTGATATGCTCCATCCCATTGTTACAGTCTGTGTCAATATATGTGTGTGTGTGTGTGTGTGTGTGTGTGTGTGTGTGTGTGTGTGTATACAAACACACACACATATATACACACAGAGAGAGATGTGGTTGTTATGTGCCATCAAGTTGCTTGCGACTCATAGCAACCCTACATACAATAGCCTTAAACTCTGCTCTGTTCTGTGCCAATCATACTGTCTCTGACACTCCCATCCCGATTACCCCAGTCACTGAATCAATCCACCTCATAGAGGGTCTTCCCCTCCTGCGCTGTCCCTCCACCCTCCCAAGCATGATGTCCTTCTCCAAGGACCAGTCCCTCCTTACAACATGTCCAAATTATGTTAGACGGAGCCTCAGAATCCTTGCCTCCAAGGAGCAGCCTGGTTTAACCCTGTCCAGGATGAATCTGTTTGTTTTCTTGGCAGTCAATGGCACATTCAATACTCTTCTCCAGCACCACAGCTCAAAGGCATCAATTCTCCTTCTATCCTCCCTAGTCATTGTCCAACTCTCTCTAGATAGATATAAGGTATTTCTCTCGCTGACCCTCCACTTTTCTAAGTATGATGTCTTCTTCCACTCGTCTCTCCTGATAACATGTTCAAAGAACGTGAAACAAAGTTTCACCATCCCTGCCTCTACAGAACATGCTGGAACACAGCAGAGGGCCTAAAATGTGCCAAATGAATCCATCCATTCCTCCTGCCTTGCTTCCTTCCAGGACTACTGTGAGGCTACAATGAAACCATGGAGTGGAGAGCCCTTGGTTAACTCTCCCAACAGAAGGTGACCCTTATCATGAGTCTCTCTGACCCCCCCCCCCCGACAGGCTGCTATAATGTCAGTCTTCTAAACATTTACCAAGCAAAGATCAACCAACGACTCCAAACTACCATTCTTCCCCTTCCAGTGACCTTGCTGTCCTCTGGCATGAGTCTCAGGAGCTAAATGGCATACCAATCAGCCTGAGCATACCACTGGTCCACAGGTTCACCGTGTCCCAAGCCCACACTACCACAAACACCCACAGGCTGATATCTGAATGCCTGTACCTGGCACAACCCCACCTGGGCACGCTCGGCCCTTCCTGTGAATACACTGACCCCCACATGCAGTAAGTACTACCCACACATGCACCAGGCTGGGCTGCTTGCCCTGGAGACCCACCTTCTCTGGGATGGCTGACCAATGGGAACAATCTTATCTTCATAGAATCGCTTCATTGCAAACCGGTCCAGAGCCTGGTCTGCACTGCAAGGAGAGACAGGTGGTCAGAGGAGAAGACTCTCACATCCAAGTGTCCTTCATCCCTTACCCCTATGCGTCCGGCCTCCGGAGCCCTCCTCGATGCCCAGGGGAAGGGCAGCCTTCTTCCTTCAGCCAGCTTGTACCGAGAAGTTTCCAGGGAAGCAATCTTCCACATGTCTTCATCATACACCGTGCATCATTCCTCATGGGGGCTTTGGACCAAACAGCCCATAACCCCATCTCAAAACCATCCCTGAAGTTCCCAAGATTCAGTCTCATGCCCCACACACCACAAGCTATGTGTCTGGGGACGTGACTATCTCTTAGGCACTTCATTTCCCTCTCCTGTCAAAACAGGTGATGTGCACCCTCTCCTGCGGTAAGTACTCCTTCCTCAAAGGCTGCAATGGTGCTCGAGGGAGATACAGCTGGCACACAGTAGGCGTGCAGGAAGTGTTCAGCATTAAGCAATCATTAGGCTGGGCCAAGCTTCTTAAGAGTCTTAATTGCCATGCTACTTGTAAGGCCCACGCAGAAGCTTTGCTCCTTCCCCATGGAGCGCTTGGAGTCAATAGCTCCCTAGCCCTCATCTCCAATGACTTCCCATCACTCTCAGAATACCCTTCAATCTTTAGCAAGCCTACAAAGCCCCAGGAGCACTGCCTCCCACTGTCTGCCAGCTTCACCTTCTAATGCTCTTCCCCTCCATCTTTTCCCTCCACACATGCCAGTCCTCAGACAGATCTCAGCCTTTCCTTTTCTCGCCACCTGGAAGTCTCATCTCCCAGACTAATATGACGCAGTACTCTCCATCCCCATATATTAATGCAAGCTTCTGCTTAAATATCACCCCCTTCTGAGGCCTTCCTATGATTACCAGGCCACCTCTTCTCCTACTGTCTTCTCTCTGCTCATTCTTCCCCAGAACACATCTCAGGCAATGCTAGGTTATGCTTCTGCCTAGTTCTTTGATGCTCATGAGGAAAGCAGCTTGGTTTTGCTCACTTTTCTAGAGATCTGCAGCACCAGAACACTGCCAGGCACAGCAGATGTTCAAGAAGCATTTGTTGACTGACTGAAGTGAATGGAGACAGAGGGAAATCACAGGGTCAAACAATTCGGTGGGTGGAGGGAGGGGGCAAAGGAAATGGGAAGGATCGGGTGGGGGGGACCTGAAAAGACTGGGTAATGGTAGGCATAGTTCAGTGGTGATCAATTTTAGAAAGACACAATGTATGAGAATGATTGTATGATTGTATGAAACACGTGAAGGAAGGAAAGTGGGAAACACAATGTGTACAAATTTCTTCTGCAAACCAATATAAAATAAAAATTTAAAAAAAAACTAAAAGGGGAAAAAAGTGAATGGAGTCAGGAATGAGCTCCATCACTAGCGGCTTCCTATTCTTACTCCAAAACACCCGAATGGAAAGAGGTCCCCGCTGGTCAAAGGCAAGGGACACACAAGACAGATTCTAGGTGGCCAAGCTGGCCCCAGAGCGAATCCATTTCTTCCTGACTCCTATCTGCTTAGCCAGGGAAACCAAAGTCCGTCAGGCAAGGAGAAGCAGTTCTAGGAAGCTGGCCGATGGGGTGCCCATAGCTGGGTCTGCCCCATGAGGTGACCCTCATCAGCCCTCAGATGGACAAAGGGTCTCTCAAGGGTCTCTCCTCTCTTCTGTCACTTAGCAGCAGACTCCTCCCTCGGAACTCTGGGCAGACACCTACTCTTCGGGGGGCTCCCTACCCCTACTTCACTTCCTGCCCTATCCTCTCATCCTTTCCTCGTGCTGACAGTGTTGAGAAGCTGGAGACTCGGGTCCCACCTACCTGGCGGAGATGTTGCTGTAGTGCATGTAAGCCGCGATGACGACACCAATCCTCCCTCGGTTTCCCTGAAAGAGCCCAAAACACAAAAGCTTTTATTCCCAAGACCAGCCCTTCCTGCCCCCGAGTTCACGCAGAAGCCAGGGAGGAAAGGAGGCAGGCTCTGGAGACAAGTGTGGTGCTAGGGGACAGTCTAAGAGAAAAGGGGGATAGAGTGGAAGAAAGAGGAGAGACGAGGCTCAAACAAAATAGTTTTCCTACTAATCAGGGCGACCTTGCTACAGAATTTAGCATCACCTAAAAAGACAAATAGATACAGATGGATTTGCATACAGCAGAAGGGAGACACAGACACGTAGACATAGTCATGGCGGGACCCCTTCAAGGTCCCATGCGTGCTTGTGCACACGCGCTCACGCACGCACACGGAGCTTTGCTCCCACCTTGTTGTGGAGCACGACGACATTGTGGGGGTCAGCGTTAAGCCAAGTCTCCATGGCCTTGCATACACTGCAGATCTTTTCCAGGGCAGGTGTGTGCAGGTCCGGCCAGCCAAATTCCAGCACCTAGGGTCCAAGCCACAAGTGAGAGGCAGGCGGGAGCCCAGGAGAGCCAGCCAGGGCAGAGAGAGCAGCACACACAGCACGTGCGGAACGGAGGATACCACCAGCAGTGGCCCAGCCTGGCCCTGGCCCTGGCCCTGGCCCTGCCCCTGTGCCATCAGCCCCAGAGCAGAGATGATGGGACTCAGGTTTCAGTTCTGATGTCAACTCACTGTAGAGGCTCAGACAAGCCACAACCCCTCTCTGAGCCGCCGTTTCCTTGTCTGTGAGTCAAATAAGGGCTTGGAGACAGTAACTTCAAGGTCTCTTGTAGTTTAACTTGACCTCAAAGTGTGCTGAGGGACCCCAACTTTGCCCTCAAGTCCTCCTTCTCCACCTGGCTCAGGGCCAGGGCAGGACTTCCAAAGAGCCCCACGATGGCTGTGGTCTTATCCAGACCTGGACACATAGGCCATCATTATTTCTACAATAAATGCGAGTTTTACAAGCAGCCAAATGAAGCCCAAAGGACAGGTGGGTAGATCTGAGTAACAGGCTCAGGCTTCTCCAAACTTTACCAAAATCACAGAACTTTAAAGTTAAGGAGAATTTCTGCTGTGAAGGACTGAGAGCACTTCTGGTGAGCTGGGCCACTTTGAGAGGCACAAGCCGAGGCCCAGGGAAGTCGGCTGCCTGCCCTTAGTTCCACTGTGGCGGGCCACAGGGGCCAACAGTGAAGGCAAAGCTACTCAAGACCCACTGAGCAAACACAGTAGGAACATCTAAGCAACCATTCCCAGCCCTTTCAACCCAAGACACTTCTCAGGAAAGCAAACACTCTCCCAAGTCCTGTTTTACCCTAGAGGTTCCATGGGCCCCCAGAGGCACAAGCCTGATGTGAAATGACTGCATCCAGCTTTGCTCTGAGTAATTTGTACGATGAAAACAAGAAACAAATTTTTTCCATTTGCCAAATGCAAGACGGTTCTGAACTTTGAATTGACCTTTCATACTGTCATAGAACTCCTCATAAGAGTCTAGCGTGCCCCCTCCCGCCAGTGGGCATCACCAGCCCTGTTCTCTCCACTGTTCACCTTGGTGTGAAGCTTCGTGATGTCAGGTCTCTGCTCAGAGAGGTTGAAAAGCTAGAAGAAAAAGAGAGAGATCATGGATGAGAAGGGTTGAGGAGAGAGGGATTGTCATGGCAAGGAACCTACTGGATCATACTGGGGAACCTGGTGTCATCCCCAATTTCCTCTAAAGGGTCTTCTTCGCTGATGGACCTGACAGAGCCAGGGGTCTGAGTCATGTGCCGACCATGATCTACCTGGACACCAGTCCATCTCCATTCATTCTCTCTTCCCAACCCCCATTTCTCTCACTCAATGGAAGTTCTATCCATACTTAAAAATATAGTGGCATTCCATCAGACATGTATTGACATACAGGAACTCATCTGTAAGTTCTCAGAAAAAGAGAGTGAGCAAGAAAAATATATGGTCAACATTCCCATCAGGGACCAATGTCTTGAACTGACATCGAGAAGAAGGTAGAACTAGCTTCCGGCTCGACGTGCCACTTCCAAAGTGGCATCTCAGCACAACTGGTGCTAAATTATAACCATTCAGACCATCAATCTCTGAGTCTCCCCTCCCATGATGACTTTAGAACATCCTTCTATACAAGGATTGCAGTGCAGCTTCTTGCCACTAGGCCACCAGAGCTCCGTCTGACATACTTTGGACATGCTGTGAGGAGAGACCAGTCCTTGAAGAGGGCCATCATGCTTGGGAGGGTGGAGGGACAGCGCAAGAGGGGAAGACCCTCTATGAGGTGGATTGATTCAGTGACTGGGGAAATCAGAATGGGTGTGTCAGAGACAGTGCGATTGGCACAGGACAGAGCAGAGTTTAGGGCTGTTGTACATAGGGTCACTATGAGTCGCAAGCGACTCGACAGCATATAACAACAACAAAAACAACATCTATACAAGATATAGCTTCTCTGAGGTCAGATACTCTCCATGAAAAGGAGCAAGCCATTCTGGGTGGGGTTTTCTGACATCCTCTGCCAAAGATTCCCTCGGAAACCCAATCATACCCTCAGGAGCTCCACAACCTCACCCCCTTAAGAATTTCCCAGTGAACAGAACTGCTGACTCTATTTCCGCAGGAAGGCGCTCAGGTGCGACAGCCTGAAGGGAGTTCACTAACCCAAAGATCACAGGTCTTGGTGGTTCAAATCCACCAGCAGCTCTGTGGGAGAAAGACGGGCAGTCTCCTCCCATGCAATTCACAGCCTCAGAAACCCAACAACAGTTCCAAGTTGACAGCAGTGAGTTTACTTTCAAGCAAAGCCTCCAGGACTCTGCACCCCCACCCAGCTCTATTCATAGCTAGCTGCCTGGTTGCCATGGATTAAATTGTGTCCCTTCAAAATACTTATGTTGTTTTTGTTATGTGCCATCAAGTTGCCTGTGACTCATAGTAACTCTATGTATCGTTCTAAACCCTGCTCTATCCTGTGCCAATCTTACTGTCTCTGACATACCCACTACCCCAGTAACTGAATCAATCTATTTCATCCAGGGTCTTTCTGTCTTGCACTGTCCCTCTACCCTCCTAAGCATGATATCCCTCTCTAAGGATTGGTCCCTTCTAGCAACATGTCCAAAGTGGGTCAGACAGAAGCTTCAGAATCCTTGCCTCTACGAGCCTGTTTGTTCTCCTAGCAGTCCATGGTACATTCAATACTCTTCTCCAGCAACACAGCTCAAAGGCATCAACTCTTCTATCATCTCTAGTCCCTGTCCAGCTTTCTGATGCAGAGCAAGAAATTGCAAAGACTATGGCCTGGATCAGGCGCACCTTAGTATCCAGACTGTCATCGTTGCTCTTCAGCACTTTAGAGAGGTCTCTGACAGCAGACTTTCCCAATTCAATTTGTCTTTTAATTTCCTGGCTGCTGGTACCAAGAGTGTTGATTGTGGAGCCAAGCAAACTAAAGCTGTTAGCAATCTCAATCTCTACCCAATGATATAATGTGGAAGCTATGTACGATCCTCAAGATCTGACCAAATAGTTGCAGGAGGATTAAGGGCGGAATGTAACACAGCCCTGATTAGATGTAGGAGGAGTGTCCTCAGGGTGTGGCCTGGCACGTCTTTCTTCTCACTAAACATTAATGGGTAAGAAAGCCACCTGCCAAGAGAGGACCTCAGTACAAACATGAAATAATCACTAGGAATGGGGGGCATCCTTTTCGACCTGGATCCCTGTGCTAGAAAACACTTGGCACTGGAGAAGACCAAGACATACAAAGGTCTTCAAGGAAGGCTTTGCCTATCGATGCGACAGGAACAAGGACTTTGCTCCACAGCCACAGAGAGAGCGCCATCTGGTGTGGGAGGGCAGTATCACACAGAGACCCACAGGAGACCAGACTCCTCAAAACTGGAAGCATCCAAGATGCTTCTAGTTCACTGACATACCCCTAGAGGGAACATTATTACGCTAGCCATGGTTATAATTCAATGAACGTTCACCACCTGCCAGCCTAGTGCTAAGAATTTTGTATCTAGATAGCTGGCTTCATTCTCACAACTGTAAGAGGCAGTAAGTGATACTATACCCATTTGACAGACGGGAAACTTAGTTTGAAGTGCCCAATATCATATGATTACTAAGAGCAGAGCCTGAATTTGGGCTTAGGATTTTCTAATGTTAAAAGCTGCTGCTGTTGTTGTTAAGTGCTGTCGAGTCATAGACAACATAGTCATAGCTACCTTATGAATGACAGACCTGAACACTTGTATAACTATCTTCGTTTCTCCAAGTTCATAGGGTTTCCAGAGGCAAGCTGTTTCAGAAGTGGATGCCACTCCTGTTTCCAAGCTTGTTTTAATCGGGAAGCTCCACCCAACACTGTCCACCACAGGTAACCATTATCGCATTTGGCACATCAATGTCACAGTGTTCAGCTTCAAAGCAACCACGAGTTACCTCTGTACAGCAAACAGACAGACCAGTACTAAACCAATTAGAAGAATGTTTGACCAAAAACAATTAAAACCAGGCCTGAGGGCCATGGATTAAAATCACCCATCTTTGGTTAAAAGTTAGGCTCTTAAAAATGTCCCAACACCGTTGACAGATGGGGTTCTGCAGTGGTTAGATCTGCTGCTGTTATTTGGTGCCATCAAGTTGGAATCAACTTCTAGCTGGCCCTCCTGCAGTTTATGGAGGCTATAGACTGCATGGGAGGAGACTGTCCATCTTACTGCTGTGGAGCAGCTGCTGGAGTCAAAGCCCATATGGCAGCACAGTTCCTATCCCTAAGCCACTAAAGCTTAGTTGGTTAGAGATGTTGTTGTTGTTGAGTGTCATCGAGTCACCTGTAACTCACTGCAACCATATAAATAACAGCTCTACACCTTCCCTACCCTGTACCATCCACCTTTGATACAGTCAAGTTCACTGTTGCAGCCACTGTGTTGAACCATTTCTTGAGAGTCTTCCTTTCTTTCTCTCACTGTCCACCTTTCCTAATACATGTCCCCTTCCAAAGACCAGCCCCTCTTAACAACATGCCCAAAGCATGAAGTGGTTTAGACAGTGTGCCCCACAACCCATGTCCACCTGAATTCTCAGAATGGGATCTTTCTAGAAAATGAGATTTTTGCAGATGTAATTAGTTCAAGATCTTGAGATTAAATCACCCTCGATTTACAGTGAATCCTAAATCCAATGACTGGGGGGGTCTTCATACAAACAGAAGACATTGTACACAGATAGAAATGTCTTTCCTCAGATTCTCTAGTGGGGTTTGGCCCTGCCAACACCTTAGTTCAAACTTTTACAGTCCAGAACTCTCAGAGAACAAATTTCTCTTTTTTGAAGCCAGCATGCCTGTGGTAATTTGTCACAGCAGCCACAGGAAACAAAATACAGCTGCCTCCATCCGACTGCACTCAGGTGCCAGACAGCCTCTCAAGGTTGCACAGATTCAGTCCTTGTGGCTCTTGGAGTCCAGGATCATTCCAACCCCTCGGGCCAATTATTCCAACAACAGAGGGGACCAGTGCCAGTAACCCTCATCCACTCTCCACTCAGAGGTGACTCCGCTGGCCCAAGTGTCACACGGGATGCCAACCATCTAAGGTCCTTTATGAGAAACATTGCCTCGATTTCCCGGAAACTAGTCAGAGGCCCTGACATCGTGCCAGCTCTGCCACTACCCGATCCTGTGACTTGCGGCAAACAGCCCCATGGCTCTGAACTCCAGTACACAGCTGCTTTCTGAGGGTTCTCTGGAGGCCACACACAGAGAGAGCACGCAGACAGGGCCTCGTACAGCAAGCGCTCATGACAAGAGAGGTGAGATTCTCTTCTCCTGGTCAACACTTTCTCTTAAGTACACTTCTAGGCACACAATTTGGGTTCCAGAGATGATTTTCCAATCACAGAGACATTGCTTATCACATTGTGAGGCTGAAGAGGGAGCAAAGATTCAGACCACAAGAGATGCCCAGTGTGAAGGACAGAATAACAAAAGCTAGGGGTTGTGGACAGAATCATGTGTCTCTAAAAGATGCAGGCCTAACCCCCAGTAAGTGTGTCCCTATCTTTGGAAACAAGGTCTTTGAAGACGATATCCATTAACATGAGGTCCTACCAGCGTAGGAGTTCAAGCTGAACGTGTGTTCTTATAGAAAGGATAAGTGACAGAAAAATGGACAGACACAGAAGGAAGAAGGCTACATGAAGATGGAAGAAGAGAATGGAATGGCCTCTAAGCCAAGAACTCCAAGGATCGCCAGCTGCCAGCAGAAGCCGGGGGAGAAGCCTGGAACATATTTTTCCTCAGAAGGAATCGTCATGGCTGACCTCACGACCTCACGTTTCCAGCCTTCAAAATGGTAAGACCGTAAGTTTCTGTTTTATAAGCCACTTGATTTGAGGTACTTTAGTTAAAGCAGCACAAACAAACTTTGGGACAATGAACAGGTAGCCAGCAGTGAAGAGAGGACAAGCAGATGAAAAGGACAAAGGGACAGTGTCAGAGGGACAGAGGGGACAATACGCTGGAATTTCCCCCCTCACCAAGTAGTTGCCTCCATGTTTGGACTTGAGCATCTGGGCCACCTCGCGGAGGTTGCTCCGGAAGTTCTCCTCGTTGGCCGTGCTCGGGAAGGAGACGGCGATGATCCGCTCTGTGATATACACCAGGTCCAGCTCACAGCTGTCCTCCATGGTCTGGCTCACACTCATGCTTCTGAGGACACAGGGGGTGGGGAGGAGAGAAATCAGAAGTCAGCCCTCCAGGGCACACCTGTACCCCAACATGCCTTGTGTGACCCCAGGCTGCTGGGCTGCCTGCTGACCACTACCAAGGGTGAAGATTTCCTGGCAAGGCCAGTGCCACCAGCTGGCCAGCCTGGGAACATCAAGAGAGCTGAGTGGGCAGGGATGGCAGTGACTCAGAGCCAGAGGCCGTAGCAATTACAGATTCTCGTCCATCCAGACTTTTAGCCTAGGGGTCGAGAGGTCAGGGCCAAGATCAGAAGTGACCAGTAACCCAGCAGTCAGGCTCGGCCTCCCAACACACCGTGGCTGCCTTGCCAGGCGCACGTCTCCAGGAGGCCGGCTGCTCTGGAAGAGGAAGGAAGCCTATGCTGGTTACTCTCCAGCATCCTGGAACCTTCTGCCAACCTCCCAACCCCCTCTCTGAGGCTGTGGCGTGACTGAGGGACCCTGGCTGCTCAGGGGACAGGCTTACTTGAGTCCCAGGTAAAGCAGCCCGTAGCGCATTCCAGCCCTCGCTGGGGGCAGGTCCCCTCCAGGCCTCTGCCCTTTGTTCTCGGGCTCTCTCCCTAGGACTGGCAGATCCCACCCTAGCAGGGCTGCCTCTTGGCAGTGCATCCGGCTTCTAAGGGCTAGAACAAGGAACCAAGAGGGCACTGTGCAGGCAGCTCCAGAGATCCCCATGCCATCTGTGCTTGTCAGAGCCACCAGCTAACTCTAAGTATCCACCCTCATCTTCCAAAATCTCTTTGTCTGGGCTTCAAAGAAAACACTAGAGTGTTGGAAAAATTTGCAAGCTGAGTTCCTCATGTTTCCAGGCTCTCGCACATCACAGAAGGGACAGCATGATGCAGAGAGGACAGCAAAAGAGGGTGGTGAAGAGGGTGAATCAGACCACATGCACTTGAGGCCCTGCCCTACCCAGGGTGATTGTCGTTGTTGTTAGGCGGAGTTGAGACAAGTAGGACTCAGAGTGACCCTACAAACAACAGATATGAACCTGTCCCTCCCTGTGCCGGCCTCACAATCTCTGACAACCTCAAGTTCATTGCTGCAGTCACTTTGTCCATCTGGTTGAGGCTCTTCCTCTCCTTCACCATCCTGCCACCTTTCCAAGCACGATGTCCCTCTTCAAGGAATAATCTCTATAGCAACATGCCCAAAGTCTGAGACAAATTAAGGAGAATGTGCAGGCAGAGCAGCACCACCACCTGGACAGTCTTGATAATACATCTGCCAACTACCAGCCTCTAAGAGTAAATTCTCAGACAGGACAGGTTAGGGACCCTCCAAAGTGCCGGCCACCTGCAGGTCTGTAGGATGCTGGTAAGGAGTCCAAGGGCAGCTACAGACCTGACCCTTTTCAGCTGGGGCTCCTTTCCCCCATGGCCAGATGAAGCTGGCATTCTCACCTACCTTGGGAAACAGGGGGTAAAGAGAGAACAGGGACCGAAGCCACTGAATCAAGACGACGAGGCAGGGGGTAGACGCTGCCACAGCGAGCCACGGAGCTCTGCTGCCATCCCCCACGTTTGCCTCACTTTCCTTCTATAAGCGACTCTCCCAACATTAGCCAATCCTCGTCAGTCTCCTGATGGTTGACTTGCCTTCCACAAGTCACCTCACGTATCTGGAATTCAGCTTCTTCATGGACCAAATGACAATAAAAGACTTACCTTGAGGTGTCGGGCCTAAACGAGATCATGCAAACAAATAACAAATCTAGTTCAAGGTTAAGAGTGAAAACTGAGAACCTGATATCTCCCAGTGACCACGAGCTGCCTCCTGTCACTCTGTCTGTCTCAGTCACCCGTGGTCCCTCCCAGGACCTTTACAGCAGTCTCCGGGGTCCAGAGGCAAGACACGAAGGACACACCCATGGCACCTTCACGGTCTGTAGCCCTTCCCCCTCCCCACTGGGCTCCAGGCGTACCTGACGGGCAGAGGATGGGACTGGACACTCGGAGTGACTCTAGTGGAGCCCTGGAGAAAGAGACAAGAAAAGCAGAATTATGGAGGGGCAGGCAGGGCAGAAGGACATGAGTAGCCAAGATCTGTCCCTGGTGGCATCCGGGGCACGGCCAAACTCAGATCCTCTTCCTTCTCTGCCAGCATCCTAGCCCAGGTCCCCTGAGATCCTGGTGGCTGAGCAACCCAAAGTCACGAACAATGCCAGTCTGCGTGAGCATGCCCACCTGCAGGCGAGCCCAGGGATGGGGCTTCCCATCCTGGACCTGAAGAAAACCCCAAATACCTGGAATGAACTAAATCTGGGCTGGGCCATCTGCACCAAATACTCCTTCCGTGAATAGCTACTGAGTGACTGAAATACGTTAACACTGATCCCCTTATACTTTTATAATAGCACCCCAAGTGGAGACAGCGACGGCACCCACAGAAGAGAAGATGGGAGAACAGCGCGCTTCTAGCCTACCACGCTTCTAGTCTAGGCCCGGAACTGCCTGCGTCCAACCAAAATCATCCTGCACACTTATCAAGCTGTTCCATCAGAAATTAAAGAGAACAGCCAGCCATGGACCACATGAACCATGACAGGGCCTTGGCATCAAGTAGCAATGGCTCCGAGGGACCCACCACCCTCTCATCCAATCCCATTTGCAGGGCTGCAAGTCTGTACAGAATTAGGTGGAGTGACTCCCTCAAAGTTCTTGACCCACTCAGGGCCCCTTAACACTCTGAGGCAGCCAGACAACGGTGGCCAAAGGAGAAGGAAACAGACTGTAGTCTGGACACTCTCTGGGGTTCAGTAATGTTACGTGCAAAACGGGGAAACCTCATGGGATTAAAGGGTACACACCGAAGGCCCTTTAGATAATGCCTGACATATAAAGCCCCACTGCCTTCAAATCTGCTCCACCTCACACGGACCTCATGTGCATCAGACAAGAACTGTGCTCCGCAGGGCTCTCAATGGCTGGTTTAGGGAAGGACTCGTCTCTGGTCAGCAGCTGAGAACATTACCCATCTACCCCACCCAGGGACCTGACCACACCTATAAATGACGCTACAAGGCTGCCGTAATTATTGTTGTTATTATCACATCAAATACATACAGAAGAGCAGGTAGTTACAGATATGGACCAAATATTATCTTCAGAAATCAAAAGCCCTGCCTCTCTCAGCAGCCACATACCCTGCTGTCCAGCTCACGCGATGCCTTGAGCCTCTGGGTCCACCAGCACTTCCAGACACTCCTGTGCCCCCCAGAAAGCAGTCTGCATCAAGCACCAACTCCCAGGGGCTCTCAGAGGAGACAGCACTCATGCCTGGCCAGAGCGGAGAAGCTGAGGCATGGAGCGACTTACCGCCAACTACCCAGGAAGTCACCCAAGCACGACTCAGGAACAGACTTGGGAATTGACTATCAGGGCCCGGAGCAGCAAGCAGCTCCCTTCATCCCTGGCCCTGCAGTTCCTACAAAGTGGGGTGGGTGGGCTCCGGGTCCAGCTCCCCGCTGCCCCCAAGATCAGGGCAGCTCCAGCAAGCGGGAGGCTCTCCATCTAGCCTTCTCAGAGAGCTGTGGCCACTCTCTGCCTGCTTCTTCCCTGGCCTCGCGGAACCACATCAGCAGGCGGTGGGAGAACACCGCCAAGTGGGGCTATCAGGGAGGAAAGATTCCCACGTCCACAGCTCCTGTGGCCCCAAGGACTTGGGTTTGCATGAGTCAGGCCAGGGGGTGGGGGAAGGCTAGGAGGAGCTGTGTTTGGTTTTCAAGCCCCAAACCGGGCTGTTCCAAAACTCCCCACCCAGAGGCATGCCGAAACCCAACACTTCATCCATCTCCCCTCCCTGGGCCCTGATGAGGAGTCATTGAGCCTCCCCAGGCTGAACCCCTGCTCTGGCCTCGGGGCCACCCTGCTATAAATAGCCCCTGGGGTTTCATCTGCTGCTGATCCAAAGTCATTTGCAGCCGAGGCCACCACAGCTGCTTTGAACAACTGGAAGCCACAACTAAAGCCAAGACCAGCAGCAGCAGTGGGGCCAAGTACGGCCAGGAGAATGGGTCCAGGCACAGGGATGTGGACGGAGACAATGGGACATGTTGAAATGGACTTGACGTAGGAACGGGGGAGCCAAGGAAGTTGGGGAGCCATCTAAGGTGCAGGGGGAGCAGTCTGGCTCCTGTTTCTCCAGCTCCTCCTTCCAAACATTACACCACACCACATTCCTCTGCCACCCCACCTCAAAGAGCCAGGAAGATAAATAAAAGCTTGGCCTCCGCAGAGCCTGGCCATGCCACCTCAAAGGTGAGAAAGGCAAAGTCCACCACCCCTTGGCTCCGTCAGGTTGACAGGGGACTGGGAGGAGGGAGCTTCCTGGACAGTGACTCGCTGCAAAGGAGGGGGACCAACAGCTGGACCTGATGAATCACTGGGCTGCCCTCGAACTGACAGGGCTTCCTGTTTTCTAGTTTGGGGGCATGTGATACTTGCTGGCAGTGAGCAGACGGGCGGGATGGGACACGTCCGTGTGTTGGTGTGCACAGGACCCCAGGGCAGCCTTAGAGGACAGTGAATGGGGCTGGTGGATGTGTGGTCAAACAAACTACACGTGAGCCAATGGTCCCAGACACTGTGGTGTTCTCACTCCGGAGGCGTGGTAGGAGCCTGGAAAGCCTGCAGCATCGTGCATGCCTTTCTTATGATGGGGAGGAGAGAGTGGCGAAGTCCCAGCATCTCTCTCTCTCTCTCCTCCACCGGGTTTGTCTCCTCACTCGTTGAAATGACCATCGAGAGGGACCTCCTATATGCCAAGCACCCTTCCAGGAACCAGAGAACAGAGGCCCCCAAGTCCCTGAGCACAGAGCTGATATGCTAATGGGGGAAATAACCAGGAGCAGATGTGATGTGAGAAGTAACCACTGTGCCTCATTTCTGCATGTGTAAAATTCAAAGGCCCTGCTCACATCACCTCCTCCTTCTCCTCCACTTAGAGCCTCCAGGGGAAATTACTAGACGGCTTTACAAGCAGTACTTTAAAGACTTTTCTTCATGAACAAAACTAAAGCCTCTCTTCTAGCTATTAAAAATGACAGTTGCCAAAGATTTGACCATAATTCCTGGGGACTACAGACAGACACCCAATGGTCCCCAGGAATCCTTATGTATTTCATCCTCTTGGATTTGAACCTCCAACCTCTCGATTAGCAGTCGAGGTGTAACCATTTGAATCATCCAGGGCCTCAGCTCCATCTCCGCCCACTCTGTCTCTCTGCAGCTCTGGAGGAAAGCCCTTACCCACATGGCTTTGAACTTCTCACTCTTCCCACCGCAGAGATCAACGATAGGAGTCTTGGTCCAGCTCCCAGACCCCAAGCAGAACCCTCCCTTCACCTCCTCGTCAAAACACAGTCTCCTTTTCTGAAAGGATGCCCAGGGAAGGAGATTCCACAGATGCCCGCAAACGCCCACCACTCTCAGCAAAGTCCCTCCTTGGCCCTATTCTCACCACTCCAGCACCAGATCCAGCCACTGCTTTTTTGCTTGGTCCTCACTCAGGGGTAGGCAGCTGGACTCCATTGAGATTCTTTCTAGGGTGCTCAAGGCCCTTGACCCCATGCTCCACTATCCATCCCTTTCTCCCACCATGTAGCAAGAAACAGAAGCACTAGAACTTGGGCAGGGTAGGCCTGGCACAGTGCCTGTGTGGATAACGTCCTGCCTTCCTCTGAGGTCCACAGACCAAACACCACAGCTCTGCACCAGAAGAAAAGCCATTTCCTGAGCCTCAGTCCCCAGGGGGCACAGTTGGGAGGAGGGTCTGTAAGCCAACACCAGGGGTAACACCAGGCAGCCTGAGAAGGAGAGAGGGGGAAGCAGTCTACGTCAAGGACCCCACCCCATTCCACCATCTCCTCCGGGGGCTGTGGCTGACCCCAGCTCCCCATTCCCTCCGGCCACACCTCTTCCTCTCCCCTTCCTGCCCACTAGTCTGGATTTTTCCAAAACAAAGTGCGACACGGTACACCATTCGCAAACTCCAGGCCACACCAACTCCACGTACGGAAAATAACCCCTCCAGCCCTGTGAGGCCCTGGCCATGGGCCAGAGACAGGAAAACATTGCAACAAACAGGCACATTATTATCACTGCAGCAGCCCTGTCTGCTCCACAGTGCTTTGAACAGGCCGGAGGGAAGGACACAGACTGGAGCGGAGGACCAGCTCAGGCGACCTGGGGTCACTCCAGCCCATCTTGACACACATCTAAAAAGCTGAAAGAGGTTTTTCAACTTTGCAATAGATATGCAGGCCATCCTGAATCGGCTTTATGTGATTCCTTAACTAGACTAACTAGACCAAAACTCATCTCATCTCTCCTCTGAAATTCAGGCAAGACACCAAGTACCCTTGCCCATCCCAACCAACTACTACTACTACTACACACACACACACACACACACACACACACACACACCCCTTCTAGATTAATAAAATGTTCTTTTAAAAGAACCCTCCAGTCCTGACTAAAGATCACCTCTTTTCCAAAACCAAGGTCATACACACCCTCACAGTCAAAAAGTTCTTCATGATGTCTAACTTCACTCTCTCCTGCTGTAGCTCCTGCTTACAAGCTCAGTCTGGCCCAGGCTGGGGAAGTACAGAGCTGTAGCTCTTAAACTTGGCTTATAAGCAAGCTCAGACCACTGACAAATGAGCTTGGCTCATAGACAGTCTCCCTCGCCCCCCTGCCAAGGGCCAGAAATCCTGGATCCCACCAGGTTCAAACAGCAAGCCAGGGAAAGGATGAAGAAAATGTTCTGGGAGTCATTGGCTGCTCGGAGCCTTTTATTTCTTGCCTATAAAACGGCGCCACAGCATCTCATAGTGAGCTGCCAAAGGATCTAGAAATACCAGGTTCGGTTTCTGGCCCTTAGAGAAAATAACAGTAAAGAGAGCAGCTAATGTTTATTGAGCACATATTATATGCTTCACATGCATTAAGCTATTTCATCGTCAGTAGTATGTACCCGTGAACAATGTGGCCTCATGCACCCCAGCCCCAGAAAGCTCACACACCCAGAGCTGGAGCTTGCCCCAGCACAGAACCCCATGCCCTTAGGCACCCACACATACCTTACACAAGGCCGTCCTCGCTACCTGGAGGGCCATGCTCCTGAAGGGCCTCTGGGTGGCCCTCCAAAGCCTCCACTCTATGGTCCGGGCCAGTAGGCTGCCCCAGGGCAATGTGGCAATGGTAGCTGGCTCCCCCTTGGTGTGTGGCTATCTCCAAGAGTGGCCTCCTCCTTCTGCCCCCAGCACCGCCCTCCAGGCCCCCCCACAGTGGGTCAGGCAGCTGTCAGATGATAGGGCCTCATGCCATCAACAGCTCCCCCTGTGCCAACCGCCAAAACCACTCCCTGTTCCTCTGGAGATCTGGGCAGCGGGTGGAGAGGCCAGCGTGGGGGCAGGCCCTCAGGGAGGGAAGGGAAGCCATAGGAGAGAGGCCTCTGTTGAGGGTCTGCCCCGGGGGCATGAAGACAAGCCAGATGCCATCTCTGGTCAAAAAGGGCCCTAGCTAAGCCACACTGCCCTGCTCTGGGTCCCTGCATTCAAGGAACTGAGGAACTGGCCCAACTGCTCCTCACCGAGAATGAGGAGTCTCGGAAGATGGACAAGGTCAACTTCCAGCTTCTTCCTGAATCTGTGGCTTTGAAGGCACACAGAGGATCTTCCTCGTTTCAAAGACTCTTCTCTAAAGAAACAAACCTCACTTTCCCTTAGGACAATGACCCTCTAAGAGCGGGAGTCCTTCATGTCCAACCTCAGTTGTCGCCTCCCACCCCCATCACTCTGAGTCTTGCCTATTTTCAGTATTCCGTCTGAGATTGTTCACCACCACCACCCCAGGCCTCATTCAGCCCAAATGCCTCTGCCATCCTCCTCACCCAAGAGCACTGAAGTCTGGCAAAATGGTTGGGCAGATGCTCTCAAGACTCAGCTTACTGGGGGCCATGGCTATGCTGAGGGGGCCCGCTCATCATTTCTTCTAGAAAGAAGGCCCCCACCAAACCAGGCAAGGCTGGGATTCAACCACCTCCTATCTCATCCCATGCCTCCATACTTACGTCTTCTTCAAGGCTTTTCCGTGTGTTTCCACCCCGGAAGGCTCCTTCCTACAGACAGGAAGAGAAAAGGCAGCTCGTGAGGGGCGTCAGGGAAAGCAAAGGGCAGCCAGGTTTCTCAACCGCTGGACTTGTGGGAGGAGGGCTTGGGAGGGAGCACTGCCAGAGAGAAACTCGGGAGGGGCCGGTGTTTGTTTAACACTCCCTTATGCGTGAAGACCCTCCCACTTGTGTCTTGCAACCACTCCTGGGAGAGAGAATTATTATTCCCATCTTGCAGATGAGAAAATGGGAATGAGAGAGATTATTCCCATTTTGCAGATGAGAAATTGGGAGCCTTTTGCAAAGCTGACGTGAAATCAGACTTGTAACTTGCCCACAGTTACACAACCAGAACCTTGATGGAGTCAAGATTTGAACCCGAGACCTCCAACTATACACCACGACTGTATGCCAGCTAATGCCAGAGATGCCTCTAAGCTGCTCACCAAGTTTCTCTACTTCGAGACCTGCCTACTCTCTTCCTCTTCCTTGCAGCCTCTAGGAACTGTCCCGTCTCAGACCAGATCAGAAAGACTGGATGACTCTGCTGGGCTCTTTCGCCGTGTACACATTTAACAAGGAAGCGCTCTTCCCCACTGCCTTCTCTCCTCTCAGCGGCCACTCATCCGCCTGCCTACTTCCCCAGCAACTCACTTCCAAACACACAGGGACGGCCAGATGCTCAGCTCCCAACGTCACTCATTTCTCTTCAAGTTCCCTTAATCTACTGGAGCAGGATTTCCCCAAACGTTATCTCTTCACTTTCCCCAAATCCATCTTCTGTCTTCCGGCCTCGCCACCCTTGGTCACGCTGCTGTCCCCACCCCACCACATCTGCTGTCACTCACCGTGTCCACTACATGCTTCTGGGCGCTCTCCTGGTTGACGGGCTGTGGACAGAGGAAGAGAATGCTATGAGGTCTCAGGTCACTGGGATGGGCTCTCTCCCCAGGACCAGTGTCCCTGACAGACAAAATGCCTCTGTAGGCTAAAGAGGGCAAAGCCTGGCTCCTCTCGAGTTTGGGACATTGATATTGGCAACTAAAGCACAGTGCCATGGAGACCAGAGCCACCTCCCCAGACACCCACATAGACATCGAGCACTGGCCTCTGAAACAGTCTCTGCTCCCTCAGAAAGGAGAGAGGAGAAATGCAAGGTGTGCCTACCACTTCTGCCTAAACGGACTTGCAATTTCTTACAACAAATACCCACCAAGGCAGGTACCACTATCACCTTTTAGCACCATTTTACAGATAAGGAGACTGAGGCTCAGAGCTCTTAAATGAGCCAACCAAAGACATCAACTAGTAACAAGGACACTAGGATGTGACCCCCAGTCTTGGAACTCTCTATGCTTCCTGTAGCATAATCACAGTAGACAGGGAGGACAAAGTTTGGACAGAGTGGTGACTCTGCAGTGGACATTTAAGGTATCTCTGGTGGCCTAGTGGTAAGGAATTGTGCTGCCCACCCAAAGGTATGTGGTTTGGATCCACCAGCTGTTCTATGGGAGAAAGATGGGCAATCTCCTCCTATGAGATTTGCAGCCTCTGAAAATCTGCTGGTGGGTTAGCGATGAGTCATTTTCAACTCGGTGGCACTCAACAACAATAACAACCCCTCCACTGGAGAGCTCCGGTAGCTTAGTGGTAAGGAGTTGTGTTCCCAATGCAAAGGTTTGCAGTTCTAATCCACCAGTTGTTCAATGGGAGAAAAATGTGTAGTCTCTCACATTATTTACAGCCTCTGAAAACCTGCTGGCAGGTCGGCTATGAATTCCAACTTGACAATACATTATAACAACAAAAACCCTGCCACCATCACAACAAGATAAAGGTAAACAATACAATTGGAAAATGGGCACAGGATATGGACAGACACTTCACCAAAGAAGACATTCAGATGGCCAACAAGCACATGAAGAAATGTTCAAAAGCCCTAGCTCTAAGAGAGATGCAAATCAAAACAACTATGAGATATCATCTCTCCCCAGTCAGAATAGCAAAACAGACAGCAAGAAACAAACACTGGCGAGGTTGTGGAGAAACTGGAACCCTTACTCACTGGTGGGAGTGTAAAATGGTGCAACCACTATGGAAGGTGGTATGGCACTTTCTCAAAAAGTTGCTAATAGAGATACCATTTGACCCAGCAATTTCACTACTGTTAATATACCCCAAAGAGACCATAACTGCCACCCAAGCAGATATATGCACACCCATGTTTATCGCAGCTTTGTTCACAACAGCAAGGAGTTGGAAACAACCTAAGTGCCCATCAACAAATGAATGGATAGAGAAGCTATGGTATATTCACACAATGGAATACTACGCTGCATTGAAAAACAAGGAACTCATGCAATATTATTCAAAATGGGTGACCCTGGAGGACATTATGCTGAGTGAAGTATCTCAGACACAAAGGGACAAATACTACATAGTGCCACTGTTGTAAAACAGGACTGACATCAGGGGGTGGAGGGAGACTGAGAAAGATGAGATAAATAATGTATACTGCATTGAAACTGATGAGGGAGAAAACTGTTTAAAAGGAATATGTGATTAGGTATTATTGTCATGACAGGAGTCCAGAAGGCTGCATAGTGGAGTGGGCCTGGGGGGAGGGGTTCTAAAACAATAGGGAACTTTTACTTTTCAAAGAGAAGAGAGTACTGAGGGGGGAGGGTTGGCAGGGGAGAAAAGTGCAACAACGGAAATACAAAATCTCTCCAAATTTTCATTAAAATTAATTTTTAAAAAATTTTTAAAATCCTGCCACTTGTCCAAACTCAATGCAGACCTCAGTTTTTATACACAAAAAGTTCCTTCCTGTCCAGACCTGCCTCGTAAACCCTTCTCACTTACTCCCGTATCAAGCTCTTTACCTGTGGAATGGCTTCTCCTCTTTTCTGTGAGCTCTCTTCCTCCACGAAGCCCTCCTTGAACACTCCAGCATACAGGTTCCCTGCTCCCTCCAAGCTCCAGCGAGCCTTGCTGTCCATACCTCTTACCGGGTCTTTCTTGTTGTTGTTAGGTATTGTTGAGCACAGTACGACTCACTGTGACCCTATGAACAACAGAGCTGAACTCTGAACTGTCTGTGCCATCCTTGTTATCTCTGACACAGCTGAATTCATTGATGCAGTCACTGTATCAACTTACCTCGTGGAGAGTCTTCCTCTCTTTCCCCAACCCTCTACCTCTCCGAGCATGATGACCCTTCCCAAGAAAGAGGCTCTTCTCCTAACAACACGCCCAAAGTATGTGAGGTGAAGCTTTGTCATCCTTGCTTCAAAGGAGCCCTCTGGCTGCACTGTTTTCCATGACATACTGGTCTGGGTTTTGGTTTGGTTTTGGCAGTCCGTGGTATAGTCAGTACATTCTCTAACACCACCACCCAAAGGCATCAGTTCTACTGCGGTCATCTGTATTGATCGTTAGCTCTCAGATGCACAGCAAGTGATGGAAAAGACCACGGATGGTCTGAATCAGGCACAGCTTCGTTTTCAAAATCACATCACTGGGGGGTGGGGGAAATTGGAAGAATCTCGTCTGAAAAACAATGTACTCAAATTTTGCAAAAAAACTTATTGTTGTTGTTGTTGTAGTTGTTATGTGCCGTCGAGTCGTTTGCAACTCATAGCAACCCTATGTACAATAGCCCTAAACTGTGCTCTATCCTGTGCCAATCTCATTGCCTCTGACACACCCATCCCGATTACCCCAATCACTGAATCAATCCACCTCATAGAGGGTCTTCCCCTCCTGCGCTGTCCCTCTACTCTACCCAGCATGATGTCCCTCTCCAAAGACCTGTCTCTCCTTGCAACACGTCCAAAGTATGTCAGACGAAGCCCCAGAATCTTTGCCTCCAAGGAGTAGCCTGGTTCAACCCTCTCTAGGATGAATCTGTTTGTTTTCTTGGCAGTCCATGGTACATTCAATACTCTTCTCCAGCACCACAGCTCAAAGGCGTCAATTATAATTTTTTTTAAAAAATACATCATTGCTCTTCAATACTTTGCAGCAGTCCCTGACAGCAGACATTCCCAGGACATAACTCTCTGGATATTCTGACTGCTGGTAACAAGGGTGTTTTGACTGGGAAAGACTATGTCTCCTAGTGACCCTAGGAACAAGAGATCTGAACCATGCCCCACCCTGCGCCATTCTTGTCATCTCCGAGATGCTGGAGCCCACTCTTACAGTCTGTATGTCAATCTATCGTGTTGAGGGTCTTCCTCTCTTTCTCTGACCCTCTACCTTTCCCAACATGATAATATTTTCCAAGGACTGGTTACCCCCTGATAACAGAAGAAGCTATACCATCCTTGCCTCGAAAGAACACTCTATTTGTCCTTCCTCCAAGACATAATTGTTTGTTCTTTTGGCGGTCCACGTGACATTCAGTACTCTTCTCCAGCACCACAATTCAAAGGGGTCAATTCTTCTTTATCTTTATTTGCTGTTTAACTTCCAGATGCACAGGAAGCCAAGTGAAAAAAACCATGGCTTGAAGCAGGCACACCTTAGTCTGTAAACTGACATCCTTGCTCTTTAGAATTTTGGAAAGGTCTTGACAGGAGATTTTTGCCAATTCTGGTCCTTTGCTATGAATATTACTGTAGGGGTACATTTTCTTTTCCCAGCTATTGTTTCCTTTGTATTCTTATGCCACCTTCATCCAAAACAGATTCATAGCATGGTTACCAACTTAGTACAAGCTTCCTCATGCCAGTCATTCCTCGGGAAACACTAATGACTGATTCTGTCTCTCCCCCCAGCACCATCCTTCCTCTCCTCAAGCCAAAAGTGGGCTTCTTATTAAAGGTATCCCCAAAAGCAGTTTGCCACAAAATAGGAAGGCACTCTTCCCATTGCAGGTTCACCTCTTGCTGCCCAGACCAATCACGGACCGTGTGGAGTGTTTCCAATTCAGGAAAGTGGGTCTCGGGTCACTGAATTGTACAGAAGGACACTGAATTGTACAGAAGGACACGACATGATTGTGGTGGCTATGAAACAAGTCTTTGCAAAATTGAGTTCTGACTGTATGAAAATATAATGTAAGATGAAACAGTGTATAAGACAGGCAGGAATGAAACACAATGTAGATGAATTCTTATCTGAAAATCTACTAAAAAAAGAATTCTTAAAAATGAGTTCAGATGGACTATTTTTTGGAATAGGAACCCACTACACTTTACTCCCCAATACATGGGATTAGAGAGATAAGCCATTCGTGGCTGGAGGCAGGTAAATGGACACAACGACCTCTGAAGTCTAGGTCGTCCAGGAAGGAGGACTGGGTCAAAGGGGCATGGTAGAGGGGAAACGGCTATGCAGAAGGTCTAGTGCTCTTTCTGAAAACAGCCCAGCTGCTGTTAGGGACCTCTCCAAAGTACTGAAGAGCAATGGTGTCTCTCTGGAGACTAAGGTGCATCTGATACAGGCCATGGTCTTTGCTATCACTTGTTATGCATCAGAGAGTTGGACAATGATGACTGAGGATGGTAGGAGAATTGATGCCTTTGAGCTGTGGTGCTGGAGAAGAGTATTGAGGGTACCATGGACTGCTAGGAAAACAAACAGCTTCATCCTGGAAAGGGTTAAACCAGGCGGTTCCTTGGAGGCAAGGATTCTGGGGCTTCATCTAACATACTCTGGACATGTTGAGAGGAGCGACTGGTCCTTGGAGAGGGACATCATGCTTGGGAGGGTGGAGGGACAGCGCAGGAGGGGAAGACCCTCTATGAGGAGGATTGATTCAGTGACTGGGGCAATCAGGATGGGTGTTTCGGAGACGGTGCGATTGGCACAGAACAGAGAGTTTAGGGCTGTTGTACAGAGGGTCACTATGAGTCACAAGCGACTCAATGGCATATAACAACAACCCAGAAGACAAGACGTGGAGGCTGAAATTCTTTGCAGCAATGAAACTTCCTGAGCAGTTCCTGACCAGGGTAGGTGAGAGGGGCAGGGAAAATAGAGGGCAGGGAAACAGCTGGTGAGGGAGGGACATCAAGCACCACTCCCACCCCAGTAGTCAGCTCTTCGTTTAGGGATAAAGCCCTAAGAACAGGGTCTGCCACATACCAGGTTCTCCATGTGGATGTGACGGTTAGGTGAAATCAAGCTGGTCAGGGCTCACAGCAACTCTCTGAACAACAGAGCTGAACTTGACCTACTCTGCACCAACCTCACCATCTCTGAGAGGCTCAAGTCCACGGTTACAGTCACTGTGCCGATCCACCTTGTTAGGACCCTCCACACGTTATTACTTTATAATTTGTACCCTCCAAGCATCACCCTAAATGCCCTCAAACCCAAGGCCCTCCCACAGCCCACGTTGGCCCACCCCTCCCAGTCTGGCTTGATCTGAACCAGGGAGCTGGAGTCAGTATCTGAAACCACAGGGCTTAGCAGAAGGAGCGCAATTCTCCCTCTTGCCAGCACACAGCCATCCTCTGAGTGACGCCCCGGCCTCGCACCAGCCAGCTGGAGGCAGGCCACAGGTCGGAGCTTGCCAGAGATCTGCACTGAAGCCTGGTTCTGAGGAGCTAAAAATTTCCAAGAGCCCCTCCCTAGCCAACCCCCCAGAGTTCTTACTGCCGTGTTTGCAAACATGGCCCAGCATGCGTGCTACATCCCCAGTCTTCCCACCCACCCGGTCCTCCAGGGACTAAAAGGATGCTGCTGTTCCCAACATTTCTACTACCAGTGCCCACTGTGGCCAGCTCCAGGGCCCCTGGGGGTGAAAACAAGGCTCCAGTACAGCAACTTGAGGGTGGGGTCTCCCCAAGGCTGCCCCTGCCCCTACACCTTGCAGGGAGGCCTGGTCATCTGGAAGCTTTGAAGCCATTAGGGCCTCTGAGACAGCAAACCTAGAGCGCCCACAGCAAGCGCTCCTCTCCAGTTGCCTGGATTTCAACTCCCGGGGTCCCCAAGCATTCCACAACAGAATGTAGATTTTCAGAGCTGTGCCCTTTCAGAGGTAGAATGCCAGGTCTTTCTTCCAAGGCAACTTCGGGTGGGTTTAAACTACCAAACTTTTGGTTAGTAGCCAAACCCTCTGCACCACTGGTAATGCCTAGGGACTCACTGGGTCACAACTATCACCCCACCTCCACCCACAATCCCCCTCCCAGACACGCATACACTTTCTTCCTCCTCCCTGGTTGATTTCTCCTCTTTGAATTCATCACTCTCCAACACAGGACCATTTCTTTGTCTCCTTCAGAATCCTATCCCTAGAGCCTCAGAGTAGACTCCAGATCCCAGAAATACGCTGAATCCATTAAACAGGAGGGCTCTTCACTATCTCCCCTGCCACTCTGCCATGCTCTGCACCCACAGCTGGCTACAGGGACCCTTTGGAACTAAGGTCCCCAACTTTCGTGTTTGCACTCTGCCTGGATCTTTGTGCACATCCCTCCCCCTAAAACACACATAATATTCTTGCAACTGACTCTGCATATGGAGATTTAGACATCTCATCCATCCCCATTTCACAGATAAGAAAGAATGTGTTGAGAAGTTTACCTGCCCAGTGGAAGAACTAGAACTCACACCCAGGCCTTGGAAAGGCCACCACCAAGCTCATCTTCAGTCCCCAAACCCACTGCGGACCGGGTTACTGGGCCCCTCCCAGAAGGCTCTGTACTTCACATTAGGCACAGATCAGATACAGAAGATAACGCAGAGGGAGCCCAGCTGGGACAGCCATCCCTGGGTCCTGGGCTGCCTGAACCCAGGACACAGATTGGTCTTAAGAGCTCCAAGCTTTCCAAAGCAGTGGGCTACTGATCACCAGCTCTCCAAGCCCCAGCTGGGGAGCAGCGGTACGAAATGGTCCTGGAACTCCCTGGAAAACTAAGCCTTGCCCTTGGTGAACCCTTCTGCTCAAGAATCTCTGGACCAGGAGTCTGGACAGACACAGGAAAAGACAAGGGGGTGCACAGTTCAGGGTTCTGCAAGTGCACTCTGCAACCTGAGAGGGAGAGTACCTCCCAAATTCTGCACCCCAGGCACCTCTCGTGCCTCACCCTAGCCCCAGCCCAGGACTGGAGACACCTTTTTTACACAGTTATTCACTACGTGCCCTTGGGGTCCCACGCAGTGTTAGGCTCTTTGTTTTCATACCATCCTTATGGTTTATGTTTTCAGTCTTTACGGCCAGACTGTGACGTTTAAAACTGAAGCAGCTATTTTCTCAAGGGGACAGAGAGTGCAACTAATGAGCATGTGAATGGAGTTAAAGGTTCAAGTCCACCTAGAGGTGCCTCAGAAGCAAGGCCTGGCAAACTCTTGCCCACCCCCCCAAAAAAATTAGCCATCAGAAACCTCACATAGCACAGTTCTCTTTGACTCACCCTGAGTCAGAATCCACTCACCAGCACCTGATTGCTGATACTTCCCTAAGGCTACAACCCCTGGCCCCCAGGTGTGGTCTTCCATTCCTCCTGATCTTAGCGAACTTAAACTTTCTGAGCCTTAACAGCTAACTGCAGCAGCCCCTCGGTCTCAGGTCCCTAAGAGGAAGCGAATTCTTCAACACGCTTCCAGAGGAAGAGTCGGAAATGAGCTGCAGTCGAGAGACTGAGATCAGACACCAGAGAGAACTTCCTGAATTTGACGGACTGGGAACTGCGGGGCGGAGAAGGGAAGCTGCACATCCTTTCCTCACATGTGGGGGACATGTAGGTGGGTCCCCTGGGTCCCCCCCCCAACTCAGGCCTCACGTGCCCTTTCTATATTTGCATGTATTGCGGGACTCCAATGCACAGACCAGAAGAAGGGCAGTCTGCAGGGGGCTGGAAAGTGACTGTGAGGACGGCCTATAGCTTCAGTGTCTGACATGCTGGTGGCCTGCAGGGAGGGTGGGCCAGCAAAAACAAACAAACAAAAAAAAAAACGCATCTATGAAGCCGGTATTTGGGAGGAAGGAAAAGGCAGAGCGTTAAGGCGGGAGGGGGAGGTGCCCAGGCTGGAGCCTGGAGCTGGTGGGGGGGGGCAGAATGCGAACTCAGCCTCCAGAGGAACATTCCGTCCAGAAATTCCTCACTCCCGCCCCCTCCCACCCCCTCCAGCTTTCCCCACTCTTGCCCCCTGGGAGGCCTGGAATCCAGGCAGCTTTCTGCGCCAAGACGACCCCGTGACATCACAGCTACTGCCATGGTGGTGCACTGTGAGGTCACAGGGACACAAGGTGGGAGCGAGTGGTCAGGGCCAGTGGGGGGCAGGAATGTTCTCGACCACAAGACCCGGAGAAAGTTATTCCAGGCTCACTTGTTCCAAAAATAGAATCCTGGGCAGATGCAGGGAGGGGGCTGAAAGTGAAGGGAAACGCCACTGATGGGGCACTTAGTGGGGGAGTGGCGGGCAGGGCAAAGGCACATAACGGGCGTGGTCTAGGTGACAGCCCTTCAAGGTAGGACTGTCCGCAGTAACAACAACAGCAGCACTTTGGCAGTGGCAGACGGGAGCGAGAACACGGACTCTGCCTTCTTGGGTGGTACCTCATCTGGGGGCCTCTAGACCCTGAAGGAGGTGCTCTCTGTCCCTTCTGACCAACAAGGAAACTGAGTTTCCATGAACGTTAAGTATGAGCTCAGATCTGCACCTCCAGAATCCGTCCCCTCACGCACCTGCTCCATGCCACCTCCTAGGACAGTAGACAGGGGACTCGAGAGAGGACGCTAAACAGGCAGGGCCAGGGCCAGGCTGGGGTGGGAGGGAAGCCAGCAGCTAGTTTGATCCCCAAAGTGTTTGGGTTCAGTGGCTCCAAGGGTCACATCCTCTCCCAGGCCAGCCAAGGCCACCAGAGGAAAAGCCCAGGCTGGACATGATTTAAGTGGAAAGTTATGCCTGATTCTCCCTGCATACCCCCTAGGTGAGGGAGGGGCCAAAGTAAACCCACTCAACTCGCCCCCAGGGACTTTGCACCACAACGCTGGCTGAGGCTGGGCACCAGTAGGCATGTTGTATCGGAATGGCTCAGACACTGGTACTCAGCTGCTGCCCCAGACAGGCTGCTACAGTCTAACCCCCGCCTGCAGCACGTTCCCTCTGGATGATGTTGGCCCTGCAAAGCCAGAGGCTGGGAGGCCCTGCTCCCCGAGCTCCCTCTGCCCTGGCTTCCCCTAGATCCTCCCCATCCGTGTCTGAGCCTCTCTACCAGCCTCATCTGGGAGATGTCTGTCAGCCCCTTCCCCCAAGCCATCCTGCAGCTGGCACTCCGCTTTGAGTCACTCCTCCTCTCAAGTACCCGTTAATGGCCCTTAGTGCTTAGCACATCAAGTTCAAGTTCCCTAGCCTGGACACTGGCCTCTTCCTCCTGCAGCCAGCCCCACTGACATACCTTCTCTGTTCACAGATCCTCACTGCTCTCCACACAGCCATGACCCCTCCCACCTCATTCCTGCACTTACATTCTTCCCACTGAATCCCTCTGAATCAGAAGCTACCAAGGATGTGCTAAATAAGACTGCAGACTCCCCTCTGGCAAGGGAAGGCTCGCCCCAAACACTTAGACTGGATGTGCCCCATGAGGTTCTCCAGTGTGTACCTACCCCTCCTCGGGTTCAGCTCTGCCCCCTTCTGGAATACTCTCCCTCCTTCCTTCTATTTGCACAAATCTTAAACTGGATTTGGAATAGGAGGCACACTCGTCCAACAGTCCCTAAGCGATACCGATCGCTCCTGACCCTGAACCTCAAGGCTGCCACTGGACAGCACCCGAGAGAGTCTGGCATCTAATTCGTTTCCACAGTTTGCACTCTCTCTTTCCTGCTCAGGGCAGAGCCCTGTGATTGCCCGACTTGGGCATCTCCCAAGGGCTTCTCCCGGAGGAAATCACAGGAGGTGTTCAGCAAGGACCTTATCCCTCCACATCTTCAGGGCAGGACCTCCATCCAGACACCAACCCACAGGGTCACTGAGGAGAGGCCAGTGCTTGGGGAAACGCATCCTGCTGGGAAAGGTGGAGGGTCAGAGAGGAAGACCCTCAACAAGATGGACTGAACAGTGACTGTAACAGTAAGCTCAAGCATATCAGATTACGAGGATGGCACAGGATAGAGCAAGGTTCTGTTGTCCATTGAATCTCTCTGAATTAACAGCGCCTAGTAGGTAGAAAAGACCTGCTCCCAGCCAGATGGTTCCTCTTTAGAACAGTCTCCACACACTAATTCTACTTTGAAGAGTAAAAGGGCACATTTGTTCTCATTTTCATCTGCCTCTCTCCGGACGAGATAAGCCCAGGTATTAAACGAACTGGGATTATCAACTTCCTCCTCTGTTTCTCCCAGAAAAGCACATCCAGAATCTGTGTCCCCATCCTCCACTCTACCCACGCTGTCTTTTGAAAACCAGAGCTCTGGCCCAGCCCTCCTGGCCTTGACCTATTTCCCATAATTTCTCAAAGGTGGCTGGCCATGGCAGAGTGCCAGAATGAAATTGTGCAGTATCTGGAGTTCAAACTCAAGGAAAGGAACTTTGCGTCAGACTCCGGGACAAAGAGCAAGCGCCCCCAGACTGATGGCTTTGTCTGGCTTTAGAACCAGGCAACCCCCCCCCCCCGCCTTTCTCTTCTTCCATGAGGCAGCACGGTACCCCTGGTCCCAGACCTGACACTGGGTGACTTTGGAAAAGTCATTTTAAAATCTCAAGATTTCTGATTCCTCACTTGCAAAAGAATAGTATTGGATTAGATGGTATCTGACCAAAGCTCTCTCTACTCGGTGGTTTCCTCGCCACTTTACTAGGGCTGGTAATGTGCCCACAGCTTAGTACATAAAACAATACCTGGCACAATACAAGGTATGGGTAAAACCAGCCTGATATGTCCACTCGCTCACTTCTCTTCACACAGACTTCTCACCTTGACCCCACTTGATTCTTCAAGGGCAATTCCAGCAGTTGTGTGAGGCCCACCTGGCATGACAGGCCAGCAGGCCTGGCCACACACATGGTGTGTGGAGGGCCGGGCAGCCTGAGACCTTGGTGACTACTCTCTCTGGTAACTGTCCTCAGGAAACTCCTTTTGATTTTTGGGGTTTTTTTTCAGGAGCTGAGAAAAGCTGCTTCAGCTCTTTCCAAGGATCAGGGGTAGCCCACGACCAACAAGCCCTCTCCTCTCCATCCTTCCCCCACCACTGAACCCCCACAGGAGCAACGTGACCCAAGGACCCTCCTACCTAGGGCCTTGGGCAACATGTGTTGAGTAAGATAAAAACATGAGTTGAAGATTAAGCCACTTTGCCCTGGCTGGCCCGGGCACAGGCTGGAAAAGGTGGCCGGAAGGTCCCAGAAATGCTGTGCCAGGGAAGGGGGAGGAGGAGGCCCAAGGGAAAGTGAGAGTCAACCTGATATGTGAAAGTCCAACAGATAGATGACAGACACACAGACAGCAGACGAACAGCTCTGGGGAAGGGGGAGGGCAGGCTGGAGGCCCTTGTGAGCAGTGGCATCCCTGGAGGTGGTGTCACCCTGTTCGCTGAGTCACAGGGTCACATATCCTATGAACCTCCTCCTGCACCAAACCACACAAAGTCCTTCCCTCACGCACTCACTGCCCTCAAACCAGAGTCCACTCACTGCTGGCCAGCCACTGGGATTCCAAGGCTATCAAAAGGACGGGAGAAGATTAACATTACTTCTTCATTTTCACCCCAGAATATTGTGTGACCAGTGTCGTTCTAAATTGCCTAGATGTAATTTTTTTTAGAAAATTTTTTATTTTAATTGTGATTTTTACAAAAGTTTGCAGAAAACTTGGATTTTCATTCATTCATCGCTGCACATTTTACACTTCTCCTGTGATTCCCCCAGCTCACTTTTTTAAAAATGTAGTATTTCTTAAGATTTTATGAATAATAATGGCAAAATTGTTTTGTAAAGTCTTGCTAAACTCAAAGGGAGCTCTGGTGGCTTAGTGGTAAGGAGCTGCCCTGACAATACAAAGGCCGGCAGCTTGAATCCACCAGCTGCTCTGAGGGAGGAGGAGGTGTCCAGTCTCCGAAAGTCAGCTGGATGGTCAGCTTTGAGATGGTTCCAAGCCACTGGCAGTAAGTGTTGAGTGTTTTTCTAAACTGAATTACAGCATTGCATTATTAGTAACTGAGCCTTTTTTCCCTTTAAAACAACTAATTGATAAAAGCTCACAAATACTAATTAACAACCTATTTATTAAAGCATTGGGCAAATGTGGCACAATCAGCAAAGTATCAGCATTGAGAAAAAAACAAGAGAGCAGGCTTGTAGCACAGACAGATGAAATCGCAGGACTCCAAGTGTCACGTTAATTAGGGAATAATGCAGGACATCAGAAGGTCCGATGAGAGAAATCAGCACAGCGTCTCAGCCTTGTAGGTACACGGATAGATGCAAAATTATTTTGTTGTTCTAAGTAACTATTGGTATGGGGGAGGGGGGCTTCAGGGCTATGTTGGGTTGTGGTGTTTTTTTGTTTTTTTTTTTTTATACTGGTTTACATACAAAGTTCACAAAGTTCATATACATTGTTTTTCACACTGGAAAGATCCAGGGTTTTTTTTGTTTACCAACTGCTCCCTCCACCCATCATATTCTGCAACCTTATGATTAAGCCCCCCCCCTTGGAACCTCAAACTTGTTATACAGTATTTGTCCTTATGAGACTGAGTTAGTTCAGTAGTAGTTTCTGCATAAACACTGCACAAAATCATTTAGAGACAGACATTTTGTTGTCATCCCCCCAATAGTGTCACTTGATACAGTCCACACCCCTCCGCCTCCCCATACACCCCTAGTAACACCCCTGAGCACTCGGAGGGCTGAAGGGCAGGCCGCAAACAGAAAAGGAAGGAAAAATGCAAACCCACCCTTTCCTCTCTTGTGACCCTGTTCAAAGCACTTGCCTCGCCTGCCTGCGAGGAAACAGGTGCTCAGTGCTCTCTGGGAGAAGCCCAACTTTCTCTCCGTTTCCCCTAAGCCACTTTCCCACTCCCCAGGGACAGCCTCAGAGCCACCAGCAGGCTCCTCTGATAGATCCCACCCTGGGCATTCAAAACTCTATCCATTAGCCACCCAGAGAACAAGACCAACAGCAGGTTAGCTTCCCAAGTGCCTCCTGTGACCCAGGGACTGAGCTGAATGTGTCACTTCCAGCCATGAAATAAACATGTACTGAGTCCCTACCAAATGCCAGGCAATGGAGATGTAACAAACAGTAAAACAGATCAAAACCTTTTTTTTTTTTTAAATTCTTTATTTTTTTTGAGTGTGTGTACCATCAAATTGAATTCTACTGGTACAGGAGGAGATCTCTGGCCCTCCTTCTCCAGCAGAGAATCTGGTGGATTCAAACTGTGCACTTTTGAGATTGCAGCCAGCTTCTTGCCACTAGGCCATCAGAGCTCCCTGGATCAAAACCTTTTGCATGCACAGAGTTTGCATGAAGTATGGGGGTGGGCACTATATAAACAAGATACACATTGTTGTTGTTGTCAGGTGCCATCAAGTGGAGTATGACTCATAAAGACCCTATGAACAACGTACCTGAACCCGTCATATCCTGTGCCATCCTCATCATCTCTCACATACTTGAGCCCACTGCAGCAGTCACTGTGCCAATCCATCTGGCTTGAGGGTCTTCCTCTTTTGCACGACCGCCCTCTCACCCCTGCAACCTTTCCAAGCCTGTCCAACCTAGCCAAGGGACAACCTGTCCTAACAACACGCCCAACATATATGAGACAAAGCTTTATCATCTCTGCCTCCAAGGAGCACTCTGGCTGTACTTTCTCCAAGACACACCTGTTTGTTCTTTGGGTAGTTCATGAGATACTCAGTACTCTTCTCCAACATTACAGCTCAAAGGCATCAAACAAGATAAATACACAAAATATAGAGTGCTTAAGTAAAATCTGCAATGTGTCAAAATGTTAGACAGATAAATAAATTTTTTTTAAAAAGCTGAAAAATCTTGAAGCCACCAGCTGCTTTGCAGGACAAAGTTGAGGTAATTTGATTCTGCTAGGATTTACAATCCTGGAAACCCAGTGAGGGCTGCTCTATTTTGTTCTACAGCATCGCTGTGAATTTAAATCTTCTGGAGAGCAGTAGGTTGGGCTGGGCTGGTTTTTATAGCATGCTGGCAGTGATAAATGCTAGGGGCAAAAAATGCAGGGAAGGAAAATAGGGTCCCTGAAGAACAGGAAATGCTGACATCTGAATAATAAAGACCTAGGGGAGGGAGAGAGCCCTGGGGATCTCAATACTGATAATCAGAGGAAGAGCATTCCAAGCAACTGAAATGGTAAGTGCAAAGGCCCTGAGGCAGCACTGGGCCTGATGTGTTCACAAAATAGCAGGAAGGCTAGAGTAGCTACAGCAGTAAACCAGGGAAGAGTCCTGAGAGATGAGGTCAGAGAGGACACCTGTTGGGTGGGGCTGTGCAGTCAGTGGCCAACATGTGCCTGGACTCCCGAGGTGTTGTTGTTGCTGTTATATGTCATCGAGTCGCTTGCGACTCATAACGACCCTATGTACAACAGCCCTAAACCCTGCTCTATCCTGTGCCAATCGCACTGTCTCTGACACTCCCATCCCGATTACCCCAGTCACTGAATCAATCCACCTCATAGAGGGCCTTCCCCTCCTGCACTGTCTGTCCCTCCACCCTCCCAAGCATGATGTCCCTCTACAAGGACCTGTCTCTCCTTACAACATGTCCAAAGTATGTCAGAAGAAGCCCCAGAATCCTTGCCTCCAAGGAGTAGCCTGGTTTAACCCTCTCCAGGATGAATCTGTTTTCTTGGCAGTCCATGGTACATTCAATACTCTTCTCCAGCACCACAGCACATTTCCTTCTCCTAACAACTTACACGATGGTTGGTTATTGGTCATTGCTGCTGAGTGAGTTACAACTCACAGTGACCCTGTTACCACAAAATTAAATGCTGTCTGGTCCGGCACCATCCTCCCTCCATGGTTAAGCCCATGGCCGTGGTCACTGTGTCATTGGGTCATTGACCACTGTGTGGTCAATCCACTGTGTGGTCAATGCATCTTGGTGAAGGTCTTCCTCTTTTTCACAGACCCTCTACTTTAACATGTATGACACTTCTTCAGGGACTCAACTTCAATTCATCGCAGTCAGAATTGACTCAAGCTGACCCTCCGCCTGGTTTGTGAGGCAGTGAATCGTGTCAGGAGAGCCCACCTTACTCCTGGGTTGCTGTTGACGGGTGAACCACCGAGAGGTGTGTGTGGACTGTGGGTTAGCAGCACAACTCCCCTGTGAACTATGTCACCTGAGCTCCCTTCTCCAGGACCTCCCCCTTCCTGATAACACATGCTTCCAAAGTCTGTGAGAAGACATCTCCCAAGATGGGTGTGCTCTTTCTTTTGGGTACAGAGCTGGTACCACTACTGATTCCCATTTGGGAAAGGGGAACTTGAGCCCATGAGTTAAGCAAAGTGCCCGGCGTTACATGTCAGTGGGTGAGGAAGGAGAGAAAGAATCCAGAAGAAGGAATTCCAACTCCTTTGCTCTTGACCGCTGAGGGGCAGAGGGCTGTGACTCAGGTCAAGGCAGCGGATGGAGGGGAACACCTGATGATGGCTGATCCACTTTGCTCCAAGGTCTGCACCTCTCACATGGGCACGCCCATCACAAGAGATGCATGGATCCCACAGCTTTGCTCAGACAGGAGCCCTATCGCAGACCTAATCAACCCCCTCCAGTTGGAATACCAACCTTTCCCTTTTGTCCTGGCCTTTGACCTCTCTTCATGTAAACAAACCTCAGGAGACTCTCCCTGGCAGTCCCTAAATCCCGGACCCCCCAGCCTCTCTGGAGCAGCCAAGGACATTCTGTTCTCAGCAGCTGGCAAGGTGGCAGTTCAACTGGAATGATGAGAGGCGTACGCCTGCCCTCCTGCCCTCTCCTCCCACCCTCCTCGGACTCCCACAGTGTCCCTTCGCAACCCCAGCACTGACAGCTCCAGCCTCAGAGCACCCCACCACACTTGACTGCGGTCAGATGACCTGGACGGGCTCAGTGCGATTAACACGGCACATCTGGAGCAGCACGGAAGGGACCAGTGTGCCAGGAAGAGAGGCTGCAGTGGAGGTGACTAGATGGGCCAAGCCTGGAGGTAGACAGGGCCCTGTGCTCCCCGGGGCACCAAGAAGTTTAAAACTCCTCTGCATATTTGACTATATCTACTCTGGACCCTAAGGCAGGGGCCATGTGGGAGTATTTGCAACATTGAGAAAGCCAGTGAGGTAGCAGCCCTCCCACCCCAGTGACAGAGAGAGAAACTGAGGTCCAGAAGGCCAGCAGATCGAATCACTAGGACTGGAGATGTTCTAAGAGAGAGCTCCGATTGAACATCTTATTGCACAAGTACGCCAATCACCTGGATCCTCCCAGACACTCTCTACCTGCCCCTGATTCCCACTAACATCACGGTGTGTGTGTGTGTGTGTGTGTGTGTGTGTGTACACACCCACCCCTCCAGCTTCCAGAGTCCCGCCTGCATCCGGAGGTGACCTGGGAAGCAGGAGGGACCACTGAAGGGTAAGAGGGTCATAAGAGGCCAGGGAGGGAAGCTCCAACATTCCAAATTGGCCCAACTGGGATCAGTGTGGGCCAGGCATCCCCTCCACACACCTACTTTAAGGCAACCCATCCCTGCCCATGCTACTCCGGAAGCCTGATGATGGAGCCAAGGGAGCAACTGAGAAACAGCCCAAATCCAGAGTCAAATGAGATGAGGTCACCTGGATCTGAGAAGGTGCCCAGGTGGACGGACTCTGTGGGCCACGCCATCCATCCCCTGACCTCCCAGCCAAAGGGTACCTGGCTTGAGACCAGGCCGAGAGAATGAGATGTGACAGCATCCCCTGGCCCTGTGAGGCCGAGACGCCAGGCACCGTCAAGCCTCGACACTCAAGATGCCCTTTTATGGGTTTTTCAGGATCCACGTTTCGAGATTTGGAAACAGGAGGCCCTGCATCTCATCAGAAGGGACCTCATGACTCATTTCCTCCAAGGCAAGCCTCAGACCAGCACGGTCACCCCCCTCTTACCTAATTACCCGGCACCCTTGCTACCAACACACTGGGCTCTATGGTAAGCTCCCGCTGGGGAGCTGAGGAAGGAGGGCAGAGGAGGCCCGCTGGGCCAGGAGTGCACTCACCACCAGTTCATGGCTGGACGGAGGAACGCAGGGGGCAGCCACCTGTGGGAACAATGAGAGGACAGGTCAGCATCTCTGATGTCCATAGAAACCAAGAGCTCCCCAAATCATTCCAGGCCTCCAAGTCCATACTGGACACCCCTCCCTCAGCCCAGACACCGAGCCCTTCTTGTCCTTCAGAAGACAATGTCGAAACATGGAAAAATGCTCGGTCAACAGCCCTCACAGGAGGCGGAGCAGGAGGTGAAAATGAAGTGTCATCGCAATGAAACAACCATGAAAAAGAGGCACAGGCCAAAAAGTGAGATGGAGGCCACAGTCCAGCAACTCTTAGAAAAGGATGTCTGTTCCTGATGCTCTCTGCCCTCTTCTCTGATTTTTCTAGCTCGGTGGTGGGGATGGTTGCTTTCCAGTAGATTCCAACTCATGGGGACCACAGGAGGGCAGAGGAAAACTGTCCCATAGGGGTTAAGACTCCAAATGTCTGGAAGCCAGGCCTTTCTTACCCGACACCTCTGGGTGGGTTCAAACTTCCAAACTTCTAGGTCATAGCTGAGCACTAAACTCTTGGTGCCACTCAAGTATTTAATTAAAAATGTTTAAGGTCTCTGGAAAAGGAAGTCAACTCCTGCTGCTTCTTCAATGTCAAGGTATCTCACTCAAAGGTCAAGGCTACAGAGGTCTCCTTACTCTGGTAACACTTCCCAGAGCATGTGAGGAACAGAGTGCAGGAGATCTCTGCCAGCCCTCTGCCAGAGACAGCTGGCCACATGATGGCTGAGGGCTGGGGAAGGCTGTGAGGCCCAGGGGCACCCTGTTTAGCCAAAGAGCTACTAGTGTCAACTTCCTCCTTCTCCTCCTCCTCTCGGATCCAGGGGAGATGGCAAGTGGGGCCTCCAGACAGAGGGCGGGCGGGGGCGGGTGAGTGGCAGGCAGGGGAGGGCAGGCGGGCTAGATGGCTCCCTTCCGTGAGATAACATTCCCCCTGCCAGCTAGGCAGCCAAGCCATTACCCTGACAATTAGCAGGGGCATTTATCAGAGACTAGATGGGCTCTTTTTTCCTAGCCTTTTCCAGCCAGGACACGTTTTTCTTGGAGCTCAGTCCTCAACCTTGGCTCCAACTCCTGACCCAAACACCGGGCAGGGCCCCAGACAGGGGCCCACACAGGGGACAGAGGGCTGGAGAGTCATTCTCCCTCTAGCAGGAGGGCGTCTGGGCACGAGCCGTTTGATGACCAGATGGGGGCCTGCCTCCCTGCAAAGGGCACAGTGCCCACTACCCCTCTGGGGGAGTGGTACAGTGAACATCCACAGCCCAAGCAGGCGGGTCACACTCAGATGGACCCTCTCTGCCTGTCCCTATCCTGTCCTCTCACTAGTCTAAGGGACATGCAGGATTTACGTTCACACACAACCCAATGAGAACACCACCACCGCTGGGTCCCTAATCCAGTCGGGCTGCAGAGTACTCATTCTTCAGCAAACAAGCCTAGACTGAGTTTTCATATCTTCACCATCTAATCAATAAGTACAGGACTACTGGAAGGATCATATAGGAGACCACACACGCACACACACAAAATACAACAATTAAATGGAACAATATCTAATATGTCTTATAATAAATGTTTTACCATGGCTAAGTCATTAAGTCTTTCAACACTCTGATGAAGCGAGCACTATTTATTCCTATTTGAAGTTTCAAGAGCACAGAGACGTAGTCAAGAGCACAGGGTAGGCTATTTACCCAAGGTTCACAGAGTTGGCAAGTGACCAGGATTTGAACCCAGGGAGTCTGAGTCCAAGGCTAGGAAAGAAGGGTCACATAACCCAAAGCTTCCCTTCAGGGGGGTGGAGAGACTCAGGGGATATGCGCTCAGAGTCCCCAGGCTCTCCGCCTACACAAGTAAGGAGCCAGGAACAGCAGTTTCCTTAGATGAGGCCGTTGAGGAGAAAGGGCCCAGGGTTGGGTAGGGAGTATCCTGTGAAAGATCACGGGGGAAGAGGCTGCATGTGACCCTTGAGACTCCTCGTCCACCAGCCTCAAGGACTCTGGTGTCCCTGCTAGACACCTTCAGGATAGGAATTCCCAAATGCTACTCTGGAAGCTTCAATATATCAACCCCACAGTGTCTCCTTCCCCACACTAACTAAGATTCCTGAGGATCCCAGGTCCAGGGTGGGAGCTCCCGTTGCTGTGTTCCTGTCACCCTCACCCCCTGTCTCCGGCTCTGAGAAGTCAAGGTATGTTTCTGGACCTCATCAGGGGCAGCACGGGCAGGTGTTCTCAGAGGCACTTGTATAGATAGCAGAGAGAATGGAGATCCAGGTGACGTGGCCTCAGGCCCCTTCCTGTCCCCTCTAAGAACATCAGTTTGGAGGTATACTACGAGGCCTTGGAGCTGTGGTGTTGGAGAAGAATAGCCCATGGACTGCCAAAAGAATGAATATAAGGTGTGTCTTGGGAAAGGTGCAGTCAGGGTGCTCCTTGGAGGCACGGACTGCAAAGTTCTCATGCTTTGGACATGCTGCTAAGAGAGGCTTTTCCTTGGAAAAATGATATGATACCGTGCCTGCAAGGGGGAAGGGTCGGTGAAAGAGAGGAAAACTCTCATCCAGATGGATTGACACGGTGACTGCATCAACGGGCTCAAATGTATCAGGGACGGTGGGGATGGCACAGGATAGGACAGGAGTCAGATCTACTGTTCATAGGATCACTAAGAGTTATAGTTGCTGTGATGGCATCCAACAACAACAACACCAACACTGAGCCTGCCGCCTGGGCGCCCCCCAGCGGTCGACTCCACCTTCCACCCACAGTTGTGCATTCCAGGCCCGCCCACTAACTGTTGTGTGTTACAGTGTTTCTTCTCTCTCACTCTCTTTTTTTTTTTTGCGGAGAAATGTTTCCTTAAAAGGCTCTCTCCTTCCCTCCGGCACCCTGGCCCACGGCCACCTGCTCAGGAGCCTGGAATGTGCCAGGGAGGGCCAGCGCCCCTGCCACTCTTCATCATACCCCATGGCCCACAGGCCTGGTGACAGTGGTGGCCGCCACCCACACCCTTTGGAGACCCAGTCTTGAAACATGGGAGTATATACAGGAGTGTCACTGCCCACCGCACAAGATTCTGGGGTTTGGACTCTGGAAATCAGCCCTGAGGTGAGGCACCTTCTCCAAGGTATCTCAAATGACCCATCCATACATTAGAGACTGAGGGGCACGCAGTCTCAGCCTCTGTACCTGGAATAGGATAATAATACAGCAAACAGGTAATATTTAAGGAGCTCTAGTGGCCGAGGGGTAAGGAGCTGTGTGTCAACTCGAAGGTGGTGGCTGTTGCTGTTGTTAGATGCCGTTGAGTCGACTACAACCCATCGCGACACTATGCACAACAGCTCTGAACCCTGCTCTATCCTGCGCCAACCTCAGTTACTGTGTCAATCATCTCAACGGGGTTTTCCTCTCCTGTCACATTCGAATCCACCAGCTGCTCCACAGGACAGAGATGGACAACCTCCTCCCAAGCGATGTACTGCCTCTGAAAACCCTCTGAGAAGTCAACCATGGGTCAAGTCTCAACTCCATGGCACGTGGCAACATGCACCAGGCAGGCATCTCTGGGTGGCACAGTTAAATGTCCAGCAGCTTACCAACAAGTTAGAGGTTCCAGTGCACTCGGGTGCCTCAGAAGAAAGGCCTGGTGATCAATGCCTATAAAATCAGACACTACCAGCCCTACAGAGCACAGTTCTGCTCTGACACCCGTGGGATCAACATGAGTCAGCACTGACTCCAAGACAACGGTTTCGGTCCTTTTATGATGTCAGGTCCTATTCCTAGACTTTTGTGTAAATCAACCCTTTCCATTCTCACAACAAGCCCAAGCATTAGTATTACCATCATCCCCATTTTACAGACAAGATGACTGAGGCAGAGAGTAATTACTGATCTGTCCAATGGAGGAGCCAGGAGACAAACCCTGCAGGCTGTGATCCAGGCTGTGCCGAGTCTCCCGGAAACAGCCATTTCCATCCAGCCCCTACAAGGTCAGTACTGACAGAGAACCCCAAGTACATCCATGTGCCTGCTCCCGAGCTAAACACACTGCTCTGATTCATCTGGTCTTAATTTTTAAAAATTTGACGTAGATACTATTATTATGATACCCATTTTACAGATGAAGAAACTAAGGCGTACAATTGGCACTGAGCTGCCCCAAGCCACTGTAGCTCAGCAGCCTGGCTCCAGTTAGAGAACTCAAGAGTACAGCTTAGCAGTGGGAGTTCCCAGGCTAAACCCCTGCCCCATAGCTGATCTCATTACCCCCTCCTCCCACTAGTATTTTCTGAACTTCCAAGGCCCCCAGCACAAGTCCAACAAGAGCAAACACACTAAGGACTCCAGGGTCTGAAATGGCAGCTAAAAGACAGCCCAGGAGGGGGACTCCCTGCATGGCCTGGCCCTGTCCTCCTAACTACCTGCAGATTCTATCCCATACTTCTATCCAGGACCCCAAAGCCAGATACAAAGGGTGAGTGTCTTCTTCAAACACAAGTTTTAAGCCTCCTCAGGGCCTTTTCATCTGCTGTTCCCCCACCTGCAGCCTTCTCCCCAGCTCTTTACTAGCTGAGATCTTCTCTGAATTTTACTTAAACATCATCACCATTCTCAGGCCTTCCCAGGCTCCCCTAAGTTGACACACACACAAATACACAGACGTTGTTCTCCCCCCTACACTCATGTTCCTTTGTAGAATTATCTGTTGTTACTAGTTGTCATTCAACTGGCTGTATCCCGCCCACCTTATGTATAACCTTAAGTGGAATGAATCCTCACGCAGCCCCGTGCCGTGTTCATGACCCCTGGTATACCTGAGTCTACTGCTGCAGCTATCACATGGCGGCTTCCAAACTAGGGAGTGCCCTTCCAGAACTCTATCGGGCCATATTCCATTGTGATGCAGGCTTTCTCCAGCTTGTTTTGATCACCAGGCTTTTCTTCCTAATCTGTTTTACTCTGGAGGCTCTGTGAAATCTGTTCATCATGGCTGATCCTGCGGGGATTTACCCCCTCAGTGGCATGGCTCTCACCGTCATAACGACACACAAGTTACCACAGAAGCCCAAACTGGCACACGGCTGGTTAGGAGACCTAATTACCATGTGTAATTGTAGGTGTGTGTTTCCTTGTTTATAATCTGTGGTCTCCTCAAGGACAAGGGCCATGAGAACAGGGAAGGAATCTTGTTTATCACAGCTGTCCTAGGGCAGCACTGAGCCTAGCACACAGTAGATGCACATTGTATTTGCTGAATGAACGCAGGACTGAAGGGGTGGGGGGGGCACTGGAACCAGAGGGTGGTAAAATCAGTGCTATTTTGCCAGACATTGGAGCTGATCCTGCCATATGCTTGCTCTCTCTGAGACCCTCCAATCCTGCAGAATCAACAACACTGGCCCCACTTTGCAGATAAAGAAACAGAGGCTCAGGGAGGTCAGGAAGCTTGCCCCCGGTCAATCAGCTGCGAAGAGGAGAGCTGAAGGCAGGGATTCTGGTCCATGGGTCTCAGCCTGGAGGTACAGCTGCAGGGCTAGAGAAAGCGCAGGGGCCACCTCCACTGCCCCCAGCACCCTACTACCCTCGGCCCAAACTGGGTGACACTCCTGTCCTCAAAGTCCCAGGTTAAGACCTAATGTCTCAGTCATGTCAGCATAGAATACCAGGTTCAACTGCCCAGGCCACTAACAGGTCTTCCCCTCCCATCCACACCAGGCCTGTGGGCTGCTCAGGACAGCCCTGCTCTGGCCAAAGCAACTGCCATGTCCCAGCTGCCTGAGAGCATTCATGCTGATACCGTACTCACATCCCTGCCCGGCAACTACTAACTCCCACCCCCAAACGCCACGGGGGGGGGGGGGGGAGAACGACGACACAGGGTCTGCAGCATATTACTGCGTGGCAGTGGAGCTGGGTGCTTTATACACATTCTTTTATTTCATCTTTGTTTTGTTATCAAGGTGAAAGTCACATACCATAAAAAGTAACTGTTTTTAAGTTAATGAAGTGCCACTGACGGCATTCGCAATGACGCACAACCACCATCGCTATCTGGCTGGTAGGTGCCACTGAGTCAAGGGCAACTTATAGCAACCCTATGAACAACAGATCTGCCCTTGTCCTATCCTGTGCCATCCTCACAGTCTCCAACACCCTCAAGCCCATTGCTGCAGTCACTGTGTCCGTCCATCTGGCTGAAGGTCTTCCTCTCCTCTCCAGCCCTCCACCATTCTAAGCATGATGTCCCTCTCCAAGGAATAGCTTCTCCTAGCAACATACCCAAGCAAGGTTGTGTCATCTGTATAAAGCAGGTTGATGAGTCCTTCTCCAATCCTGAGGCCATATTCCTCCTCACAGAGCCTAGCCTTCTGGAAGATCTGTTCTGAATATAGATTGAAAAGGTGTGGAACTAGGCTGCATCCCTGACGTACACCTTTTCTGGTTTTGAACCATGCGGTATTTCCCTGCTCTGTTCTGACAATGGCCTCCTGGTCCAAGTACAGGTTTTGTACAAGCACAATCAAGTGTTCTGGGATTCCCACTGTTCTCAGAGTTTGCCACAGTTTGTGGTGATCCACACAGTCAAATGCCTTTGCATAGTCAATCAAAAAGAGAGAGAATGTCCTCTGGTACTCTCTGCTGTCAGCTAAGATCCACCTAACAATGGCTCTCATATCCCTAGTGCCACAGCCTCTTCTAAACCCAGCCTGTACATCTGGCAGTTCTCAGTCATTTTTGGATCATTTTTCAGCAGGATCTTGCTTGCATGTGATATTAATGATACTGTTTGGTAATTTCCACAATATGTCGGGTCACCTTTTTTGGGGAGATGGGAACAAATATGGATCTTCTCCAGTCAGTTGGCCAGGTGGTTGCCCTCCAGATTTCTTGGCACAACTTGGTGAGCGCGTCCAGAGCAGCATCTGCTTGTTGTCTTCCCTACGCCCTTGGTTAGCCCCCAGGATACAGGGAGCGCACTGGACATTAACATGAACCATTCTCCGGGCCTGATGCTCACTGGATACAAGGGTGAGGTTTTGAAAGACAAGAAGGAAGAAAGCATTTCAGGTGAAATAACCACCTGAACAAGGTGTGGAGGTTGGAACACTTAGCATGTTAAGAAGCCCCTCAGGCTGGGATACAAGATAGAAGAAGGAAAAGAAGAAGGGCGGACAATGGAGGGAACCTGGATGGGGGATGAAGGCAGAAGACGGGCCATAAACTATCTTTCTAGATTTAATCAAAGATTTAAGGGGAGCTCTGGTGGCCTAGTGGTAAGAAGCTGCACTGCAATCCCAGAGGTACACAGTTCAAATCCACCAGACGCTCTGTTGGAGAAGGAGGGGCAATCTCCTCCTATACCAGTCAGATCCAATTTGACGGTACACACAAAAAATAATAAAACAAAAAAAAAAATAAAAAAGATTTAAACCTTCCAGCTGCCAGGACTAAGAAGCCACTGCAGAAGGTCTTTGAGTAAGAGGATTAGGTTGAAGCTGTTCACCAGGTCCTAGTAAGAGTCCTAGGGACAGGTGAGGGGACAGGTGAAGGATGGTGCATTCAAGACAAACAGGACTTGTGCGATTATAAAACCATAAGAGGGAGGGGGAGAAGAGGAGCCCTGAAATGCAGAGGAGATGAACCCAGGATCCCTCAGCTCTACCTCCAACAAAACCTCCTCCAGCCCACTGTTCTTTGCTCTGGAGCATGGACATGGTTCCCCTACACCTGCTTACAAGACTGTCCCCCTTTGCACCCCTCCCAGCTCCCATGCCCAGGGCTCTGCCCACTGCTCACCCTCTGAGCCTCACCCAAGGCACCTGTGGCCAAAGCCCTCATGATCGAGGTGACAGAGGTCAAGAATAACCTCCTGACCTGGAACTGATGGGATGAGCCCAGAACTGTGGCCACCACCACGTCCTTTATAAGGAAAGAGCCGGGTGCGCCTCCTCTGTGGGCAGGCCCAGCTCCTTAGAGGGCCCACTGAGTGCACAGAGGCCCCAGCAGGCCCTGAGGACCAGCCAAGTGCAAGCTGGGAGATGGGGCTGAGAGGACCATCAGCAACTGGCCTGGAGACCAGGGTGGAGGGTGGAGACCAGCCCTTCAAGCCTTGAGGATACGCAGCAGAAGAAAGGGATCATATTCTGCCTGCAGGGACGGGCACCCAAGGGGCGGAGCCTTTCTGGCCAGACCTCGAGGGAGGTTACTAAGGTGGGCACTGCCCTGGGCCATGCCCTCCCCACTATGCAGCACACCACCTGCCTCCCCACAGCTGGCTCCAGCCTCTCCTGGCTCCCTGGCCTGCCTGCTCTTTCCTTCCCTTATATAGCATTCGGCTCTGGACTCGGAAAGGAAGTGCATAAAGTTCCTGAAGGCAAGAAGGGGCCTGTTCCCAAGGACACCTTGAGCCAGGGTGGCGTGACACGCTGGAGGGGTGGGAGGGCTGGGAAGGGACAAATTAGCGTCCTTCTCTAGTGCCAGCTTCCCAGCCATGGACAGGTAAAGGCCATGGTCCTTTCTCCAAAGGCAACACAGATTCGGAACCTATGGGCAGACAGAACACAGGGACTGGCTCTGGGCAATGCTCTGTAGTGTTGCCCCAGGCCCACGCTCTCCCCAAATCCTCCTGGGCCTGAGCACATCAACCTGCCCTCGAAGTTCTAGCGACACGCCCATCTCCCCAGTCCTTCCTCTGGTCTCTGGGTCCTCTCTTCTCAGGCCCCAGAAGCTCAAGTGGGAGAGAGAGTACATGTTGGGATAGTATAATACATGTTGGGCTACCAACCAAAAGGTTAGAGGTTTAAATCCACAGTCACTCCGTGGGAGAAAGACAAGGAAATCTGCTCCTGTCAAGATTTATCAGCTTCCAAACAGAGGGTTGCCATGTGCTGCAACCAACCGACAGCAGTGGGTGTGGGCTTGATTCCACTGCCTACCCGACCCCACTGGCAGCTCCACACCCACCACCCACTCACAATATAAGCTCGCAAGTTAAAGAGGTGTCTCCTCAAAGCAAATCATCCCCACCTCTAAGCACACCCACCCCAGAGCAGCTCTGAGCCTGAGACCAGAGCTGTTCACAGCCAGGGCTGGACAGGAACGGGCAAGGCTGGGGGTGCTGGTCCCACAGAGGCCCGGCACAACGAGAGTCCTCATGGTAATCTCAGCCAGAAAAGCCCAGCAACAGCAAAGAAGCTGAGAGTGGGCCTGCAGACCAAGCAACATGCTCCTCAACCCTCACGCCATCAGTCCTGGGCCCCACAGACGGCCCACCCACTGCAGCCAGTGCCCTTCAAAGCTAGCCTGAAAGATGGCATACGAAGCACTCAAGTGGCCCACTCTGGAAGTTCAGCTGGTCCTAAAACATCTCCGTGAGGATCCGCCTCCTTCGAAACCCAAGTTAAGACCCCAAGTGTCCAACTCAGTAGTGACATCCATTCACACCCATGATCAGTGAAGGCAGGGGGCTTAGGCTTGGCTTATTCCACATCAATTCCAGTTAGAGATGCTTGACTCAACAGGGATGGGCCAAGTCCCTGCTGCGTGACAGGCTATCGTGATACAAGAGACAGCCAGGGTATGAGAGAAGCCAGACAAGAGCCAGAACACAAGGCGGGCAGGCAGGATCACAGAACGGTGCTGAGAACTGGACAGGATCGGCTTCCTGGAGCCAGTCCTGCCTCCTCGGGGCATCTCAGCCCAGCCAGCGACAACCTCCTCGCACCCTCCCATCACCTCAGTTATTCAGTCCAGAGGCCGAGTGTCCTCATTGCGGTTTCCCTCCTCCCCGCACCTCCTAACCCCCTCAATTGTTCCTCCTCAACCTGCCCCACTGCAGTCTGTAACCACAGAGATTACTGCAACAGCCTCTTAGATGCCTCCCCCTTCAGTCTCACCCTTCCAGTCCACTTAGCAGCCAAGGAAATATTTCTAAAATGCACCACCAGTCTCCCCCACCTGAAGTCCAAACACCCTAATAAGGCCATCTTGGCCCTCCAGGACCAGCTGTGGCTCTCTCCCAGTCCTATTTCATACCTCTCCATCTCAAAGCCTTGGCTCCAGCTAAAAGGAAACACTTTCCGGTTCCAATTCAGCAAACTCTGAGATAAGGATTAAAACCCATTTTACAGATGAGGCTCTTAGAGGTCACACCTTAGTACAAGGCCACCACCAACGTGTAATGGAACCAGCTTTCCATTCCAGCAGTGCCCTAACCCTCACCTCTGCCCCAGCCCAAGCCATCTTCACCAAGTTGGTGGCCACAGGAAAAGTTTCCTAGAGGGATGACTTCTGAAGATGCCCAGGGCAGGGGAGATGCCCAGGGTAGGGGAGATGCCCAGGGCAGGGCAGGGGTGGAGAAGAGAGAGGAGACCAACTGGTTGGGTCAGAGGTACGTATGACAAAATGGAGAAAGCAGGTCAGCTTGGGGGACCTGGAACAGCCTGATGCCTCCAGGGCCAGCGAGAGGGAGCTAGAGGCCGAGTATATGATCTAGATGCAGAGGCTGCCACTGAGGTAAGAAGTGCGGAGGGCTGGAGCTGGGACAGGGATTAGAGGAGCGAGATTAGGAAGGGAGCTTGTAAGAATCTAAGAAATAGAGGTGCAGGGGCTTTAGAAAAATCAGACACAGCCTGGAGGACTCAGAGACAGTCCTGGTCACATGTCTGCCATCAAGCCCATCTCAGCCCACAGCAATCCTGCAGGGCAGAGCAGAACTGGTGCCGAGGGTTTCCACAGGGGCAATTTCAACCAGGGTGCCCCTTGGAGGCAAGGATGGTGAATTTTTTTTTTTTATTTTTTTTTGTGGATGGTGAAATTTCATCACGCATACTTTGGGCATACTGTCAAGAGAGACCAGTCCTTAGACAATGACATGATGCTTGCAAAGGTGGAGGGTGAGGAAGATCCTTGATAAGATGCACTGACACAGCTACTATAGCCACGGGCTGAAGTATATCAGAGACGGTGAGGATGGCACAGGAGAGGGCGGGGTTCAGATGCATTGTTCATATGGTTGCTAGGAGTCGCATTTGACTCAAGAGCACCTAACAACAACAATTTTTGTGGAAGTGGGTTACCACATTTTTCTCAGTGGATTCAAACCACTGACCTTTCTCTTTCTGCTCAGAGCCAAGCACTTAGCCATTGTGCCACCAGGCTCTGTTAGAGGCAGTCCTCTGTTACAGGAGTGGAGGGGTTGAACTGACACTTTGAACCGCAAGCAGCCAAGGGTTCTCCTGTAATCCTTAGGGCAGGGGAAACCCCCACACCTTCTTCCAGGCCAGGGAAGAGTGGCTTGGCCTGAAGCAGGGGGCCAGGTGACACGGCCTCTGGCAACCATTTCTGGCAGCCCAGAGAACACAGCTTCTAGGAAGTTCCTGGAGGAACCTGGTCAGGGAAAGGTCTGTGGGCTGTGGTCAAGGTTCTGGTGGAACTAGGAGCAGGGGAGGTGACAGACCTGAGAAGCAACACTGTGCATTCACATGACATTTACTGAGCACTTTCTTAGTTCCAAGCTCCCAGTCAGGGAAGCAAAGGTGAAGAAGAACAGCCATACCTGGGGTGGGGGCATAGAGACAGGCATACAGAGAATCAGACGCCAGCCAGTAACTGCTCTAGTGGAGGTACAAAGAGGGTTGTTATTTCACTGGGATTCAAGTCCATCTATTTTTCCAGGAATTACACCCCAAGGGAGGCTGCTCATCCCACCCCTAATTACACACACACACACACACACACACACACACACACACACACACACACAGAGTTTCTGTCCCTTGATGAGAACTTTAGGAGCAAAAGCCTTTGACCCTAAGCTGTGCTAGAACAGTAAGACAGGAAGGATGCATGGGGGGAGGGGGGGGGGAAGAATTTAAGTGCAATGGGAAAACCAAGGAGTCAAAGGTCTCAGGAACTGCCGAGGAATGTGCTAGCTGGCCACTGGGAAATGCCCTGGAGTGGGCTGGGGCCAGGGGCAGTAGGAGGAGGAACGAAAGTAAGCCAGTCCCAGAAAGAGAAGGCCAAGGCTGGGGGCACACTCAAACTCATACAGACACGAGTGATTCTGTCCCATCTTCTTAAACACAATCACCTTCTGTATCGTGGGCCAGGACACAACTTTCAAACACACACAGAGATTCATGCCAACAGCAAGTGTTTAGTGACTTGTTTCTTCATCTCAAGGATGACACTGATTGTATGGATCAAAATCAACTACATAATAGCTTTTGAGGGGGAAATGCTACACTCGGTACACACTCAATTGTGAGATGCATTTCCAACTCCAGAAGCATTACGGACTAAGAGACATCCCCAGTGTGAAGAAAGGCCTTCCGTTTGCATTGATTTCTCTAGCTCCCAAAGCCGCCCGTGTCCTATGCTGCTGACAACCAGGAAACCCTTCCTGATGTCTCCCTAACTCCTTTCTCAAGAAGTGAAGGCTTGTCTAAAGAAGGAACCTGGTAAGAACCAAACTCACCTGATGAGACTCAGAAAATAATCCCAAAATCCATCTGTAGCCTTTTCTCTGTAGGTTTTTCTGTTCCCCAGAACCCTGCCCTTCTTACTATCCAGACAGAGCTATCCCAAAGCAAAACGTAAGAGCCAAAATTTTGTAGCTCTAGTTTCAAAACATCCTAACATCTTGTGTTTGTAGATCCTCACTTCTGAATTTATGAACACACCAAGAAGCCATGAAATCCAACAAAAGGCTGGAAGATGGAACAGAAAAAGCACTGGACTGGAAGTCAGGTGTGGACTCTAATACTAGTTTGGCCAGAGACCAATGACTGTGACCTGATTTCCTCTCTCTGAGCCTCCACGTCCTCATCTGGAAAATGGGGATAATGAGATCTACTTTGCAGGGTGGTTGGGAGAACTAAAGAAAGTGGGCTGAGAAGGTGTCAGGGAAACAGAATGTGCTCTCAGGAGACTTTTCCCAAACGGAGCCTTCTGTCAAGCTGATTCTGATTCATTGTCAGAATCCACTGTCAGCTTCCAAGTCTACAAATCTTAAGTAGACTGTCCAATCTTTCTCCTAGGAAGTAGCTGGTAGATTTGAACCACTGAACTTTCAGGAAGCAGCCTAACACTTTACCCACTCACTATGCACTGTTACTCACTGCTATCAGAACCGACTCATAGCAAACCCTCCAGCAGATTTTTAGAGATTAAAAATTGCTAAAAGGAATGTATGATTAGGTATTATTGGCATGACAAGAGTCCAGAATAAGAGCTGTATAGTGAAGTGGTCTGGGCTGGGGGAGGGGGGAGGGGGAGGGAGGGAGAAGGGGAGGTGGGAGGAGACAGGACTGTATAACAATGAAAGAACTTTTTTTCCAAAGGAAAAAAGCAAACTGGGGGGGAAGGGAGCAGGGAGGAAAATGTACAAGAATGAATGAATGAATGAATGAATGAATGAATGAATGAATGAATGACTGGAAATCCAAGTTCTTTATAACTTTACAATAAAAACAAAAGAAGAAGAAAGAAAATTGTGCAGGGAGAGATTGCCCATCTTTCTCCAGTAGAGTAGGCAACTCTGCTGGGCTTTGAACCGCACACCTCTGCGTTGGCAGGTCAACTCCTTACCACTAGGCCACCAGAACTTAGTTGACTTCTATTTAGCCTGGGTGCTAAGGCAACAACACCTCACGAAGTCTCAGCATCTTCATTTACAGATCAATAAACTGTTACTATGTGTCACCATCCTAACCATTCCCAGACTCTCAACCCCTTTTAATCCTCTCCTCAACCTCCTTCTAAGGTAAGTTCGATTCTTACTTTCATTTTACAGAAGAAGAAACTGAGGAACAGCAACAGAATACAGGGGTAGCTGGTTTCGAAGGAACTGTCTGAATCAAAGGGTACTTGAAGTATTATCATGCACAGTAAGAGGGTTCCATCAAAACACAGCCACCTCTCCCCCCTAAGCTTTATTTTTCCCCTTTACTCTTCCACAGCACATGTTTGAGCTATTTGAAAGTTTACTCATCTGGAAACGCCCGGCCCTGGATGGCTGCTGTGGAGGAGCACACAACTGTTCCGTACAATTAGCGGGAGTCCAGGGCTGGTGTTCTGGAGCCTCATCTGGTCTGCTGGCTGAGGCTCATCAGAAGCCCCGGAAGCAGGAGGTCCCCAGAGCAGGGCAGCCTAGCTCCGTTTTGAGCCTTAAATCCATCTGGGGCCGAGTCGCAGGAAGCCCCCCTCTGGTTCCCAATTAGCCAGCAGCAGAGACTTGAAGTCAGGCCAGCAGCACTGAAGGCCAGAGGAGGCCTGGCTGTCACCAGCATTGTTCAGCTCCATCTGACGCATATCCACCCCCCTGCGATGTTTCCTTGTTCCTCAGAGACGCAAGCATCTGAACCAGGTCTGGAGGGGAAGGGGGCGGGGCGGAGGAACCGAAGACCTGGCTCTGTCTGGCTGATTTTCAACAGGCAGAGAAGACAGTGTTCATCAGACAGACGGGGGGTGCAGAAGCATTGCTGCTGTGTCCCCAGATAGCTCAGGACACCTCCAGGCACATACAGAGGGCAAGGTTAGGCCCAGATACAAAGTCACTGCACAGGCATCTCGGTCCCAGGCCCAGCGGAGAAGCATAAACTGACAAACACAAACACACCAACAGTTCATTTAAGGAAGCAGCAGGGAGAATCAGTACGTGTGAGGGAGGGATAGGAAGGGGCAAGGAGGGAGGTCCCTAAGGAGGAGGAGCCTATGAACCCGCAGGGGTAAGCGATGCAAGAGCAGTGCAGAGTGGCCAAAATACACCCAGATTTCCAGGGGCATCCTTTCCAAGTGTCCACAAGAGCCTGGCTTCCACTTCAGACGAGGCAAGTGACAAAATCTCCCTGGACTTACCCCTTCCCTCCCCCGGATGAACCGTGGAGGGACACACAGCACTGGAAGTCAGTAGGAAAGCCTCCTACATTGGGGAGGTCCCTGAAATCAACCTTCACGGCCTCCTTCTGCAAAGCAAACTGTTTATTCTGCCACTTTGGAGATGGTCACTGGAGAGGCAGGTGCCCTACTGGAGAGGTAGGTGGGGCATCGCTGATCAGGAGAACAAACAATCTGAAAAAGGATGGGCTGGAAGCACAGGGAGCAGGAATTTTAGGGGTGGAGGTGGAACAAAACCGAGTGTAGGGCTTGTGGGACAACCATGTTTATTCCTGGAACAGCTACAGTGCAGGGGTGACTTCAGACACACACTATCACACTTAAGGCTTAAAACAATATGCACAACAGACAATACCCTCTTTGTCCACAGGAGGCAGAGAGCAAACCCAGCTCACACAGCCTGCCCAAAGCCACGCAGCTCTGAGTGGCTGAGCCAGGACTCAAACTCCGGGACGGCCAGAGGGCAATGCCTACACGCTCGTGGGCAAGCCATACCACTGAGATGCGGAGGCAAGACCAGGCCAACAATAGGACCAGGGACAACAATGGGACAGGGACTGTGACGGTGGGGATGCTGGAAGGGGCTAACATGGGGGCACAAAGAGAGGCATGTGGAAAGGAGCTGGGGGTGTGGCCAAGGGGCGGGGATCCCCCAGCTGTAAGGAGGCCAGGCACAGGGCACATGGGCTGCTGTGACTCAGTGGCTGGGCCTCCCCATTTCCGCAGCCGCAGACAACTCTGCTGGGTCTAGAAACCATCCGCCCACCCAGTAGGAACACTGAGCCATTACTCACAGTTTACTCACTTTGTCTCTGTCCCCCTGCCACCCAGCACGTCATTCCCTCCAACTCCATCCCCTAAAGGTGGTGCTGAGGGAGCTTCCTTCTGGAACCATCTTCTCCAGTAAATGGTTCAAATCCTACCCAAGCATCTCCACCTGAGTCCCCACTGGAAGATCCCAGCTCACTCCACACAGACAGATGTTACCCCAAGTCCTGTTGCAAGAAACCTCACTGCCAGAAGGAGCGGTCATTCCAGAGAATGGACTTCTCACCCTCAGGGCTGCAAGGGACCTTCCAACGTCTCGGCTCAAGTTGCAGCAGATGCCTACAGACCCGACAGGGCCCCATCCTCCACTCCAGACCCCTCCAACGGCTCCCCCAGAGCAAGGTCCGCTCTGTTTGCAAAGATCTATGGACCTGCTGGGTTTCGACACTGACTGGGAAAGGAGAGGGAACGCTCCTAACTCCAACCTCTCATTTTACAAATACAGAAACTTAGCCCAGAGAGGGCAAGAGATTTCTCCAGGGTAGCACAGAGCTGACGGGGCTTTAAACAGGCTGCTTGACTCCAGTGCCACTGGTCTTCCATGCCCGGCACAGGCCCTTCCCCACAAACGGAGCTGCACCTGTTCCAGGAACCAGCCTCCCACGTTGAGAGGGTCCCTGAAATCAACCCTCACGCTCTCCTGCTGCAAAGCAACTGTTTGTCCTGCCACTCAGGAGATGGGGCTCTGAAGGCAACCTAAGGAAGGAAGGAAGACAGGCACACAGCTGTTACTGTACTGCAACCACTTCCTAATAGTAAAGAGGCCTCGGGCTCCCAGCTGCAGGTCCGCACAGGCTGCCCAGAGGCAGGGGGGACTCAGCGAAAGACCTCTAGAGGTTTTGGAGCTCAAAGGTCAGGCCGGGAGGTGATAGAAGGGATGACCTGGGGAAGTCCTGGCCCCTCTCCCTACTCTTCCACCCTGCCTCAGCCCCACTCTCCCTTGCACTGACCTGGAATTCAGCCTGGCCGCTGCCTCCGCTCCCACGCTCAGCTCAGCTGGGCTGCTGCAAGAGGCAGCCACACGTGGGGTGGCCGAGGCGGCTCACCAGCCATCAGTGAATTCCTCACAGGCCTCCAGAGGAGCCTCATCTAGGCTTGCCTTCTCCCACCCCACAACGGGGACGGTCAGCATCCCTGTCCCGCCCACTCTTCCCTGCTGCCCCATAACAGTAACAACAACACTAAACAAGGGCTGTGCACCTATTACATGTCAAGCACTGCTCTGCTTCCCCCACTTTACGGATGAGCAAACTGGACGACTGACAGGTTAGGTCGTCGTTGTCCAAGCCTCACAGGGCGCAGGCTCTGGACTCAGAGGGGTGGCTGCACAGACTGGGGTCTGATGCCCTGTGTTACACTTCCTCTCGATGGGCATCCACACTAGGAAAACAGAATTCCTAAAATTCACACGCCACTCCCATCTCTTCCTGGTGGTGGTGAGGTCCCCCCTCCACCTCTCTGTTGTTGTTAAGTGCCATCAAGTCAAGTTCAAGTCCTAATGACCCTATGAACCACAGATCTGAATCCTGTCCTATCCTGGCCATCCTCATGATCTCTGATCCACCTTAAGCCTATTAAGCTGCATCTCCTCTTCCTCCTGGTGGATTCAGACTGCCAGATGTGAACAGTCTTCAGTTAGCAGGACAACTCCATGAACCATGCCACCAAGCTATCCAATTCCCTTGGTGGTTCAAAAGCACCTTGTTTAGTCTTGTCCAGTCATTTGGTGGGAGTCACAAGACGACAGCAAGAAAGAAATCTGTCATTGAGCTGGACTCGGGTCATTACTGACACCCCCCTCCCCAGTGGGCTTTCAGAGGCCATACACACATCACACAAGAAGGGAATGCCTTATTCTCCTCAAGTACAGTGGCTGGGGATTCAACTCATGAGACTTTAGATTAGCAGAGCAACTCCTTACCCACCAGGCCACCAGACCTCCTATGACAAAAAAAAAAAAAAAGCCGTATAAAAGTGACCAGCTCTATACACTATACAGTAGGCCACTTACAGTTAGAGAGGGCAAACCCACTGAAAATACACAGCCTCCTCTTGACACAGCACTTGTTCATTCATTCACTCAACAAGTTCTGAGGATCTTCTGTGTGGGAGCCGGCAAGAGATGCCCGCCTCCACCAGGAGGTTCTCCTGGTTCCTTGGAAACAGATGCTCCTTACAGTCTACCTTCACTCTCGCCTGCTGTAATCCCTCCACTGTGTGGGAAGCCTTGTCAAGAGGGCTCTCCACCGGCCTGAAACATCTCCCAGGAAGGAAACTGCAGTGCTTCCTCGGCCTCTTGATCCCAGAGGGGAGGACAGTCCATGGGAAGAAGCCCAGAGAAATGGAATGACTCAGGCAAGGGTTTCCCAGCCCAGGGGCTGAGACATTTGAACACAAGACTCCAGGGACCCAGCCTCTGGCTTTTGAGCTGTCCCTGGCCTTCCTGACCCAGTACAGTCTTCAGAGCTGCCCAAAACACCCCCCCTAAGCAACAGCTCACCCTGTTTCTATTATGTTAAAGTCTTCTGTGACTTTCCTCTCTTACCAGGCCCAGAATCCTCCCTGCCCCCACTACAGCCGAGCGGCAAGCAACACTTCCAGCCTCTGTCCAGAGCCACCCTTTACCACACACGCCATTTTTATGCCATCATTTACTGTGGACATGCTCCGTGCCAGGCACTGAACTGGGCACGTCACAAGGAGTATTTCATTTCACCCCCACCATAACACCACAAAGGAGCCCTGGCAGCAGAGTACCCCTAAATGCTGGACCACTAAATGAACAGGTCAGTGGTGCAAATCCACCAGCTGTTTCCAGGAAGAAAGACTGGAAGTTTCCTCTCACAGAGAGAAACCTGTAGGGAGACTCAACAAAGGGTCGCTACAAGGGCAGCAGCTTTCGGGCTTTTAACACTGTGAAGTCAGTGGTCAGCAGTTCAAATCCACCAGTGGCTCCAGAGGAGAAAGATGGACCATCCCCTCACTTAGAGATTAACAGCCTCAGAAACTCAATGAAGGGTGTCACGAATGGAACTGACTGGACAGCAATGGGCTGAGCTTGGGTTTTAGTATTTGGTTGATGCCTTAACCCCCTTACAGATTCATACACTGAGGTTCATCCCCTCGTGGGGGGCCGGGGGGGCTGGCATCCATGCCCAAGCTGGGCTGCCTCTAATCCAGGGCTGGAACAGTTCTTTAACCTGCCCCACAAGTAACTACCCTATCTCTGTGTGTGTTCTCCCCTGTCCTAAAGAACTCCTTCTGAATCTTCAAAACCCATTTCAAATGGTACTTCTTCCAAACTTTCTCCACTCCACCAGCTCCTGTGCCCGCTTCCTGCTTAATTTGTCTCTGTTGTCTTGTAAAAACCTCTGTCTACCTTCTTTATCCCACCAGATAGATTGTGTCTCACTGGCCTTACCAGCCCCATACTTGGCACCGAGCCTGACACAGGGTGGCTGCTCAGAGAAGCTTCTAAAGTGAACAGCCAGGGGCCCTGTGTGCCTGGCCAGGTCCAGCTGCCGCCCACGCAGCCTCCTGCACTTAGAATATGGCCCTCACCCCAGCCAAGCAGCAGACCCCTGGCCTTGCTCATCTTTCCCACTCTTGAACTCAAACAGGCGCTGAGGGGTCCCCCGTCACACCCCATTTCACAGCCCTGAGTGGGGGCTTCTCCCATGCCCGCCCCCCTGCCTGGCTTGGCAGCCCCTCTCTGCTCCACCAGCCCTGCTGTTTCTGGGAGTATCGGCTGGTGATTAGGTCCCTAATCAGCAGGACTTCCTGCCAGGACTGCCAGAGGTGGGGGTGGGGCGGGGAGGGAAGCAAGGTCAATCCAAGGTGAAGTTCTAAGTCTGGGGCCAGGCTCTCCAGCTGCAAGAGGGGCTCACACATAGTTCCAACCAGTTCTCTCTCCAGGTGAAGACACAGGCCAGTGAGGGAGGGGTCACATCCCTGGCCCAGGGACAAAAGTCAGGGCTAGACTTGGGGAGGGGGGTGAGGAAGACCTCCAGCCCTTGATACTTCCCCTGAAGCCTGAGGCAACGCCCTATCCCCAAAGGGTGTTGGAGACTAGCGTATTGCTCCAATCTGGTCAAGGTCAAGGATCAAAGGTGAGGGCTACCTCAAGATGAGCAATGGCCCAGAAGAGAGGCAGAGGTAGAGAGGGGAAACAACATCGGGCTGGGCTGGGCTCAGGAACCTTCCCCAGCTGTCATCATCATTGACCAAGCCCATTCTTTTTTCTCTGAAAAAAACAAAATGTCTTTTGCAGCTGCAACAGGGCGGGCCAGGGTCCGGAAATGAAGCTCACCTCTGACCCGGAGCAGCCCCAGCCTCGCTGGGTGGGAACCGGGGCTGGGTGGAGAGTGAGCACGGCCTGGCAGCCCTCGAGGGTTGACTCCTGCTAAAGAGGAATGTTGAGGGCACCAGAAAGCAGAGGACCCCGGAGACAGCAGAGGACCCCAGAGACAGCAGAGAACCCCAGGGACAGCAGAGGACCCCAGAGACAGAGACAGCAAAGAATCCCAGGGACAGCAGAGGACCCCAGAGACAGAGACAGCAGAGAACCCCAGAGACAGCAGAGAACCCCAGGGACAGCAGAGGACCTGGAGACAGCAGAGGACAGTGTGCGGAGAGAGGGGGCCAGGAGCCCTTCTCAGGACCGTGTGGGTTCAAATTCTCAGAGCCCATGACTTGACCCAGAAAAGGCTGAGTTCGTCTCTCTACTACTGAGGGAGGAACCAGGGCCAGAACTTAAGCTGCAGCAAGAGCGATGCAGGTTAGACTTCAGAGAGACCCAACAAGGTCCCTATACTCACTGCCCTCCATTCAGTGTCGATGTGCACAAAATGTGCATTGCTGACTAAATGGAACCTGCCCGCTGACACTTCACAGGTTCTCAGAGGCTGTAAATCACACGGGAGGACTGCTCCTCTTTCTCCCTCAAAACAGATGGCGGATTAGAACCTCCACCCTCCGGACTGGCAGAGCAACTCCTTTCAGAGGTTGTAACTCTTAACTGAAGAAGACTGCCTGTGTTTTTCCCTCTGAGCTGCTAATGCGTTCAAATCCCCAGAAGCAGGCAACCTTCTGGTGCGCAGGGCCACATGTTAGAGACCAGGCTACCACACAAATTTTCAGCAGTTATTTTAGGAATCTCACTTAAAACAGAGATGCTACCCCTACGAGTGTGTGTGGCCTGTGGTCAGTCGTGGGGAAGGCTACTTGGAGGGCAGGTCTGGGAGCCTGGGATTCAATGATTCTCAGCAAGGATGGGATGGGCTCCACTCAGGGGGGCAGGGTCAGTATATAATAATGCATCTTGTTTATGGTAAGGGCAACTTTCTCAGAGTTCTGCGTAAACACAGCTCCACAGAGCTTCCTCCCCCTCCCCTCTCCGCAGCCACCAGGAGAGAAGTGAAAAAGAAGAGAAAGTGGAGTCTCCCCAAGGCAAAGATGCTAGGTTCCCTGGGGGGAAGTGATGTCACCAACTCCCACAATTTTCCAACAATTCTTCCATTCTAGGGAGGGAACAATAATGGTCAGTGAGAAAGAGTCTGAAATAAAAGGTGAGACTCCTGAGTGCACATCAACAATAATACTGCTCTTGGCAGGCACTAATGGAAGTGCTTCAAACAAACTAACCACCACTGCCATCCCACCTTACAGATGAAGAAACTGAGGCACTCAGAGGGCCAGTCATTTGTCAAGGCCACAGAGCAAGTAAGTGGAATAGTCATGAACCAAGTCAACAGTTGGGTTCCAGGACCATCTCTTTGGCCTCCCTGGAGACCTGTCAGTGAACACTGCCCGAGAATCTTCCTTCCAGGTCTCCCGAGTCCTCGGCAGTGCCATCCCATCCCTACCCTTCCTCAGTCATTCGAGGAGTGCCCTGGAGGGAGAAGGTACAAGCGGGCCCTCAAGGAATTTGTACTCCAGCTAGAAGGAAGGAGCGTACCCAGGAAACCTGTGAGAACTGGAGGGGTGTCACAGTCTCTGCTGGAGCTGATGGGAAGGTTCCTGAGGACCACATCGAGAACTGGACCCCTAGAGAGGCAGACAGGTAGGAAGCCCACCCAGGCACTTCTGTGATGTGTTCTCTGTTATCATCTGCCCCACCCTTTGCGCTCACCCCTCCTGCTTCCCACACTAGGCCAAGTCTGAGCTAAGGCTTCCAGCCCTAAAAAGGCAGAGATTGCAAAACCCAGACGAGCCCTGGAGCAAGCAGCGCCAGAGACAGGCTGGAACCCACTTAGCACCCTCATCCATGCAAACTCCACCTCGGGGAGATCGGCCACCGTACTTCAGGAGGAGCCAAGTGACAGATGATGGCCCAAGTCACCGAGTTGGCAGAGGCAAGCGGGCAACCCCACCGCCCAGGGAGTCTCAAGCCCCCCTCAGGGGTGGGAAAGCGCCTCGGGCAACCTGAGAGAAGGACGGAGGGGAGGGATGAATGTGACCATGCATAATTGGAGGGGACACCTGGAGGTGGGGCCTGGTCTGTGGGGCTGGCAGCCCCGCCACCCCTATCTCGTTCCAGCTCGCTTGTGCCCACACCTCTGCACGCCTAATAGCTCCAGGGAAATCTAAGAACCAGCCAGCCAGGGAGCCACAGAGCCAGGAGGCAGTGGACTGGGGTGCAGCTCTGGGGGGCAGGGGACAGCACAGCGCACAAAGTCAAAACTAGTCCCTCCCTTCCCAATCTCTGACACCAGCCTACTCTCTACCCTAAAGCCACACCCAGTTCTGATTTGCTATTTTCAGTCTAATCCACAACCCTCAACGGAGTGGCAGGTTCCCTTTCTAGGCGCCTCAGTTACCCAGTGCTGTTATAACAGAAATACCACAAATGGGTGGTTTGAACAAATAGAAATTTATTTTCTCACAGTTCTGGAGGAAGAGAATGCCTTGGAGCTGGGGAGCATCTCTCTAGAGCTGCGGCCCCTTCTCAGCTCCCAGGCAGCTTGCTTCCTGTCCAAGCTTCTTTCCCCTGCTGGTTTAGTCTCATTTACATCTCAAAGTAGATTGATTTAAAACACAACCTACACTAATCCTATTTTGTTAGCATAACAAAGACAACCAATACCCAAAGATTTACAACACATCTTCCTTTCTGGGGTGCAATCCAATCAATAACATGGAGTTAAAAAGACTTCAACCCAAAGTCAAACCCACTGCCATTGTGACTCACTGTGACTTCAGGACACAGCAAAACTGCCCCCAAAGGACTGGGACCCTCCCATGGAGAGCTGGTTAGCAGTCCAATGCTTAATCCACTATGACACCAGAGTGCCCCAAAGATCTTCAAGGTTCCAGAAGAAGCAGAGAAGCCAGATTTGCTGGCAACCAAGGACCTAGTGGGCCACCCAGACTCTCTGGCCAGCTCCCCTGCAGGCCGGCAGGCACAGTCAGTGTCTCACACCCGACCCCAATCCATGCTTCCCTCCCTCGCTGGTTCTCGATCAGACCAGAGGGAAGACCGCAGCCTCATCTAGCCCCTGGGGTCAAGGCAAGGACCCGCAATTAGGCATTCATGGGAAAGGACTTGCTCAGATGATAACCAAATTATGTTTGACCGTAGGTGACACAGAGAGTGTGTTGCACCGCCAACTTAAAGGTGCACAGTTGGAATCTACCAGCTGCTCTGTGGGAGAAAGATGGGCAATTACAGACTCTTCCCATGCCATTTACAGCCTCTGAAAACCCACTGGAGGGCCAGTCAGCTATGAGTGGTTCCAACTTTGATGGCACATACAACAGAAACCTCAAGATACATCATTCAAATCCACCCAGGGTCACAGAAGAAGAAAGGTCTGGTGAACTGTTTCCACAAAACCCAGTGCTGCTGCCTGTCATCAAACCGAGTCCCGCTCACGGCAGCCCGGCGGGGAATGGTAGGTCAAGCAACTCTGCGGGGTACTTACTTATCTGTTACATGTGGGGCCGCCCTAAGCTGAAATCGATCTGACAAGCAACAGGTTTGCTTCTGCTTTGGTTTGGCACGGGAAGGGGGAGATGCCCCGATTGGAATGCCCTGAGGTGACCATTGGTGACCCTCTTTCACTCTCACCTCTAAGGAAAGAGGGAATCAAAGGGCATTCAAGGAGGGAGTGTGACCAGAGAAGGAGAGCTGGGACAGGAAGCACGCAGGCCAGGGGTGGTCTTCACAGCCACCAGGACCCTCTCAGCAAGGGACGCTGAAGCCAGGCAGTTTGATTTTCAGAGATCTTCAACCCCATTCCAACCCACCTTCTCGTTGCCCACAAGAGAAAGCAGGTTTGGAGAGCTCCTCCCCACCCCCTCCTTGAGGTGCCCTTGAGAACTGTCTCAACCACCTCACACACTGTGACAAATGAGCCCTGTTATTTTCTAGATTTGGAAACGGAGGTTCATGAGTCCCCACCTCAATCTCAGGCTGGGCCTTTTGCACCTTGCATCTTGGTTCGGCTCCTCTATCTACGCACCCAGCCAGGCTTGGGGACCCATGTGGAGAAACTAAACTGAATAAGGGCTCATAGCAGACCCCCACTTGCCAGCACACTGGCCTGTCAGCCCATCAGTAGCGTCATGGGCTTTAACGGCCAGAGGCCAAGGACTTCGGGGCTATCTCCTCCATTCTACCCCACGTCCTAAGGGTCAAGGGTCTGCTGCAGCCCTTGAAGGGTTAACCAGCAGGGTAAGGTGCAGAGTGGGACAGAGGAATCTGAAGCAACTGGGAACCTTTGCAGGAAGCAGCTGGGGGCAGACCCTGCACACAGGTTGAGCAACAGGTGAGAGGGGAGGGGCCCGGATGGAGCGCAGAACTCTGCCAGGCGCCAGACAGCAAGGCTGCTCTCTGTCCCCCAAAACCAAGGGCAGGAGGAGCACCTCCATCTGTGCCCCCACCCCATCCCAGACCAAAGGCCATCGCCTTCCACTCCCCCATTCCAGTGTCAGAGAATTCCCCAACTCCAAGAATCCCAGGACCTCAGCATCCCAAGAGACCATAAAGTTCATCCGTTCTAACCACATCCCACTTTAGGAATCCTTCCAAGATAGCGTCCAACTGGTCTGAACTCCCCCTCAGACGAGCAACTCACCACCTTACAAGGCAGCCCATTCTTCCTCTGCCCAGATTGTTGCTAAAGTCCTTCCTTGAACTAAGCTGAGGGTTCGCCACTGCGACCTTTTCCCTTCAAATCTGACAAAAGTTCATCTGCCTGTTCCTACTGTCACGTAAACAGGACTCTGGGGTCACCAAGTCTCAAGGCTTCAGTCACAGTCCAGGAAAGTGACCAGGAGGTCAGAAATATGTGATCCTGTCCCTGAGCTCATCTGTACTCCCCCCTCCGTCATACCCGTGACCACCAGCCTCTCTGTGATTGTAACTCCTAGATACTCCTATCCCCATGGGACTCTGAAACTAGGGCTTTGAGAAAAGTTAAGGGTGAGCAAGCGTAGGATGAAAGGAAGGGGAGCTGAAAGGGTTCAAGGCCATGAGGTTCCAAGCAGAAGGCCCTGGGTTACCTTGTCCACCTTCCAAGACTCCAGCTCCGGATCCAAAGCCCTGGCTCCCCAGTTCTGGCGGTTCCATAGACTTGCGGAGACCCTCCCTGAGAGCCAAGAGCGGAGAGCCGTGTCTACCACAGGCAGAGCAGCTCAGACCAATCGGAGCTGGGATGCCCAACATCAATCCCATTTAGGGCTCAACTCCTGGTCCCAGATCCGCCCTCCCTCCCTCTCACTCGGCTTGGGACAGAGGGTGGCTCATCTGTAGCAAACTTTAAGGACCTGGGGGAGAGCTGGGGTAGGGGAATCAGGAGCAGCCGCCAGTTGGCCGGGGCAGGAGTGATTTAAGACCAAGTCTGAACCACAACGGTCCCCACCCCACCCAGGCAGCCTTAAAAAGGGGCCCAGCAAAATCAGCAAAGAGAGTCATCCCTCTCCCTGACTCCAAACGGGGCCACTGGTGGCAGCAGAAGCCCCTGCAAACAGATATTCAGGACCTCACTTTGCAGTTTCTCCTCCTGGTCTACCCACATGAGCGCCATTGCCACCCTCTCCAAGCCAGCTCCTGCCCCACCCAGCAGTCCCCCTGCCCCCTCCCTCATCTCCTTGTAGAAAGTCCACCTGGGGAGCAAAGCAGCCTCTTCAGGACACCCCTTGGACCACCACCCTCCCAGGTTCCTCCTTGATGTCAGCGGCCACCTAAAATCATCTATCTGGGTAGGCAGTCTTGGCCCCAGGCCCAAATGTGGGGGGGCAGATGCTGAGGTTAGCCCTGTGTGGACTCTCCACCTTGGGGGGGCTGGGCCCAGGCAGCAGAGGGTCAGGGGAGGAGATGAGGACTTCGGGAGAGGAAGGAGGGGGGTGGTAGGCAGCTGTGTCTGTTCATTAACCACCTGGATTAGCCATTTCTGCCCAGAGGGGTAAGCAAGGAGTAAAGGGGGGCGCGGGGCACTCATGCCAGTCTCTGCCCATGGGCAAAGAGCAAGGACCTGAGAGGGGGATGGAGTACAGAAGTGCTTTGAGTCTCTACTTCGCAGCCGACCAGCCGCCCCTCCTGTGTAGCCCTCTAAAACAAGACTGGGTGGGGAGCAAATGGAGGGAGCCCCAAGGAGGAAAGAGGTGCCCCACTAGATGGCAGCTCCAGAGGGTGACAGGAAAAGAATCCAGAAGAAAATGCTTTCCCGCTCTCAGTCCTCTCCCCTGCATGGCTCAGTCGGTACCAGGCAGGCTGGGAACAGGGAGCCCTGCCCATTAGACACCCCCTGGGTCCCTCTTCACTGCCTGCTGCTAGCCTTGGTCCCAAGACACCAGCAACTTCCTCAACAACCCAAACTCAAGAGAGACTGTGCTCTCTCCTCTCTCTCACTCCCTCCTCGCTCTGTCTCTCCTCAATCTCTCTCTCTCTCTCTCTCTCTCTCTCAGGAGGAACCACCACACCCAGACATCCCCAAGAGCCCCAGACACATGGGAAGGCAAAGGAATGACAGGTTGGCCACTAAGCAGCCTGCCAAGCCCAATGACAAGTGACCAGGCCGCACCACTGACCTCACTTTCCCCTCATCAGGGGTCCCGCAGCATCAGTAGACAGCCCAGCGGCCCGGGCAGGCCCCAGACCCCCTGCTTGCGCACACATATTGTCACTCACCTTTCCGGCTGAGGAGCTACTGGATGGGGTGGGAGTCTGGGCCAAGGGCTCTCAGTGAAAGGAAGGTGGGCAGTGGCAGGGCGGCAGCTGTGTCGGGCAAAAAGCTGGTTGCCAAGAGGAAGGCGGTGAGTAAGCTTAGTGTCCAAGTGCAGAGTGGGGTGCAGGGCGCAGAGCTGGTCCCAGGGCCACAGCTGGGAGCAACTGAGCGGAGGGCGCCGCTGGCCTGGGCTCCCTCCCAGCAGCGGGCGGGCGGGACAGCGCACCGCCTCCTTCCCGGAGCCAGCCAGCAGCCGGCCTCCTTTAACCCCTCAGGGCTCGGCTGGCCACACTCACAGCCAGTCCCACCCTGTAGTCTGCTGGGGCAGGGACGAGCTCTAGGTTTGCCCCACACCCTCAGCGCCTGATCCAGCAGCTTCTCTGCTCCCAGCACTGGGTGGGAGGGGTCGGGGCTTGGGGGGGCGGACAAGGTTGGGGCAGGAAGATGTCAGGACACCCAGAGGTTCAGAACCCCATTGAAGAAACGGCTGTAGAGAAAGAGCCTAACTGCTACTGAGTGGAAAGATGTTTTATGTGACAATGATAATAATAACTCCTCACTTCTGGAGAGTACCTGTACTTTAAGCTCTTTCCAAATCAATCTGTGGCTAGAAGTCAAGAATCTTACTTATGAACCTCAGTTTATGGGGCGTGCACATGTGCGTGTGCGTGTGTGTGTGTGTGTGTGCGCGCGTGCATTTTTCTGGCTGTCTTTCTGGCTGTTCCATTCAGGTTTTAACAATCTTTGCTTTTGTCTCTCATCTGGGCTACGACATTTGCAACTATAAAGTCAAAAGCGATTTGAACTAAACTCCGGTTAGTGAAATGTATGTTTTGATTATCTCTGAAATGTGGGGGAAACCCAACACAAGGCAAAACAATCAGGTGGACTGAAGGATGGCGAGATGGACAGACAGACTATAAAGGAAATAGAGTATCACGGTCATTGTTGAACTGAGCATGTGCAGTCTATAATTCTTCCAACTTTTCTATATTTGAAACTTAGAGAACGAAAACGTGGTGCCCTGGTGACCAAGTGGTAAGGAGGTGTGCTGTCAACTGGAAGGCCAGCAGTGTGAATCCACCAGGTGAAAGACAGGCAATCTCCTCTCCTGTGATTTACAACCCCTGAAAATCCGCTGGGTGGTCAGTTAGGAGTCAGTTCCAACTCAATGGCACATAACGATAACAACAATATGGGGAAGAAAGTGATCTGGAGAGTTGGGAGTCCTCTATTAATATTTAACATGAAGAAGTAGATTATTTTAAGAAAGGGAAAAAGGCATATTTGCTGTGCACTTCAATGCATACTATCTCTCACTTAATCTTCTACTCATTCTCGTTATTGTAGTGGAAGACTATGACCTCAAAGGGCTACAGGACTTGGAACAGAGCAGTAACTAGGCCCCAGGGAGGCTCGTTCCTAACAACTCACAATTTCAGGAGCTGAAACACCCTTCTGAGGCATTTCACCATCTGGGCTGCCTTCTACGTGAGCTCCTGGACTAATGATATGCCATCTCCCATCTCCGAGCCTCAATTTCCCCTGCTGTAAAACTAATTAAGACTGAATGACCTTTTACATTCCTTCCAGTCCTAATAGTCACTAACTTTATGAATGCAGCCAAACCCTTCCCCAGGACTCAGCTTTCCAAAGAGTAAAGTGACAGGGGACAATCAGAGGAGGGGCAAATGGCCTAAGGAAAAAGTCTGGGGGAACATAGGGCCAGAGTCACCGAGGGCAATGACAGGCCTTGTAGAAGTCTGTCCCTCAGTAGTGCAGGGTCTCCCTTCACTCTCAATGTGGAATGGGGCAGAGGTGGAAACACCACGCTACCATCCACACCTTCAGGCCTCTGGAGGAGATGACCTTGCCCTTCCAGGAGACAGAGTCTGGGACCCCATAATCCCAAATGTCAGCATCTCAAAACCTAGCAGGCTTGACAGAAACCTCAGCTTAAGAGAATAGGGATCTGGCCTACAGATGAGGATGGACGCACCTCCTTATTGAAGGACTGACTGCATCAGACACACACACACACACACACACACACACACACACACACACACACACACACACACCCTGCTGCCAAGACCCTCCATCAGGGCTCTCAGTGAGGCCATTCATTCCACAATCATCCTCAATCAGACATCAGCCACTGAAAACACTAGACCTTGAGGAATGTAATCCTCAGTACAAGCGATCATATGAGACTAAATGAGAAGCCCTGTCAAAAACAAAGTTTAAAAGGCAGGAATTGGAAGGAAGGCAGGAGAAAGGGAAAGAGGAAACTCATGAAGAAAGGAGGAGTGCTGAAGTGCGGAGGAGTTTTCAACAAAAGCCAAGTAACAAAAAAAATGTGTAAATTGTTAAATGGGAAAATAATTGTGCGTTTGTGTGTTGTAGTCAATATTAAATGGACAGTAAGATATATCTGTACAAACCCCCCCCCAAAAAAGACTCTCCATCATTGAATTCAACTGGCTCTTAATCACTTCTCCTGCCTGTCCCCCAGACTCTCTGCAGACTAAGCCCCCCCCCATCCCATCCTATAACCAGCCCTGGTCAGGAAGGAAAGTTAAAAAATTCTGTGTCTGCTCCAAAGGGGGGGGGCAAGAAGTAGGGGGAGGATGTTATAAAATTAGAATAGCCCTCCCACTCACAGGTCACCAAAATAGCAGAAAACACCATCCTCCCCGCCCCCCTTCCTTCCAACCTACACCCATGATCATGATTGACAAGTGGTCCCTGGTTCCCGCCGTGGTTCCCACTGTGGACCCAGCCCAGCTCTACAGTGGGACACTGGCCCATTCTACAACCCAGGCTCCTCCTCTCCACGAACCGCTCCTCACTCCCATGCTCTGCCACCAACTTCCGTAATTCTGCTCACCCATACTCTCTTCTCTCTGGCAGTATTCAGGACTCAACCCAAAAGCAACCTTTTCTGTGGAGCACTCTCCATCTGCACCATTGAGTAGACCTCGTCTCCTCCTTAGACACCCATGGCTTCTGATCAAACTGCTGCAATGCTTTCAAAGCCAGCAGAGTACTCTCTGTCTCTCCCACTAGCTGGAAAAACATTCTTCCTCCTCTTCCTCCCCTTCCCCATTTGCCCAGGGTGTAGCACAAGGTTAGCACATTTCACAATAAATGTGTAATGAATGCATGAATGATGGAGTGTAAAACGGATAAATAAAATGGTATTTTTTAAGTGCTTAATTCTGCACAAGGCAGTACCAAGATAGCCACAAAGAGCCTTTTATAGCCAAAGCAACAGAATCACAGACAAAAACTCCCACACCAAACCAACTGCCTTTGCTGCAACATGGGACTACACATCAGATCAATACATGTAAAGATATTCCAGGAGGGAGCCCTCCAGACCTGTGGCAGAACTAAGGGTCCTGAAAGACCCTTTCCTCCAGCTGACCCTCAAAGAACTTTCAGAGGTTGTACTGTCTGTCCACCACCCCAGAAAGCTCCAACACCTAGACATGGAACCCCACTTCTCAGCAAGTCTTTAGAAGCCACTCAGAGAGGAAGTCAAGGAGCCTGAGAATTTCAAAGAAAAGAGCAAACTTCCTCCTTATTTCCAAGAAGTACTCCATAGTAGACGATCCACCCCCAGTTTTCTGCAGCCTCGGTCCCACCATCATTCAAACACACACACACACACACACACACACACACACACACACACACACACACACAGCGCTAGCGAACCAGATTCTCTCTTCCCTCAGGAGCCCTGAGTCCTCTGTTCTCCTGCTAATAAGCCAATAAGGATTTAAGACTGCCAGAGTTTCTGATCTCTTAGCCCCTGCCCTCTCTGCTGCCTTAAATTCGACCTTGCCCCTTCCCCTCCTCTTTCGCTCCCATCCCCAAGTGTAAGACTGCACATCTGGTTCCAGTTGTGGTTGGTCCCTTCAGGGGTAAACCCGAGGGTTTCTCACCAAACTGAATAATCCCAGTGTGGAGCCCAGTGGAGCTAGTGGGGAGGGAAAGCTAGAGCCTGAGGGTGGGGGGAGGGAGAGAAGACACTGTAAGGAGCCACAGAGAAGCAAGAAAGGAGGAAGGCAGTGCCTGGCAGGGAGGAAGCCCTCAAAGGACACTTGTCAAGTGAAGATAGAAGCTGGAGAAACAGATGGCAGGAAAGCCAGGAGGAGAGAGAGCAGGGCAAAGAGGGGGTCAGACACAGAGATGCAGAAGGAGGAACGAAATCGTGCTGGGGCGGTGGGACAGTGCCCTGAGTAACAAGAGAGCTTATTGAGAGGAGCAGGGAAGCATGAATTGTGAGTGTCGGGGCCAGGTGCTGAGTTAGGCACTTCCAGTGGAAGAGGAGGGACATGGCAAGGATAGTGTGAAGCACAGTGTATACAACTTTGTAAGCAAGCCAATAGAAAATAAAAATTAATTATTTTTATTTATTGAGAGAGAGAAAGGGAGGGGGAGAGAGAGAGACAAAGAGACGCAGAGAACAAAGCGCACGGATAAAGTTGAGAGAAAAATGGGCCTAGGAATGTCAACCAGGATCCTCAGTGACTTGTCAGGATGGTGTCAGGTCCTCCTTAGAACTAGGCATAGAGAGAGGGAGCTCTGGTGGCCTAGTGGCAAGAAGCTGCACTGCAATTCCAGAGGCACATGGTTCAAATCTACCAAATGCTCTGCTGCAGAAGGAGGGGCAATTTACTCCTGTACCAGTCAGATCTAATTTGATGGTACACATACACAAAATAATAAAATTTTAAAAGTTATAAATAAATAGAGCTAGATACAGGGGAGACAGGGCTGGGGAGTTAGCTCAGAGCTGCCCCTAGTTTGTTCCTTTATTCCATTGTGATCAATATTGAAGAGTCCATTCTTGGCCATTTCCCAGGCGTTTTTCTGGATCTGAGGTGTGTACACACACACACACATACACCAGTTACCACTGAATTGATTCCTGCTCACAGTAGCCCCATGCTCTCTCTAGAGTTCTCATGGCTATGACCTTTCAGAAGCAGATCCTCAAGCCCTTTTTCCAAGGCGCCTCAGGTTGAGTTCAAACCTCTAACCTTCTGTTTAGTTACGGCTGTGGTTGTTAGGTGCTCTCGAGTGGACTATGACTCACGGCAACACTGTGAACAACAGATCTGAAACACGCCCTAGCCCCAGCCCTCTCACCACCTCTGATACACTGAGGGCATCGCTGCTATCCCCGTGTCAATCCATCATGTTGAGGGTCCTCCTCTATTTCTCTGGTCCTCGACCTTTCCCCGCATGATGTCTTTTCCCAAGGACTCGTCCCTCCTGACAACGTGCCCAAAACACATGACACAGAGCTTCACCACCCTCGCCTCTGAGGAGCACCCCCATTGTACTTCCTTTAAGACGGACTTGTCTGTTCTTTTGGTCGTCCGTGGGATGGAGATTCAGTACTCCAACTCAAAAGCACCGACTCCTCTTCTCTCATCCTTATTCACCGCCCAGCTTTCACATGCTTAAGAAGTGACTGTAAAGTCCTCGGCTTGGATCAGGTGCACCTCTGTCGCATCTTTGTTTAGGAGCCCAGTGTTTAACAAGTTGCATCCTGCCCGGCTGAATTCCCACCTTGACCTTATCCCGTTACTATCTGCAATACTGTTGCTGTGTCCCATCGAGTCAGAACCAACTCACAGCCGAACCTTTAGTGGATTTTCAAAGGCTTCAAATCACATGGGAGGAGACTGTCCATTTTTCTCCCAGGATTCAAACCATCCTCCTCTGAGTTGATAGCTCAACTCCTTACCACTAAGCCACCAGAATTCCCCTGGGAAGTGGATCTATTTCTTAACAGCCTTAAGGGAGCTCTGGTGGCCTGGTGGCAAGAAGCTGCGCTGCAATCCCAAAGGCGTGTGGTTCTAATCCACCAGATGTTCTTCTGGAGAAGGAGTGGTAATGTGCTCCTGTGCCAGTCGTGTCCGATCCGACGGAACACAACAAGAAAGAAAAAAAGAAAAGAAAAAAAACCCCAATAGGTTACATAGCCTTAGAGATGGGCTAAAAGTACTCAAATGATTGGCCCAAAATCACAGAGCAGCTGATGACAGATACAATTTAAATCCAGGTCAATACTCAAGCCTGACACTTTCTGTCACCACATGACACCACTGGAAATCTCGGGTCCCAGCCCAGCACTCCCTGTGCCGGGCACCTGGCACCACAGCCTTGCACCATGGTCTCTGGTTAGACACTCAGATTCCTCTAGCATCAAGGAGAAGATCCTGCCGCTTGCACCGAGCAGGGAGGGCTCCCTTGGCAATGTCCTGGGTTGGGGAGGACACTGCCCTCCAGAGGGGTCACTAAGGCCCCCTCCTTTAATGCCTTGCTCCCTATGCTCTTTCCTCTCTCTCCACCCCAGAAAGGCAGGGTCACAGCTTAGGCTCCACTCTGCTTCCTTCCATGAGCTTCTAGGGGAAGGGGCTGTACTTGGTCTCAAAACCCTGAAACCCTGCAAACCCCAGCACACAGCTGGCTGGGAGCCAGAGCCTGGGAGGCACCTTAGGTATTGGGTCAGTGTCTGCAAATTTGGGGTACATCATCTCCTCAGGCCACATCCCCTTTTGTCAGTGATGAACTGGAGCTGTGTCCCAGGATGCTTCCCTTTCAGGAATGTCCTCCAGGAAGCTAACCACTCCCCCACTGCTGCCCCACAGAACTCCTTCCTCTCCTTCCCCACTGCTGGGCTCCACAGCCCGACGTTTCCTCTTCTATTTGTCAGATCCAGGCAGTAGACAGGCATCCCTTCCTTACCACCATGTAGTCAATTTGCATCTTATTTGCATGCACTCTGGCATCTCTCAGAGAGCAGAAATGGACTCAACATCAGGACCCTGGCAACACATTCCCCCAGGGAGGTAGAAGTTCAGGTTAAGCACATTCCAACTTGCTACTCTCAGATCTGTACACAGTCTGGAGGGAGAGGGTCAAAGAGCGGGGGTGGCAAGGGTGGAAAGCCTGTCAACTACCCATCCCCAAGACATACTCTTGTCAGCCCCTCAGTCCCCTGACCTTGCCTCAGTTTCCAGCATGTAGAGGCATTTGGAGCCAAGAAATAACTCTGGACTGTGAATAGGACCCAGAGGCCCATCCCTGCCCAGTCATCAATGTCCTTGAGACCCAAGGTACACACCTCAGTCCTCCTTGCTTCAATTTCCTACCTGGTGGCCTCAAAAAGTCCACTGGTGATTCCTGGCAGAAAGCCACTAGCCAGCACCATGCACTGCACACAAATCCCTCACCTCCCCTGACGAACAAGGTTCGAAAGCTGGAAGGAACCCCAGGACTTCGCCACCCCCAGCACAGATCCCTCTCAGGCTAAGCCCAAGAGACTCACCTAGCTTTGGGTCAAGTCTCATCCTGGAGCCCACAGCCCCTCATTCCCTCCCACAGCCTTCCCATCACACTCACCCCACAATTTCAGGGCTCCTAGCTTCCCTGGATTTCAGGACAGCACTGGCAAGATCTGTAATCAAATGCTTGGAGACAAACTAGAAAGCTGAGTGGATTCCTAACCAGCTAGCAAAGGGTGTTGATTAATAGATCAATGTCAACTTCCTGGCTTGCCAAACACCTCCGTCCTCTGCCCTGGCTTGTTCAACATACTTATCAGTAACTCAGACGAAGATTTAGAAGGAAGGCTCCCCAAGTACATGAAAAGAAAGGGGGGGGCGGGGGGAATTCAGAAGAGCTAAGGCACTGAACGAAACGCAAAACTTTTTGAAACAGGCCAGGATTAGCAAGGAAATCTTTATCTTGGGGTCATTTAAAGTCCTAAATCAGGGTCCAAAAGCTATCAAAAACCTGAGTTAATAAAGTGCATGCCGAAAGTAGTGCAGGACACAGTGCAAAGAGTCACTCAAGTCGGCTAACACTGGATATGGCCGCTCAGAAAAGGTCCACGCACTTTGAAGTGCATTAAAAAGAGGCGGTGGTTCCCCTTTGCGCTGCTCAGACCCCGTCAGCAATGTCTGCTCTGGACCTTACAAACCTAAGACCACTCAGATGTTGCTGTTGTTGTTATGTGCCATCAAGTCACTAGGACTCCTTGCGACCCTATGAACAACTGACCAGAACCTGCACCATCCTCATGACCTCGCCACGCTCAAGCCCACTGTCACGGTCACAGTCACTGTGTCAGCGCATCTTGTTGAGGACCTTCCTGTCTTTCTCTGACCCTCCACGTTTCCCACTATCAAGTCTCATCCCGCGAACTGCACCCGCCCGCCGATGACATGATGCTTAAGATGAGGGCAGCGACAAGTGTTCCAGAAAAGTTTAACAAAATTGGACCAGTTAGAGACAGGGTGCATGCATAGGAATTACTGAATAGAAAACCAATTTGTTCTGTAGACGTTCACCTAGAACGTGTATGAATTGTTGAATGACTAACTGACCTGCTCTGTAAACTTTCACCCAATTCATAATCAATGTTGGGAGGGAGGGAG